>NC_139222.1:228604077-229204077 GCF_055691185.1 Crinia signifera
TCAATACTATAACTTATCCAAATCGTCTCATATATGTAAGTGATATATAGAATGACTAGAGCCATTGGCGTTTTGACAATAGAACATTGGGGTGGCAACAACAAAGGTGGAGACTGGCATCATTAGTTCCCCTGTTCTTGCCCTGGAAGCTCCCTCCATTTAAAACTTATGCAAGTGCGTTCAAATGTAAGTACATTTTTAATCAAGGTTTAATAATTTATGACATCACTTACTCAGTTTTAGTTCACTTGAATACCCTGTATGCATGCAGGGGCAAACGCAGGAATTTTATGGGGGGGGGGGGGGGGGTGAGGTGTATGTGTGTGTGTGTGTGTATGTGTGTGTATATATATATATATATATATATATATATATATATATATATATATATATGGATGTATCCCGTATATATCTGTATACGGGATACATCCAGATGACCAGTTGTGGGGATGGTCCATGGCATTCAGAATCCTGACGCGGGAATCCTGACAGGTCAGGTAAGTTATAGTGGCCGCTGGCGCACCAGATGCCAGGTATGGGCATCTCGTGCGCCAGCTTCAACAATAAGAATGGCTCCATCTGTATGTTGTTTACCTGCTATGAAAATAAAGATCAAGACTTTATCTGATCCAGTGTATGTGTTACATACATCACAGTACTAAAACAAAAATGTAATTAAAAAACGTATTTATGGGCTAATAATGTGCTTATGGAAATTGAAAATACTATCACTATGAACGAAATAATTTCTTTGACATTTATATTTATCCCTGTTTATGCAGAAGGTAAACCATACATCAGGGAGCTGTGGGATTATTGATGTCATTTCCTAGACACTGGGGGAGCAGTAGAGTGATAGATTGCCGGGATGTAATAGCAGGGTTGGAAAGGGATGGCAGACTTTGCACATAACTTAATTTGTATTAGCTCTTCAGATGGATTTATATATCCATTGCACAAAATCTATCTTGTAGAGTAATCTAGCTATTCTGTAAACTAAATCCAATACGTGAAAATGTGTAATAACTGTATAGACTGAAATAATTATGTGTATGAAACTAGTGAATAATATTGATTAAAATGGCATTGTCCTGCAGTTGGCAAGCAACATTTTTTAAGACAAAAAAGGTACAACAGATAGGTGAAAGCGCCCCGGACGGCAGCTACAGTATGTGTACTGTATCTCCTGTGGGTCACCAAACTCCCACTCCAATACAATTCCACCAAAAAATTTAAAATACAATTCAGCGCTATCCCTACAGATTTTAATCAATGCACATCCAACTTGCTTGTAGCAGTAATGGACTTCTCCCAACAATTTTCAAATTCTCAGTCGAGACTTAAGGATCCCTACTGACCTCTAGTAGGGTCCTTTATGTTCTCGACCGGTTCTCTCCCTGCTTATTGCTGACGTCTTTTCGGTATTCAGATCTCCATATGCAGAATAAACTCCTGTTACTGACCTTTATCACAAGGCCCTATTTGCACATAAAGGTAGCTTTATATCTGGATCACAATCTTCAATATCACCCGACCCCCAATATTCATCAATCATAAAAACATTGGAAGCCAACTGGACGAACACTCACCTCCAAAAAGAGGCCCTATTTTCACTGAGCAGTTTCTTTTATCTCCTCCTGAAAAGGACAGTCTCCACACTTTGGGTACTCCGTAAAAAAGTGTATTTTAATTCATGTGATATACAATAAAACATACAATAAAAACCAAAGGTTAAAAAGAACATCCACACAGCGATGCGTGAGACCAAACTACACTCTCTCCCTGCATCCGGAACAGCTTGCGTTCCACCTCCAGGTGATCCGGATGTTAAGTATCCGTGAGTGAGCGTGGAACGGTACTTGCATTCCACCTAGTCAAGCCAGCCTTGAATGCCACTCGGGCTGCCGGAAGTAGGTGTGGAATGCAATTTGCATTCCACCACGTATGGTGTTGTGCCGCCGCGTCTGGACACTGTCGACTATGGATACTGCTGATGGGGGAGAAGCTCTGGGACCAAAGGTGCGAGTGTCACAAGCCTCACCCTAACATGTTTCGTTAGAGACTTGGTCTGTAAAATCATATGGTAACCAGCCCACACTGTGGAATATTTTGGTATGAGCAAATGCTTTTATTGTTCATTGGAGTGAATTTACATTCCCCAAAAATTTTAAGTTTTATCTGCACCATGAAGCACCCCTTTCTCTCTTGTTTTGCATAGATTTCGTTCATCCTGGACCTTGGATGTATTCTAAAGGGAGCAGCAGTCATTAAAAGTGAACTTTGGTGTTATTTCCCTCTCTCAAATAGAGGAATGGTATTTATGCTGGACTAATTTATTGAATCAATTATCATAACTATTCTATCCTAAAATATATATCCCGGCTCTTCTTGTCTTGAATGCTGGGGTGTCCAAAAACTCAGGCCTCACTTTTTTTTTTGTGAGCCATTGATATCCAAAGAATCAAATACTTTGTTCAAGATAGTTTCAAACTCAAGACTTTAATATTCCATCTTTAAAAGCTCAGGGCATAGTCGACATTTCGGGTCCTAGTCTGACCCTTTTTCAAGACACAACAAATGCCTGTATCCCAAAGGCAGCTTCAGAACAAACTCCCCTCAGCTCAGTTAAATACTGTGAGGTACCTCCCCACCAAAAAGGTTAAGCCAATCATATAACAAATCAGTGCTAAACATTATCAGGTTTGTATTGCAATCACTCCATTAGAATCCAGAATCTCCCACTGCCATGGCAGAACAGCGTGGCAACCCCTGTGTGTTCCACTGTGCCGGAAGTGACATTTTGTCTATTTCTGCCCTGCTGTGTCTATGCGTTCTATAGCACCAGAAGCCATGCGGCAGCTGCAACTTCCGCTTTTGCGGTCCACCTACTCTAACTGGTGTATACATTTCCCTATAGATTGTAAGCTTGCGAACAGGGCCCTCATACCTTTTGACTGTCTGTAAATACCCAGTTTGTTGTATCACTGTCTTCTTTTGTAAAACGCAAAGGAATACGCTGTGCTATATAATATATATACACAACAAACAATAAACAGTGCGTAAAGTAAGTCTTTGTGTTTTAGTGGAGCTACATGTTCCATTGATGTGTCGTTTGGGGAACCTTTTCTCCCTTGCTTGTCGGGCACCTGGGTTTGATTATAAACTTAAAAACTGGCTGCTTAGTTCTCCAACCCTAAGATTGTCTTGAATCCCACTGGTGAATAAATCTAGAAAAATTGTGAGAACGAGCGCTCCATAGTGCAAGTACCAGTTTTACTGTATTTATGTTTATGTTGTTCACACGCAACAGACAGAGGATGGGATCACATACCAAAGTTGGCCATACAAATCACCGTGATCATACAGCAGAAATAGCAGTGCTCAGCACCCGTACTTGGAGCCGGGTACACTCTCCTGGAATGAGCAACCGGTTTATAATTACAAGCAACTGAAGGGAGAGAAAGCTTCCCCAAATGACTCAATATTGGGACTTGTAGTTCCATGAAAACACAGACTTACTTTGCACACTGTTTATTGTTTGTTTGGGTACTTGTTTCCTATCTGGGCGCCCAGGTTTTCTACGTACGGCACCGTAATGAAATCGGATCGCATCGCATCGGATTCGGTACTCGATGATGTACGATGGCATACGATGCTATCCGATCCGATTTCATTTTAAATCGGATCGCATCGCATGCGGTGACGCGATCAACCTGATTTTTACATTGGAATCAATGTTAAATGGTCCCTGAGACCCGATTTTACATTGATTTCAATGTAATAACCCCGCAAACCCACGATTTGTATAGGAAACCCCCCCTGATGGTTTAAAATGCGCCTCCATTGTTAACGCCACCCCAGTATTGACGTCAACCCGAAGCGTGGCGAGCGGCGGCGGTACGCGTCCTCCGACTTTTTCATACCCCCACTATCCACGTCGGCGTGGAGTTGAGAATAGAATAGTGTGGCGAGCGCAGCGAGCCACCGAGCCCGAAGCGTGGCGAGGGGACGCGGATACCTGTGAAGCCCGCGAGGGGACACGGATACCTGTGAAGTATCCGCGGCCCCTCGCGGGGCTCGCTGCGCTCGCCACGCTTCGGGCTCGGTGGCTCGCTGCGCTCGCCACACTATTCTATTCTCAACTCCACGCCGACGTGGATAGTGGGGGTATGAAAAAGTCGGAGGACGCGTACCGCCGCCCCTCGCGGGGCTCGCTGGGCTCGCCACGCTTCGGGTTGACGTCAATACTGTGTTTCTGTGCAGATGTGACAAGGGGAGGGCTTTGAAGGGTTAATAAATACAGTAGTGTTACAGATGGCCCATCCTATGGGCCAACCATAAAAGCGGGAACGAAATCGGATCGGATCGCATCGCATCGTTCAATATCGTGTATGTGCATTTGTGGTATCCGATGCGATGCGATCCGATTTTGATACGGAGAATAGCATGGTGCGCAATTAACTTAGCGGGCGCCCAGATAGGAAACAAGTACCGTTGTTTGTTGTATTTATTGCTATAATGTTGAACAGTTGCTGCATAGTTAAGAAATGTCTAAATTTGCTGAGCTGCAGGAGGAAAGATCCCATCAGCATCTGAATGTATTTTGTGATAATGTGACTAATGATAAACTAGATGAGATTATTATTAATGAATGGATATTTATAAAGATGTGGAATATTGATTAATGAAAGAGATGAGGACCTGGTGGGATGTGGAAACTCTGGAGAACTATGTGCACCTGGTTTCCCAGAGGTTTACGGTTAATTAAGTACCCGCTTTTGGTCAAATAAATGAAACATTTTTAAAAGAATGGTATAGGTTCCCAGATGAGAGCTCTTTGGAATTAATGAGACTTACAATCTTTGAGAAAAAAAAGTCTTCAAAAATTGAAAATAAATTGCTAACACTGGAAACTAAACTAAACTAAAATCCTGGTTAGAAAATATATAGATGTTAAATTGCTAAGAAAGATATTATGCAAACGAAAGTTTGAAAATTCAAAAGAGATCAGGAACATTACGAGTTAAAACAAGTAAGAACTTGGGATAAATATCATAATGAAAACCAGGTATTAAGATCTAATACTGTATGTCTCAATGACAGCCAAAACAACCTAGACAAAAGTGATGGGAAGATAGAAAATCTATACCAGATTTCATTTTCCTAAACAAAACCCTTGGTGAGAGGTGGGTAAAAGTAAGTAAATAAAAAACTTTGAGAAAAAAAACCCTGTATTTTTTACGAAAGATAGATTCCCAGCATTATATAATAGATTCCAACCAATCCAACACCATCTAGATAGAGACTCAGGGCCTTATTCTGGTTGGTGCGGCCGGGCCGTACGCGTACGTTCCGGGGTTTTTCATGATCTGCGCATGCGTACATTCGCCAATGCGCAGGCGCGAACACTCCACAACGCTTACGGACGGGTCTCTCCGTGCGAAAAAACCTGTACGCGAGAGTACGGGCATTGGGGGCGGCATAGGGGCGTGTTGAGGGGAGCGGCCGAAATAATGAGGGAAAATGGGCGTAAATATGGGTGTATACGGGGGTGTGCACCAAAAATGAACGGTGCTACTACCGCACGATCGCCTAAAGCACCGTTCATTTTGGACACAAAACAGGCGGCCGCCAACCGCCACCTCAGACCACCCCTACAGATACCGCATGCCAGCGTGCGCCTGGGTTTGCTAATTTACGCTGATTACTACTCAAACACATACACCTGAATGTAATAAGCAATGCTGCAGTCTATTAAGTCCAAACCATGATTTCACTACCTGCAAGCCACACACAGCACTCAAACACATTGGAAGCTTATCTTTCTATACTTCTCGACATTTAAAGGTTTGTTTAATTTAAGGTAAGAATCTTTTTAAGACCTGCTTATATATGCTAAGGTAGGTATTTGTTAAACAGTTATACACATTCACTACGTGCTTTCATAGACTTTACACAGTAGCACACTCAATCTACACAAGTCGACATGTGTCAACGTGTTCACTCTAATACAAACATAGGTTTTGTATTTATGATACAATAACATAAACCACATCTAACACCTACAAAGGATGTTTCAGCAATGTTTTAAGCCCATGCCCACTATTTTGCACATTAATTAATTCAATCAATTAATTAATTTTCATAATTATAGTTGAAAGGCAAGATTTGCAGGTCCATATATGTGAAGGGTATGCCAGCGTACACGGACGTACGCTCACTCTCACGAGCGGTGACATAAGCTGAGTTTTCTATTGAAAACAATAGGGACCCGTCCGTGCAAGCTGGCGTACGCTCAGATAGCCGCAAGAAGTCGGCGGGAAGACGGACGAGAGACGTCCGTAAACGGTGGCGTACGCTCTGTTGTACGCCAGTTGTCGGAGTGTAAGGGCTAGTCCGTCCGTGTACGTTGGCGTACGCTCAATTGTACGCCACTCCCCTTCGACGTTGTTTCTGGCCGTACGTATGCGGCTGAGTTGTGGGTGGACTTAACCCCAACGGCCGCGTACGGAGAGCGTACGCTAATAGTGAACGTACGCACGTTTGGCCGCTCCGATCAGAATAACCTCCTCAGTCACGGAAAAAATTAGACCATTACCAAATAGAGGAAGCCCCATCCCCAAGTCATTGGGGCAAAATAAATAGAGAAGATGAGGGAAGAGAGGGGGAAAAAACTACCCTCTCTCAAAAGGAGAGTACTAAAATAGTTCAGGTGTGAAAGGAATCTTTAACTTATCATGTGTTCCATTAACGAAGTTTCAGTTAAAACTATTACATAAATGTTTATCTTTTGCTCCATCTTTAGGGGTAAATAAGTTTTCTTTGTGTATGGATATAAACGTATTCATACGCAAGATAACGTTGAAATTAAATTTTATGAAGATACGGATCAAAAATCATTGGGTTTCAGGAAACCAAGCACTTTTTATCCCATTGAATCGCAAGTCCCCAACATAGATATTTTCCCAATTAGTGAAAAAAGAATTTGATAGTTTACAAGAAAATATAAATATGAAAGAAAGACATTTAACGTATGGAGAAAATTGTGAAGTGAAAGAATTAAAGGCTAATAAAGACATTGTGCTAAAACAGGCAGATAAGGGGGGGGGGGGGTGAATTGGTTCTAATGAGTAGAGATAATGATGTAACATAAATGATGAGACTCCGAGCTGATCCAGTGTCTTATGAAATCTTCCCTAAGGATCCTAAAGAATTTCTGGTTGAATTAAAAGAACTCCATTCTGGAGTATGGGAAAGAGTATTACATAAATACGAGTTTGACTACTTGTATAATTGAAATCCGAGAGTTGTGACTATATACAGTATCATCTCCCTAAAATCCATAAGAACCAAGCTGCTCCCCCAGGCTGCCCAATTGTTTTCAGGATAGATTCCATGACAACCAGGGTAACTGAATATGTGGATTATCATTTAAAAAAAGTACATCTGGTGGAAACAATACAGTGGAGTGAATATGCGAGTTGGGATACTATAGATATTAATGCTTTGTATACATCTATCCCATACGGAAAAGGGATAGAATGTATTTCTTTGGCACTTGTCCGTGATGCTGATTTATCAAAAGAGAAAATGTTTTTTATTTTAAAACGTTTGCGCTTTTTTCTTAAGTCTAATTATTTAACTTTTGTTGGGACAGTACTGTATTCAACTATGTTGGACCATAGATTATGTGCCCTGGTGTTCTTAAATCTTTATTTGGGGGAATGGTAAAATCAGTTTACATATAATAATTACCCCTTCTCCATCTATATAGCTCTTTTTTAAGTACTACATAGACAATATAGTATTTATCTGGACAGATTCTAAAGCATTGTTTTAAGAGTTTACAGACTATTTACATATTAATATGTTTAATCTTATGGTGCATACACACGGTGAGATTTCAATTTCTCTTTAGACCTCTATTTGATCTGTGTCTGGATCTGGATAGTCTTGCCTGCCAAGACTATTTTTCTATTAGATTTCTATAAAATGTTGCTTGTATAAGCAAAATCGAATAGAAAAATAGTGCATATCTCACCTTGTGTACCCTCAGATCCAGACCCAGATCTAATAGTGGTCTAATAGAAAGTAAATCTCACCGTGTGTATGCACCATTAGTTTTACTTATAAATGTATTACAGACTGCATAGAATACTTAGATCTCATTCTGACAGCAAAAGATGAAGATTTCACGAATACAACTAATACTAACACTAAAACTATTGAAACATGCACATATTTTAAAACAGTGGAAAGTAATAACTACCTAAAATTTAGTAATTGCCATTTGAGTAAATGGAAAACTAATTTGCCCTATTCTCAACTTCTCCGATTGAGAAGTAACTGTAGCACATTAGAACAATTTGAAAGACAAGCTAGGATTTACAGTTTACATTTTGAAGAAAAAGGCTATCCAAAACATTTAATAATTGCAGCTATAGATAAGTGTAGAGCTTTGATCATACTGAATTGCTTCAATGTAAAAAAAAATCAGATACTATTAAGAAAAAATAAATGCTTTGTCCATTTGTATCTCAATACAATGGCCCTTATTCTGGTTGGTGCGGTAATATCCGCGTGCGTTCGTGCCGCCGATTTCTTGTGTCTGCGCATGTGCAGAGGCGTCTCTGCGCATGTGCGAGCGGGGCGTACGGGCACATTCCGCATGAAATGTGAACACTACGAACAGGGGGTGGAGAGGGGCGTGAAGGGCTATTTGGGCTCATTTCCATAGGCATACGCCCCGCGTTTCATGGGCGTTCCCATGAGAACGCTGGGCGTACGTATGGTAATGCGGCCGTGACGCACGTGTAGGGGGCGTACATATGACATTGCCGGATGTCAGCTGCCCGCCCAGATCCCTGCTTTTGCACGGAGAAATGCCCGTGTGGTCTGAGGTTGCGGGAGCTGGTGGAACACTCGGTCCTGCATTCGATGGTCTGCGACTATCGAATGATGGGGGAGGTTACCTGAGATGGTCCTGGACGCATATTCGGATCCGGCAGCACCGACCAGAATAAGGCCCAATGTGTGAAGCCATGAGATCGGGAAGATACTTACTAAACATTTGTGTATTAATAAGATGGACCCTGATCTCAAAGAAGTAATAGGAACACATACTGAACTAAGCACTAAAGCTGGACATAGGGCCTCCTTCTCTTTTTAACCTACCGTCCATCGCCGCAGGGTTTTTACTGCTGCGGTAGGTGTAAGATGTGTTCTTTTGGTTTAAAAGGTTTGAAAAAAAGTGAAAGGAAGAGAAGGAAAAGAAGTGGCAATAAAATTGTTAATTAATTATTTGAATTAATTAATTCATTGAATGACTACTTATGTAGTTTATTTATCGGAGTGTCCATGTAAAAAAAAAGATATATAGCACAGACGAAAACACAATTAAAAGTACGTATACTTGAACATTATAGAACTATAAAGAACAAAGTGTATCTTGGCACTTTGAATTATGTCAGAATAGTGACCAATCAGGGATGACATTTGTAGGATTAGTGGCTCTATACTTTAAAGATGCTCTGTCCAGAAGGGTTAAATTAAGGTATGGAAATTACACCATTTTTAAGTTGAATACAGTTCTGATTTATGGTTTTATATTATAAATGTCTATATATAATATATATATATATATATATGTACAATATACAATAAGGTTTTTTTTTTACATAAGGGTTCTCTTTTATAATCTTTTTATATGTATTAGGTTTGGTACAAGAACTTTTTAAGCACGTATTATGTTATTTTTAGTCTGTGTATTCTATGCTTGGTTACAGCGACCATAGATGTTCTGAAAATTATATGTATGCTCGATTTCAGACTCCAGCTGGAGTTAACGATTACATCTGATACTGGCTACTTAGAGGTAACTGACTGACGCTAGGCCAGCCCTCTGAAGTCCTTGTGATGAAATGCATAGGGGCGCGTGGCCTAGTGTCATTCAAAACGGGATTCCAGGAGAATTTAAACGGTTCCAACTATGGGTGCTGAGCACTGTTATTTATACTGTATGATCACGGTGATTGGTACGTGATCCCATCCTCTGTCTGTTGTGTGTGAACAATAAAATCTTCTTAGTTGTGGGGTCATTTTGTGCTCTACAGGGGTCACCATTCTAATGCAGCCTACCTTCCTAGTGAGAAGCGGGTCCCTCCTCCTTGGTCAGTGCCAACTTCCCAGTAATATTTGGGGAAATGGTGCATGTGCACACTATAGTTTAGTGCTTCCACTTTATATTGTACCACTCTAGTGCGTCAACTTCATATTGTTAATAATAAATATTGTGCCACAAGAAAATGCCCCAGTACATATTATGTAACATAATGACCCCCAGTTTATTTTATACCACATTACAATGAGCAGGTCCAGGGGCATACCTCAATATATTGTAGAACCCAAAGCAAAAGTCTGTAAGGGCCCCTACATATCACCCAATGCTGAAATATGTATCTAACACACATACTGTACGTTTGATAGGGAAGATAGGGCGCGACTTCCAGCTGCCCATTGTAACTCCTGCCATTCAGTATACAATGCTATGTACTAGAGACTGGTATGGAATAAATTAAACTAAGGAAGCAAAGCATTTTCTACTAGATAACATCGGAGTCTTTTTAAAAAATAACTTTAATATATTCTGTACCATTCCCACACTGCATACACAGGCAATAAGAACCAAAAACCATTCATTTTTTACTTTATTACTAGCCAGAGGGTAAACATTACTCAGAAATGATGAAATGAAACTACAGCATATTTGCAACATGATGGCTCTGCTTAATTTTAAAATAGTGTCTTTGATTTTATCTCTTTAATGGAACAGATTAATTCTATATTTGTAGAGGACCCCGCAGCCATGAATAAGTCCAGTTTCCGGTTGATACATGTGCCACAAAAGGTCTGATGCTTTATCCAGTCACCGAATTACATATTGAATTAATTTTATGCAAATTGCTGCTAATTCTGTTTGTTTAAAATGTCAACTTTTCCATTGCACATGGACATAGAGTTTCTATTTATACTGTTGTTTCAGCTATTTTGAGAACTTTTATTTACCTTGGTGATTTGGTGAGCTTAAAACCTCAGCATTTTGCTGTGCTCAGCAATAAAGAAGCCAAGGCCAAAGGAAAGTCAGAAGCAAAAGTACATACAGGCATCAAAATGAACGGATTTAAAAGTTCTATAAAAAGTTTGTATCAAGCTGAAAGTTTTGGTATTTTAAATGCAATTTAAAGACAAGGAGGTACTCTTTACTTAGAAGGGCGCCCACGATTTTGATCGTGGGCATCGTTAGTAAAAAATCTCGGGCATTGAATGCACTAAAAAATCGGGTGCGATCAACCGACGAGATGCCCGAGATTTCCCATAGGGAACAATGTTAAATGTCTCAATTGACCCAATTTTCCTGTTCAATGCCTCAATTGACCCGATTTTTCCATAGGAAACAATGTTAAATGGGCCACAGAGGCCAAATAGGCACCCTGAAGTGTATAATGGCCACCCGAATTGTTAACGCCACCCCACGATCAACGTCAACCCGATGCGTGGCGAGCGCAGCGGTACGCGTCCTACGACCTTTTCATACCCCCACTATCCACGTCGGCGTGGAGTGCAGAATAGAAAGTGTGGCAAGCGCAGCGAGCCCGAAGCGTGGCGAGCGCACGCGGACAGCTGTGAAGCCCGCGAGGGGACGCGGATACCTGTGAAGGTATCCGCGTCCCCTCGCGGGGCTCGCCACGCTTCGGGCTCGGTGGCTCGCTGCGCTCGCCACACTTTCTATTCTCAACTCCACGCCGACGTGGATAGTGGGGGTATGAAAAGGTCGTAGGACGCGTACCGCCGCCCCTCGCGGGCTCGCTGCGCTCGCCACGCTTCGGGTTGACGTTGATCGTGGGGTGGCGTTAACAATTCGGGTGGCCATTATTCACTTCAGGGTGCCTATTTGGCCTCTGTGGCCCATTTAACATTGTTTCCTATGGAAAAATTGGGTCAATTGAGGCATTGAACAGGAAAATCGGGTCAATTGAGACATTTAACATTGTTCCCTATGGGAAATCTCGGGCATCTCGTCTGTCGCATCGCACCTGATTTTTTAGTGCATTCAATGCCTGAGATGGCCGAGATGGGCGCCCTTCTAAGTAAAGAGTACCGACAAGGATCCCATGTTTGAAAATAAACCCCTTTAAAAAGAAATAAAAAAAATCATAATACTTATGTCAGTGGTTATTAACCCTTCTGCTCCACAAGAGGTTTCTGTCATCTCTGAGCACACCTTAGGACACCTACGGTTTCACAGGTGTACCGCCTCAGTCAACACAGTTCACGTTTTCCAGGTCACCCGACAGGTGCACTCATAACTGACTGACACATTTTAAAAGATCCACAGGTGGAGCTAATTATTTCACTTGATTCTGTGAAGAGACCTGCAAAACATGCAGTGTGTGGGGTCCTGAGGGCCAACTTTGAGAACCTGTGACCTATGTGATAAGATTTTTTTTTTAAACACATTTTATTGGGTGAATCACGCAAGCAATTGACAAGAATAGCAAAATATCTTGACATTTACACAACAACAGTAAGTGGGTTTACAAAAAGCGTGATTCAAGAGTTTTCGGTTAGGGAAGAGAGCCTCGCGACGGCGGTGTGGCCGACCGCCCGAAGAAACATTTCAGCGAGGCGAGTGTAGGAACAAGAGGTGAGTAGTGGAAGAAGTAGTTGTTTATGGAAACTAAGAAGAAAGGACAGAAAAAGAGATAGGACAAGAGAGAGAGCGGGAGGGGTGGCCTCTTGTAGATGTTCTAGAGACTAATTGAGGGGGGGGGGATACCTTGAGAGTTCAGCCAGGGAGACCAGGTTTTATTAAATGTTTTGAAAGAATTACGTAGCACAGCTGTCATGTACTCCATTTTATAAACATACCATATACGGGACATAATCGTTTGCATGGGGGCTGGGGAGGGCTTTTTCCAGTCGACGGCAATTTGGCATGTCATAGCGGATACTATGTGGCGGAAGAGTTTATTCTGGTGGTGGGTGAGAGAGGGTAGAGCTAAGGGAAGCAGAAAGTATTTGGCCTCAGTGGGGACAATAACGTCAAATAGACTGGAGAGGAGGGTGATAACCTCTGTCCAGATACTGGCAAGTTTCGGACAGGACCACCAGATATGTATAAAGGTGCCTTCAGCCGTGCAACCCCTCCAGCACCTATCTGAGGCATCTGGGTACATAGTTTTTAAACGTGAGGGTACGTAGTACCAGCGATACAGCAGTTTGTATATATTTTCTTTAATTCTCACACATATCGAGCTGGAGGCTGCATTATCCCAAATATCAGACCATTCTTCTGCGTCTATGGAATGTTCTAAGTCTCGTTCCCAGGCTAGCTCGTGCGGGTCACGGTTTGTACTCGTATCCTCTCCAAGGAGTGAGTAAATGATAGATATCAGGCCTCTAGTAGATGATCGCTTCCAGCCAATATATTCGAAGGAAGTTAGGGGTCTAGCAGTGAGGGTAATTGCAGTCTTAGAGTGAAAGTGTCGAATTTGCAAGTATCTAAAGAAATCTGTGGTCGGGACAGCCGTTTTATCGCGAATATCTGAGAACTGTGGAAAATTGGTATCACTGGTTACATCGTTCAGGTAATAAATATTTCCCAGTCTCCACTTAATGAAGGCGGATTTACCCAACCCAGGGGGGAAGTCCGGGTTATGATATAGTGGGATCAGTGGGGATGGGTTTGGGGCCAACCGAAACTTTTTATTAGCCGAGTCCCAGATAGCTAATGAGCGAGAGACCACTGGGTGGGCGAGTGCCATGCGGGGGCGCTTAGTCCTGGGGAGCCACAGCAGGGATGACATTGTGGTTAAGCCCAACTCTCCTGCCTCAATACCCACCCAGACCTTCCCCGCTCCCCCGGGACTGCTCCATTGGACACATTGGGATAGCTGTGCAGCATAGTAATACTTCCGAAAGTCTGGGATACCCAAACCTCCCTGTCTAGCTGGGCGTTGAAGTAGTTTGAGTCTAATCCGCGGGCGTTTTTTGTCCCATATGAAGTGGGTGGTTTGATGTTGTAGGAATTTAAAAACGTAAGGAGGGATATAAATTGGAAGGGTTTGAAATAAGTAGAGGAGACGAGGAAGGATGTTCATTTTGACAGAGTTTATTCTACCTATCCAGGAAATAAAATAGTTGGACCATGTGGTAAGATCAGCTTTAATGGTATCTAAAAGGCGGGGGAAATTTGCCTGAAACAGTTGATGGTGGTGGTGAGTTAGAAAGATCCCTAGGTATTTGATTTTCTTTTTGTGCCAGTCACAGGGAAGCATGGCCTCCAACTCTGGTCTGAGTGTTTGTGGAATGTGGAAATCAAGGACCTCAGTTTTTTCTACATTAATTTTATATCCTGACTGTTCAGAGTACAGTTGTATTTCAGAAAGAAGAGAGGGGAGGGATCGAATCGGGTTCGAGACGGATATTAATACATCATCGGCATATAGTGCAATTTTATGTTCGGAGGGTCCTGTACGAATGCCGTGAATGTCTTTATTACCTCGAATTCTTGCCGCCAGTGGTTCCATAACAAGGGCAAAAACTAGTGGGGAGAGGGGACAGCCCTGGCGGGTACCATTAGCTATTTCAAAGCTGTCTGAGATAGCTCCATTGACAGAGACTCGCGCGGTAGGGGAGCGATATAGTGCGCGAACCCCATCTAAAAATCTACCAGCAAAACCCATTCTCTCAAGGACAGCAAAAGCGAAAGGCCAAGATATGCGGTCAAAAGCCTTCTCCGCATCAAGAGCCAGGACCAGTGAGGGAAGCTTCTGTTTTTGGATGGCGCATATCAGGTCTACTGCTCGTCTAGTGTTATCGGGTGCCTGGCGTCCTGGGATAAATCCCACTTGGTCTGGGTGTATCAGTTGTGGGAGGAGGGGTGCTAAACGGGATGCTAGAATTTTGGCATAAATCTTCAGGTCGACGTTTAATAATGATATCGGCCTATAGTTGGGACATTTAGTCGGGTCTCTGTCAGGTTTCGGAATCACCACAATGTCTGCCCTAGTTGTCTCCGGTGCGAAAGATTCACCCTCTAGAACATTATTAAAGAGAGAGGTAAGATGTGGGGCTAATTCCTTGGCAAAAAGTTTATAGTATTGGGCAGTAAAGCCATCAGGGCCCGGGGCTGCTGGTGTACGCATAGAGCGTATGGCTACTATGGTTTCTTCCACTGAGACACGGGCGTTTAGAGCAGACAGGTGAGACTCGGAAAGCGAAGGCAGCGGGGTAGTGGAAAGATAAGAGTGCAGTCTCTCTGAGGGAGAAGTGAAAGAGGAGTCTGTTAAATTATATAACGTGCTATAAAATGTCCGAAATTCCTCAGCCATCAGTTCGGGGTCATAAGTGAGGGAGTCTAGTTTCTGGGAGAACAGTTTGTCTATAGCACTTAGTGCTTGCTGCCGTCTTAGTTTGTTGGCTAGCAAAGAGTCGATTTTATCAGTTTTATCATAAAATCGTTGGCGTAGCTTTTGTAATATCTTTGCAGCACGGTGAGATAAGAGGGTATTTAATTGGCCTCTGACGGTCTCTATTTGTGAAAGCACCGAGGGCCTGGGGTCCGTCTTGTGTTGGGACAGTAGCGATGCCAGCTGAGATTCCAGTGCTTGAATCTCCGCTGCTGCTTTTTTCCGTATTGCTGAAGCTTTTGCAATGAGGGAACCTCTGATGGTGGCTTTATGAGCCTCCCAGAGTATGCCCGGGGAGATATCAGGGGAACTGTTCTCTTTAAAATACTGTGTAATAGCTGTCCGTATTTCAGCTAGAGCAGTGGGGCCTTGGAGGAGGGAATCGTTCAAGCGCCACTTGGGTCTTCTGTCAGGAGATCGACAGATGTCTATAAGAATGTAGGTACCAGCATGGTCTGTCCACGTGAAAGGGGTAATACCGGCCTCCGTTACCCTGGAGGCGATAGAGGAGGAGATATGTATCATGTCAATCCTCGAGTAATGCTGGTGCGGGGCAGAAAAGTGCGTGTAGTCTTTGATGTGTGGGTGTTTGAGGCGCCAAGAGTCACATAGCCCCTGTTGTTTAAGGGAAGCAATAAGGGTGCGGGAGGCCCTAGGGACAACCATCAAGGAGGCATGAGGGGGAGGAGAGGTTCTATCTAGTATTGGATCAATAATCGTATTAAAATCTCCCCCAATGATAATATGGCCCTGGGCCACTCTACCTAAGCGTTTAAACATGGCATCAAAGAACCGTGATTGGTCCTGGTTAGGGGCATAAATCGAGACCAGAGTTAGGGTCACAGAGCGCAGGGTACCAATTACCATGAGGAAGCGCCCGTGATAAGATTTTTTTTAAAGAGACTTTAGTCTCATCTAGACAGAGGAGAAATGTATATTGAAGTTACCATGGGTTTTTTCAGTTAGAAAATAAGTTGGTTAGAGCTCTTGCGAAGTTGCGTCCCAATCCCTTCCATGGTCACTACAGTATACCTGTCAGGAAACTAAAACTAACGTTACTTATGTTGTAATAATGTTTCAGTTTATTTAAAACAGTAATTGGTAGCAGCTAGGGGATGACTAGGGAAGTGGTAAACAGTTGGTGGGTTAATTTGAAAGCTCTATGTGGGTTACTGGGAACAATATTTGCACTATAGGGAGATACCTAACATTATGTACTTTCCAATTCATTTCAACTTGATAAGGTAACACCCTAATTCTATCCAAGAGGTTATGATATAGCAAGTTTCCTTTGAATGTTGCACAAACTCAATGTTATTAGTTTGTATATAAAAATGGAAACTTTGCTTCAGGGGGGTATTCAATGTGTCGCCGCTATTTCCGACGTGTGAAATAGCGGCGGCTCCCTATTCAATGCTGTCTTTAGCGACAGCATTGAAGTGGGATCACGGCAGAACGGGCCCGACTTCAGAAGCTGGCGGGCCCGTTCTGCCGATAACGGCCGTGGATTGTCGCGATCCCGGCCGCAGATCGACAATCCATGGCAGTTTTCACGGCCACGCCCCCTTTGCGCCGATCGGCAGGCGGGACATTGAATCCCGCCTGTCGTTCAGCTGTCGGGCTGACCGCAAACGGGCCAGGATCACGGCTGTCGGCAGGGATCGACAGCCGTGATCCTAGATTGAATACCCCCCTTAGTCTAATATTTCTTTTTGCCATGTTGTTTCCTCCACTTTCGCCTCTTATGGGAATAAGAAAAAAGTGGCTTTTATTTACCAATAAAAAGAATTTGTGGAAACTCTAATTTTCAGTGGCCTCCTACCATAATCTCTCACTTCAGTTTGGAAACGTTATTATTATTATAATTATTATCATCATCATTATTATTATTATCTTAAACATATAATCAATGGTCCTTTGGAAATGTAATGCAAACCTGCTTACTATGCGTATCTGTTTTTTATACATTTTCTCGTAACCAAAACCTCGACCTGCAGATTTTTTCACAACATCTCATTTGTATTGAGGAAATCCAGTCGCTAATTTTAAGTAAGAGAAAAAAAAAAAATTAACCCACTTTGCTCATTATTGCCATTAGGCACATTATCGTAGCTCATCTTTCCCCTGCTAATTGACAAACTAAAAGTACTTCCCATTGGAAGAATGTTACAGAGCAATAATGGGAAAAAGCAATGTGACAACTGATTTATGACCGAGCAAATAAAATATAGACAATAAAACAGCTGGTTGGCTGGAGGGGACATGCTAACATCTGCAGTTGTAATTGGCTAAGCAAATAATGTAAAATAGAGTTCTTTAACAAAGGTAATATTTGCCCCTAGTATAGTGTGTTTTTAATTATTCCAACCCTAGAATTGCCTTTTGTGTGCACATCTATTATTCTCTGTTACAAATATCTGCCTTTTGTTTCTTTTAAAAGTTGAGGTGCGTATCGTGACATCACAGCTGTGCACAATAATTGTGTTAGAAACCGGTATCTACCATCACTCATAACAGTAGCACTACACATTATTTGTCTCTCCATTGTGACGTCATTACTAAGCTGCCTGTAGCTGAATGGGGCCATCTAGTGTTTGAAAAATGCATCTTCACATTAGTGTTTTGGAAGTGATGGTTATGCAATCCTATTGCATAGGTTTTCTTTTAGGAAAGATATAAGATGCAATTCAAAAATAAGTTTTATAATATAAAGAAAAGGAAAACTTCATACAAAAGAAGACTAAGACATGCCCAAGGAATCATGGAAATGATTTGGAGGACTTTGTATAGCCCGCAGATTACCACTTGGATTGATTTTCAATTCTTTATCAATAAAGCTTTAAAGAAAGCATGCATAATGGTCATCAAACTGTATGTTTTCTGAGATATCTACTTGTCAATAGAAAAGGCATTTGTTAACAAAGAGACTACAAGTTCTGATTTTACAAAAGTCATAATGATGCAGGATAAAGAAGCACCTTCTTCCTTTACAGTTGTGAGAAATGCCAGCTCAATACCAAGACATAACACATTACAGTATCACGCTAGACAGATTTAGTTAATTAGGAATTCTTAAATTATTTCTGGTTTACGGTTTAGCTCACCCAAATGTTTAATCTCTGAATAGCTTCTTCAAGAACTAGTACAACATATATGATGCGCAATATAGAAGAAACTGTAAATAAAATAAACAGTTCTAATAAATGCTAGCTAGTACTTCCAAACGTATAGAAGCTTCCCCCCTTTATTTCTACAGTAAAGTGAACGGGAATGAATGAAATGAAAATATCGATGAAGTGATAATGGCTTTATTTAAATCTGTCAAATATTGTCATTTGTGTTAACCAAAAATGAAGTTATTTTCATGTTTTTTTCTGCGTACATTTTCTACTTGCTAATTTTTTTTTATTTTTCTTTCTTTGAAGCCCCACTCATTTTTCTATCACAACAATTTTGCAGCAACCAAAAGCTTACACGTGAGTTGGGGAAGTTGTATTCCCATTGACTGCTCTTGTAAGTTGTACGACAATGGAACATAGACAGCAATTGATCGTTGCCTGCATACGGTTTAAAAGTTTAGTAGCAGTCATTGTTACATAATTTTTTTATAGTAAAATAAACAATGAATCTGGGTTTAGCCAACCACAATGACAAAAATGAACGTAAGAGTGGGATATCTATAATGACTGTTACAACTTTCATAACACTAAATACCAAATGTGAGAAAAAGGGCCTTATAGTAGGCCTTGACTTTTTGCTGTCCCCATGAAAATGTTCCTTCTAGTGGAATATATAAGGGGCAATTGAATGCTTAAACAGTACTTAGAACACTGCTAGGGCATACTTGCCCTAGCAGTGTTCCAAGTACTGTTTACCTTTTTTCTCCTCTCTGGGAGAAGCTGGAGAGGAGACCAGACAGTACATGTCAGGGAGGAGGGATGTGGCTGATGTCACAAAGCCCCACCCCCTTGGCAGTCAAACATGGCAATTTGCAGGTCCGCAGATTGGGGGAGGGTCTAAAATGACTAGTCATGTGTCAATTTAGCCATGCCCGCTTGACGCAGACCTGGTATTTGGAGCTGCGGGGGCAATGAGGGAGAATTGGCCAACTTCCTGGGGGGCTGGGAGGGGAACCCCGATTTTTGTGAGCCTTACGGTCATTCTGTGAGGGTAGGCAAGTATGCTCTAGGGCAGGCATTCCCAACCACGGTCCTCAAGGCACACCAACAGTGCAGGTTATAGTGATATCCAGGCTTCAGCACAGATGGTTTAATCAGAATTCCTCAGATACTAATTAAGTCACCTGTGCTCAAGTCTGGATATCTACAAAACCTGCACTGTTGGTGTGCCTTGAGGACCGTGGTTGGAAATGCCTGCTCTAGGGCATGGCAATGCCTTCTGCCCAAGTTCCATGTAATTTACATTTGGGAGGTATGGTATTGGGTAGACAAATTTAAATGCGTGGTCTTTAGAAGAGAGCATGGCTGTGCTGGCTAGACTTTTTTTTATAGCAATGTGTAGCAAATAATGATGTACTGTAACCCATAGCAACCGTACAAAGGTCAATATATTTTGTTTTCTAGTGGTCAAACTAATAAATTGAATATCATGATAATCATGTTAATAAAAAGGCCCCTACATGTCACTCTTGCCAATTACCTGACTCGTGCTCCCAGATATAGAACCGCATGTATAATACTGATATTCTATATATATATATATATATATATATATATATATATATATATATATATATATAGAAAGATAAACAAAAAAGCAGGCATTTCAGGGACTTGATGCAAATGGTGTATTGAAAAAAGCAGCAAAAAGCACAGCCAACGTTTCGGGGCAACAACGCCCCTTTGTCAAGGCACAATCAAATAGTGAAAAACACAGCAATCAATAATGTGAAGGTGACTCACCCTTAAATAAGGCAGCAGCGTGTCCCCGTTGTCCTGGGGCTGCTCGGCGCCATTCCCCTAGCCGGAAGTAGCTGCAGGAAGTGCGTCACTGTAGGTTGTGGACGCGCTGTGAACTGGGTCCTGCCTGGCTGACACGCAAGCTGTCTGGTTGCCCGGGTAACGCTTCCTGTAGAATCATTATGCGGGGGGGGGAGTGGCGTTCCAGCGCAGCTCCCTAAGACAAGGGAGGACGCGCTGCAGGCAGAGGTGTCTGTGGGGTGAATAAGTAAATGAATGAGCAAGTAAATGAACAGATGAACGGTGAAATAGTGGCAAATAGAATAGGTACAATAAGATAAAAAGGGATACTGATAAGATCTCCTGAGTGGGAGAACGAGTGAACTCAATGGGTGTGCCATGGGCAGTGCGATTTCTCCATCATTCGCCAACATTTATATGTTCCAGCAAGAAAATACCATGTTCTTTGACAACAGAGACATCAGCCAACATATCCTGATACTCACTAGATACATAGATGACCTATTTATGGTTTGGACAGGAGGTCAACAACAGCTGGAAGCAACCATGTCATCCATAAATAGACGGGAATCACCTATCAAGTTAACCTATCAGTTTTCATCCACTGAAGTACATTACCTTGATGTACGGGTCACCCTACAAGCAGGCCAGTTTGCCACGGACATCTATTCTAAACCCACCGACAGGAACACCCTGTTGAATTTCAGAAGTTTCCACCCTCGATCATTGAAATCGGCCCTGCCCAAATCGCAGATGATGAGGGCAGCGAGAATCACCAGCGAAAAAACCAAGCTACCAATGGTCCTTGATAACTTTGTGTCCAAATTCGCTGACAGAGGGTATGACCCCAAACATCTAATACAACAGAAAGAGGAGGTTCTCTTGATGAATAGAGATCTACTACTATCTACCAACTCTGAAGTAACCCCCTCCACCCGCAAGCCGGAAATTTTACCCTTTGTTACTAAGTATAATGTCACCAGCGCTGTCCTACCGAGGGCCACCAGGGCACTCTGGCCCATAGTGAAGTCGGATAGAAGTCTCCCAAGTCTCAACACCAAGAGACCCATGATCTGCCACACAAAAGGCAGAAGTATTAAAGATGCAATAGTGCATAATGACATTACCGGCTTTTCTTCCAATGTTGCAACCAGGTCCAATTTCCTGACCCGGCCGCCTGGATGTTATAAATGCCTGGGCTGCACCCCTTGCCAGCATCTATTAACCGGGAATAAATTCCTACATCCGACCACCAAGAGGACATATTCGATCAGACATGTCTTAACGTGCCAGACCACGCATGTGGTATATATCATTCAATGCCCCTGCCATTTGCTGTACATCGGCAAGACGATTCGAGCTTTCAGAGAACGTATGGCCCTTCACCGGTCAGCAATAGGGCAGGCATTATCTGGCAAAGGCAATGACCAACCGGTGGCTAAGCATTTCCGCCAAGCCGGACATAGCCTCACCGATCTCAAATATATGATTTTGGACCACATCCCTCCATCAATTCGCCGGGGGGACAGGGACGGCAACTTGCTGAAAATGGAGGCCAGGTGGATTCACCAGCTGAACACGGTGAAACCACATGGACTCAACGACCGCCTGCCACTGTCAGTATTTCTGTGACCATCCAAGTGACGGAGAACAGGAGTCTGCGACTGACCCCCCGCATCCCTAAACCCTGATGACCATGGTGCCTTCCATATGGCGAAAGAACACACCGGTCCTTCAGCTACCTTTACCAGAGACATCTGGTTACCTATCGTTCCCCACGCAGAAGAGAACTTTTTGTCCCCATTAATATCATTATTAAGTTGGACTTTTTCAGTACTCAGATTTGCCCCCCACCACTGCATGTCTACACAGACCCATACTAAGGAAATAGTGCTCGTAGGGTGGTGGGAGTCTTGCCCCCCTAAATTTCTACATCTTTATCACTCTGTAACGAATACACTTGGGCTCTGACTATACCACAGCCACTGATTGTGTGCTGTCTAAGTCTCACAGCAGGCTAACTATAGGGGTTACCGTTTAAAATCTTGCACATGGTTTTACCCATAGAATGCCAGTTTCCCTGCACCTTTTTAATCCATGTCTTGTTCATTTTAATGTTTCACTACTCACTGAACACTCGTTCTCCCACTCAGGAGATCTTATCAGTATCCCTTTTTATCTTATTGTACCTATTCTATTTGCCACTATTTCACCGTTCATCTGTTCATTTACTTGCTCATTCATTTACTTATTCACCCCACAGACACCTCTGCCTGCAGCGCGTCCTCCCTTGTCTTAGGGAGCTGCGCTGGAACGCCACTCCCCCCCCGCATAATGATTCTACAGGAAGCGTTACCCGGGCAACCAGACAGCTTGCGTGTCAGCCAGGCAGGACCCAGTTCACAGCGCGTCCACAACCTACAGTGACGCACTTCCTGCAGCTACTTCCGGCTAGGGGAATGGCGCCGAGCAGCCCCAGGACTACGGGGACACGCTGCTGCCTTATTTAAGGGTGAGTCACCTTCACATTATTGATTGCTGTGTTTTTCACTATTTGATTGTGCCTTGACAAAGGGGCGTTGTTGCCCCGAAACGTTGGCTGTGCTTTTTGCTGCTTTTTTCAATACACCATTTGCATCAAGTCCCTGGAGTGCCTGCTTTTTTGTTTATCTTTCTCAATATTGCTTAGCCGAGCACCAGGGCTGCTGACCTAGGAGAGGAGAGTGCCAGTCCGTCGACAAACTATATATATATATATATATAATGATAGATATATGCATAGAAGTAGACATATCTTATAGTAACATCTTGTTGTGGTATATAGTCAGTATTTCTGTATGATTACCACAAGCCGGAGATAAATAAAACAGGAAATGCTTGAGGCTTCTGACCTTCCCCTGACTCTACAATCTGATCATTAGTAAACCTCAACAAATCTGATAAGCCACATGAATACACAACCAAAGTTATTTTCTCTTCAAGATGTTTATAATCTGGTGTTTATACCTATAAATATGTGCAATCACTTCTCTTTTTGCAAATATACACACATGCATATTTAATTCATCCTTGCAGCGGATACAGAAAGAGAACGGTGATCTATTCCCAAGTTTATTACATTTCTTCCAAACCATTGTGCAACATATTAAGAAAGTAAGTTTTACTGTACAGTTCCTGTCTGGACTGTAGCACAGCTGCTGCCAGTTTTCTAATACTGTAGGATAGAGTGATTTGTCTGGTTGCATTAAAGTGCACTCTGACCTTCAAGGTATCCCACCCTCATCTGTTTAGATTAATCTAATCTGTGTTCTAGAACTCCTGAAGGAAACCAGGACTGGGCCAGACCACATTTCCTGAGCAAGTAAATGTCCAAGTTTCACAGTTGCCACTTTGTCATAAAAATGCAGGAAATATTTGTTTATTCAGAAAATTAATTCTGTGCAAAGAGAATGGAAAAGGCAAAAATCAAATAAAAAGTGCAATTATTCTCACATACAGTAAGGTACTGTAGCAACTGGTGATGATGCAGAAAGCAATTAGAAAATAATGGTAAAAATACTAAATATTTGAAAGAAAACTTTTGGGGTTTTACAAACTTTTATTATACAGTTGAGTATCCCTTATCCAAAATGCTCAGGATACGAAGCATTTTGGATAATGGGTTATTCCAGATTTTGTAATATTATTTCCCCACCTAAACCCTTTGGCACTTTCTCTTCATTTGAGCCCACAAATGAAGTATCCACACTCTTCTTATCTTCCTACTCCACTATCTCTCCTCTTGATCCTATACCTACACAAGTCATTAAAACTCTATCTCCTGTGCTTATCCCAACCTTAACTAAAATCTGCCATCTCTCTCTTCCTACTGGTACTTTTTCTTTTCTGTTCAAACATGCAGTGAATACTCCCATTCTAAAAAAAAAAAAAACAATTCTGACCCTAACCGTCCTATCTCTAAGCTCCAATGCCTCTCCAAGCTACTCAAGAGACTTGTCTACTCTAGCCTCACATACTATCTTAACTCTCACACTCTATTAGACCCACTTCAGTCAGGCTTTCATTCCCAACACTCCACAGAGACAGCACTGACTAAAGTGGTGAATGATCTGGTCACTGCTAAGGTTAGTATTTAATGAAAGTTTTCACAATGTGCAGCAAATCCTGTTTAGGATTTGTTGCACATTCGCCGGCATTCGGATTGCTGGAGGATTTGCTGCCAGACCTCCGTCTCCTCCTATTCAAGGTGTCAGGGGCTTGCTTCCCTTGACCCCCCCCCGGCGAATGCCGCAGGAAGCCGGGGGGATGGCGGAAGGCAGGGAGATGGAAGCCTCCCTGTCTGCGCCGGATGTTGCACACAGCAGCAGGGGGGAGAAAAAGGGCTGGTGGGGACACAGGCAGCAGAAGATGTGGCCCCAGGAGACTGGGCAGACGGGGAGGTGCAGGGAGCGCTGCGCTGGTCCCGCTCATGCATATGTAATGATACCCAGTGCAGTGAATATTAATGTGCCACTCCCTGCCCCCCTGCTGACATCATGAAAAAGAAAAAAATGAAATATATATTCATGTGCTGCAAGTACATGAATCCAAATAACAAGACACTTCAAATCATAAAATTAATGATTTTTTGACACCAAGAAAAATAAAAAAGAACACCTTTATTTTTAAAGAACACATTCCATTTCATCATATAAAGATGTTGAATGCAAAGCGGTGAAACACGGCAAAAGCAGTTCTCCATCCTAGCATTGAATACACCCTAGGCAAATAAGAGTAAAAACCCCATTGAAATACACCAGCAAATTGCAGCGAGCATGAAACGGAGAACTGTGCAGCATTCACTGTTCGCTTTCGGCGAACAGTGAACATTGAATAGGGTGAATCAGATTTTCAGTGAAAAGATTCACCGCAGAGCGTGAAAACAGCCCGATTTGCCGAAAAAAGCGGTTAATCCAGAGCATTGAATACTGCCCTAAGTCTAAAGGCCCCCATACATTAGTCCGACTTGTCCTAGGGACAAGTCGGACTTGATTTCCCCGGCAGCTCCCCGGGAGGGGAACACACGATTAGGCACTTGATGTGCCAAGTTATGCATATGATAAATCGCATGCGATTTATCATATGCAACTACCGGGGAGCTGCAGGGGGAGAGCCGGGTGGAGGACGTTGGGGAGCTGCAGGGAAGTGCCAGGCAGGGTGAGCTAACAAATAGTCAGCAGGCGGGGGACGCCAGTGAGCCGGGCATGGGGAGAGGCTGCGAGTGGACACAGTCAACGGGCGGGGGGAACAGGTCACGTCCGTGCTGGGCAGGAGGACCAGGCAGGCAGCCGCAGCTTCATGGAAGAAAGCCCCAATACAAACTAATGGGCAGCCAGTGATTGGCTGAGAGCTCTCTCAGCCAATTGCTGATTGGCTGAGAGAGCTCTCAGCCAATCACTGGCTGCCCATTCGTTTTTACTGGGGGTTTTCTTCCATGAAGCTGCGGCTGCCTGCCTTGTCCTCCTGCCCAGCACGTGAGCTTTTCCCCTCGCTGGTTCACCAGCGTCCCCCCGCCCGCTGACTATGTGTCCACTCCGAGTCCCAGCCTCTCCCCATGCCCGGCTCACTGGCGTCCCCCGCCTGCTGAATATTTGTCAGCTCACCATGCAGTTCCCAGGCATCCCCCACCCACTAACCCGGACCGGACTGCACATAAGATTTAGGGAATCTAAATGTGCAGCATGTGCGACTGCCCGACTCCGATCCGAGAACATACTATAGAAAATTACTATGAATAAAACACCATGGTATATAGATCAAAGATAGATATAATATGAAACCCACAGTCTCGAATATAGCAATAAAATAGGAGAGTCTGTTCCTATTAGTACCCAATGGTCAAAAATAGATTTATAGTAAGCGCCACTGAGTGTGCTGGCAAGGAGTATATCCACTTGGAGATATATCTGAGAGTGATGAAATTCTGGATCCTTATATTACAAGCAAGGAAAAAATGGTACTTGTTTCCTATCACGGCCACAATCGCGGGCATCGTGTGCCTTAACTTTAAGGCACACGATGCCCGCGATGCCCGCGATTTCCTTGGAAAAAAGCAGTACTCGGGTACATCGTGTCGGTCGTGTGCCCATGATTTCCCCATAGGCTTCAATGTTAAAATATTTTAACATTGAAGCCTATGCGCACCCGACGCGATGCCCCCGATTTCTCCATAGGCTTCAATGTTAAAATATTTAACATTGAAGCCTATGCGATGGACCCGATTTGTCCATAGGCTTCAATGTCAAATTATTTTAACGGTACTTGTTTCCTAGCACGGCCACACCGATTAAGATCGGGGTGGTCGTGCTGAAAAAAATCGGGTCGATCGCATCGCATGCGATTTGGTCGCATGCGATGCGATCGACGCGACCGACCGATTTTTGACCCGATTTTTTTCATTGAATCCAATGTAAATTGGGTCCCTGGGACCCAATTTTACATTGTATTCAATGAAAAAATTTCCCAACCCCCCCAAATTGAAGCGCGTAAACAGCAGCCCACAATAGACGCATACCCGAAGCGTGGCGAGCGCAGCGAGCCCGCAAGGGGCGGCGGTACGCGTCCTCCGACCTTTTCATGCCCTACTATCCACTAGGGCGTGGAGTGAGAATAGAATAGTGTGGCGAGCGCAGCGAGCCACCGAGCCCGAAGCGTGGCGAGCGCAGCGTGCCCCGCGAGGGGACGCGGATACCTTCACAGGTAAACGCGTCCCTTCGCGGGCTTCACAGGTGTCCGCGTCGCCACGGACACCTGTGAAGCCCGCAAGGGGACGCGTATAACTGTGAAGGTATCCGCGTCCCCTCGCGGGGCTCGCTGCGCTCGCCACACTATTCTATTCTCACTCCACGCCCTAGTGGATAGTAGGGCATGAAAAGGTCGGAGGACGCGTACCGCCGCCCCTCGCGGGCTCGCTGCGCTCGCCACGCTTCGGGTTGGCGTCTATCGTGGGGCGACGACGGGGACATCTATAATGTGAAATGGGTCATATGGACCCATTTCACATTTTTTGACATTTTTACACCATTTCAATGTTAAAAAATTTTTTAACATTGAATCCTATGCAAAAATCGGGGGCATCGCGTCGCATCGCGTCGGGACCAATGTTAATGGTCCCGACCGATGCGATGCCCCCGATATTTTACCTTTCCCGACAAGATTTCAATGTTAAAATATTTTTTAACATTGAAGTCTATGGAAATATCGGGGGCATCGCGTCGGTCGCGTCGGGACCAATGTTAATGGTCCCGACCGACGCGATGCCCCCGATATTTTATCCTAGCCGGCAAAATGGACCTGATTTCAAAAGAAATCGGGTCCATCGTGGGTAATCGTGTCCCTTAAGTAAGGGACACGATTACTCACGATTGTGGCCGTGCTAGGAAACAAGTACCATTTTAACATTGAAACTGAGTCCATTTAACATATGAAAAAATGGGAAAAGGCCGAATAAGGGCCATTTCTCATTGGGTATGGCCCCGTCATGTGTGTAAAAAATAATTGTCCCCCATTGTGGCCGCCACCCCCACGATCGACGCGAACCCGAAGCGTGGCGAGCGCAGCGGCGGTGCGCGTCCTCCGACCTTTTCATTCCCCTACTATCCACGTCGGCGTGGAGTTGAGAATAGATTAGTGTGGCGAGCGCAGCGAGCCCCACGAGGGGACGCTGATACCTGTGAAGCCCGCGAGGGGACGCAGGGATCTGTGAAGGTATCAGCGCCCCCTCGCGGGGCTCGCTGCGCTCGCCACGCTTCGGGCTCGGTGGTTCGCGTCGATCGTGGGGGTGGCGCCCACAATGGGGGGCCATTATTTTTTACACACATAACGGGGCCATACCCAATGAGAAATGGCCCATATTGGCCCTTTTACCATTTTTTCCTATGTTAAATTGACTCAGTTTCAATGTTAAAATAATTTAACATTGAAGCCTATGGACACGATGTACCCGATTTCTCCATAGGCTTCAATGTTAAAATAATTTAACATTGAAGACGATGGACACGATGGACCCGATTTCTCCATAGGCTTCAATGTTAAATTATTTTAACATTGAAGCCTATGGAGAAATCGGGTACATCGCGTCGGTCGCGTCGTGTGCGTTTTGGTACGCACCCGACGCGACCGACACGATTTTTTCTGACACGACCACCACGATAGAAATCGTGGTGGCCGTGCTAGGAAACAAGTACCGAATAAATAATCTGAGGAGCGGTAGTAGCTAGTGTCCTGGTTTGCCCCAAATGTAAATAGCAGCACCATTTGAGAAGGTTGGGGGTGCTATTGGGTTGGTTCAAAATTTCCGAAACTTGATTTTGCATCAATTCTATGAGTGAACCAAAGACCTCTGGGGAGATGTTAACCTGTGCGGTCTGGATAACTTCCCACAGTAGCATGACATTTGTAGTGACAGGAACTTGGATGCCAATGGACCTCACCACCATGGTACTTAAATGCTTAGCTGGGTTCATTTTGGGTTAATTTGGTGGCCACACTATTAATCAGAACTCTCCAGAATGAACCGATTCTAGACAAGTTAGGACCAATGACCATGATGAATTAATGCAACAGAGTGGGACCACACCCATGCCACGTGAACACACTCCACACTATTATGGAACCATTATCATCCTTTGCCACTGGAGGGGGATAGTTC
Organism: Crinia signifera; assembly: GCF_055691185.1. Taxonomy (NCBI): domain Eukaryota; kingdom Metazoa; phylum Chordata; class Amphibia; order Anura; family Myobatrachidae; genus Crinia; species Crinia signifera. The sequence continues at coordinate 228,633,177 of NC_139222.1, forward strand.
TACTGGGGGAGAGGGATCTATTTTACAATGGGAGCATATGGACAGGTGGAGGGAAGGTTTCATAGCATCCCCTAAGTAAATATTTTCCATATAAAATATTTAAATATATTATTAAAAATATGTTTTATAAGCGTTTTTATGGGGAATTAAATCCATCAGTTAAGTGGTTAAGGTGCTGTTACTCTTGGCATCATGCAAATTTATAGCTGCAAAGTTATTTTATAAGGGCAATTCCCAAAACATGAATAGGGGCATTTACCCTTCATTAAATGTTATGCTGAGGCACATTTTCATGATACGTAAATTATGGTTTTATTTTATCACATCACAAAATATATGACTTTCTGGAAAATATGAATATCTCATGGAAACTAGTAGAATTATTTTCAACAGTTCCTCAATTTGGAAATTATGGCATTTAGATTCATAGGTTTGTTAACAAAATATTTCCATGTCATGTAAGAAACATCACGACAGGCAATTTAAAGTTATATAAATAAACCATTTTATACAAACAGACGTGATCAAGTTTTTTCTCCTACAGTCATTGCAGAAATTGTTTTTTCCCTCCAAACACAGGGCAAAAGTTATTTCTGCTGTAATAGGCTTATTTGTAAGATTTAATGCTGCATCCTCGCATGTTTCACAAACAAAAGACATGGTTAAAAAACATGGTATAACATGTACAGTATGTAATACATGTCTGCCACAAACAGTATTTGCTAACAAAGCAGAGACTTATACATCCTGCTCAACATCTATATACTACTGTATATAAAAGGCTACCATCTCCTCACCTCTATGAGGTGCAGTATCACCACTGGCCACTAGAGGACCTTGTGTGCTGAAGAATCAGAATCCGCTTTATTTGGCAGGTATACTTGCGTATATTAGGAATTAGATCTGGATTTCTGTGCAACAGCCAGTTAGGTAACAAGTAAACAGTGACAGTACAGATAGATCTATCTATCTACCTATCTATCTGTACAGATATACACTAGATGTACCCTGGGGAGGGTGATGGACAAGGACTGGGGAGACAATGGTAACTTATATTTGTTAAACTGCTCAGCACCTAGGCAGCCATCAGCAGCACCACTTGGTAATTGCAACTGCCATGCAGGTACACTGAGATGGTGATGGACAAGACAGGGGAGACATGGGGAACATATTTGAGCTGAGCGGCACAGTTCCTAGGCAGCCATCAGCAGCACCATCTTGATCAACGCTGCTCACAGGGCAGCAGTAGAAGGGCACAACTTCTCCCCTTCAGCACATCACAGGGGTCAGCCAGCATAGATGGATCCTAAGGCTGTCCTTCTGTAAGCTGGGGGTTGGCCAATGTGTCAGGGGCCCTGGCTGGAGCCGCAGCTGGGGGGGGGGGGGAGGAGCACCAGCGTGTGTGTGTGTAGGAGGGAGTCAGTCAGTGAGGCCAGGGACAGGAGTTGGTAGTCATACATCCTCCCCTGTAGCTCTTCCTGTGGGGGCTGCTGCTGTGTTCATCCAGAGCTGGGACTTCCTGTGGGGATGAAGTGGCCCTCTCAATCTACCGGTGGTCTTGGTCGCGACTCTCCTCTGCCATCTCCGCAGGGGATCCTTTGGCCAGGGGTTGTTCACAGCACTTGCCACCAGGTGTCACAGCTATAGCTTCTGCTGGCCAGATTGGTCCTGGTTGCAGGGCTGGCAACAGAAATCTTGGGGCCCTATACAATGATATTTCTGGGGCCCCCACCTAATCCCAAATCCACACAACGCTCTTCTGCATGAGCCTTAACCTTTCGCTGCTCCAGATCCTGCTTTCAGGTGTGGGCTTCTCTCGTTCTCAGTCCTGCTGGCTTGGCTCCTGCTTCCTGCTGGCTTCTGGCTGCTGCTGGCCTGTCACTTTCACAAAAGAATGCTGAGCACTACGAGCAGGCAGGGCAGGTCTTTCGCAGAGTGCGGTACAGACGACCCGCGCAGTAAAAGTACAGGAGCCAGAGACTGAGGCCACAGCACCAGCGGTGGGTAAGGCTGTGCGCCTGCGGCATCAGGCCGTGCGCACACACAGAGTAGATGGCTGAGCGCCAAGTGGCAGGGCACACAGTCAGACACAACCAAAAACAGATGGTGCTCAGTAGACGGCCGGCCTGCAAGGGTCACTGACAGGCCAACTAGTACAGGCAGTGGCCGTGCCCAGGCATGGAAGCTCTGGGGCCCTTCATATCTCTTGGGCCCTTCACACTTGTCCCCCTTGACCCCCCCTGTCGCCTGCCCAGCCTGGTTGGAGATCCTCCGCATCCCACTGCTGGGGGGCAATGGCTGAAGGTGAAGCCCACTGTGCCACCGTCCATCTGTTCCAGGCCGGGAGACATGGCATCCTGCGCCAGGGGCAGTCAGTACCCACGCTCCATTCTCCATAATCCACCACTCGGCACCCACACTCCATTCTCCAGGGGGTGCTCCCAGGGACGGATGGAGCTGCAGCTCCAGGCCTCCCATTGTAAATAGGCCCACATGACACTGACAGCTTTGACAGGAAAAAAACTTTTTCCTGTCACAGACTGCCAGCGGCCTCCTTCTCTCCGATGCCCCCTCTTCTGGCTCCAGCACTATCACCTGTACTCACTCGCAGAGCCACGCAGAGAGTGTGGTAGCCGTCCCTCCCTTCAGCACTCTCCTTCTCTGGGGTCCTGAGCCTGCCATTCAGTCACATGCTCCACCTCCAGACTACACGAGGCGAGGAGCTGCTGCTGCATGAAGCCTGGCATGTAATGTAATGTGTTCTGTGATGGATACTTAATGAGTAGCATCCATTAGTATGTATATTGTACTGTATGATGGGTGTGTACTGTATATGTACTATGTGTGTTTATGTGGTAGTCTGTAATGCAACCACAGTGTAAATGCTTGTGCAGTTGCACAGATATTGGGGAATCAGCCGGGCTGACTGAATTAGCCCCTATGTCCGGGCTGATAACAATGCCCCCAACACTCCTTGCCTACCTATTTTTTTTCTGTTGCCCCCTTTTACCACCTGTCTTTCTTTCCTAGACTCCTATATCTCCTTCATTTTCCTCTCCTTTGCCTCACATCATCCTCTCTGCTTCCCTTCCCCTCCTCTCCTGTTATCCCACTATCATTCGCTTCTGCCCCACCACTGGCTCACTACCCCACTATTCTGCCCTGCTCCCTTCTTCCTTTCCCGGTCACCTCACTACCTTTAGCATCATTGGACTCCCTCTTTTCCAACTCCTGCAGTTTCCCTTCCAAGCTTAGTGGCCTTAGGTCGTGGCTCACCATGGCTAGCCATGGCTATCCTATTGTTCTCAGCAGCAATACAATACATAGAACAATACAGTAGGGGATTAGCAGAGTAATCCTAATACTTAATCCTATTAATGGGCTAGACGAGGAGGGCTCCATCTGTATCACTGCCTTTCAAATTAATCTGACCTCAACACTACAGCAACCGTACATACTGTAGTAACATAGCTGATGAGGTTGAAAAAATACATCACTCCATCAAGTTCAACCCATTTTAGATCTCCTACAGTGCACTGCTTATACAGTAGTTGTAAAGATCCAGATGAAGTAACTACCAATCTGTTTCAAACCAGCATCCCTGATGCCCCAAATGGCAGTCCTAATTATCTCTGGGTCCACTAGTATACATTTTAATTAATGGTTATACCCTTTTCCACTAAAAATCCTTTCTTAAACATATCAATTGAGTGTGCCATCACAACCTTCTCTTGCAGAGTATTCCATATCTTACTGTAACTGCCCTTACTTACAGTTTTACTTACAGTTACCTTTATAGCGCAGCATATTCCAATGCGCTATACAATTGAAAACAACAGTGATAAAACAAACTGGGTAGAACAACCCGATATAGAGGTAGGAGGGCCCTGCTTGCAATCTATAGGGGTATCTGTAAAGAAACCTTTCCTTCGCTGGTTTTGAAACTTCCTTCCCCCTAACCTTAGGGGGTGCCGAGTGTCCTGTGTACGCACCTCGGGGCTTTCAGTTCACCTGATAGTTCTTTGTATCGAACCCTAATGTATTTGTATATAGTAATTAGTCTCCTTTTAGATGTCTCTTTTCTAAAGTAAACATGCCTAACCGACTAACCTTTCATCATAACCCAATGACTCCATAAAATTTCCCTCATAACCCAATTACTCCAATCAATATTGTTGCTCTTCTCTGAGCCCATTCTATTTCCAAGAGTCTTTTTTTATGGAGTGATGCCCAGAACTCTAAATGAAACCAATGATGTATATAGTGGAAAAATGACACTGTCTTCCCTTGCATCTATGTTATGCATACTAATATTGTATTGGCCTTTGAGCATGTTGCGAAGTCTGCTGTCAATGATTGCTTCCCCTACATTTACCCCATTTAATTTATACATAGCATGCTTGTTTTTGGTCCCTAAATGCATAACCTTACATTTATCAATATTGAACCCCATTTTCCATTTTGCTGCCCAACCCTCCAGTTTATTCAAATTGCTCTGATATATATTAACTTACATAGTGAAACTTTGCTCACTAAACCATTGCCAAGATCATTAATACATATATGAAAAAGCAGTGGCCCCAGCACAAACGCTTGAGGTACACCACTTAAAACTTTAGACCAATTTGAAAATTTTCCATTTACCACAACTCTCTGTTCCCCATTCTCCAACCAGTTTTTAACAGTAGTATGGAAGTACAAAGGTTGTTTCCTAGACCTAGCTCTCTTATTTTGTAGACCATTCTCATTTGAGGCATGGTATTAATATCTTAAATTTCTTCTAATGACACAAATTGCAAAGTGGAAATTAATTCTGAATAACTTGAACAAATATACTTCAGTTTTAAATGACTAACATAGTAGAAATACATAAAACCTACACACATAGGTTTACGCATGGGGGTGCTAAGGGTGCCCAGACACCCCCTAATGACCAGCACACCCAGGGCCAGCCTGCCATTATGCTGACTATGCAGAGGTGTAAGGTGCCATAGTAATCAGGGGTATGGGTCATAGGGCTAACAGAACTTAGGTTGACAATCACTAGGTCCACCACTGCAGGTAGACAGTCAATAGGTAAACACATGAAATAGGCCGACATGGACATTAGGTCGACATGAGCATTAGGTCAACATGGAAAAAGTTGACATGAGTTTAAAAAAATTGTGTCTATGTGGACACTGTATAAGTGTAGCGCATGCACGGTGCCTCACTATGCTTGGCACACTATTATATTGTCACTCTGTGCCCACTTGGACAGTAACGTATGAAAAAACACTTTTGAAAAAACCCCATGAAAAACGCATTTCGACCTTTTCCATGCTGTGGGATTTCTAATGGCCGTGGACCTGTGCTGATACAGCCAGACTGCCCACCACTCTGCAAGAATTTAACTCCCACTTGGCAAGGAGCATTTAACACCCCTGTGGCAAAGAGCATGTAATCCCCCTTGGTAATGAGCATTTAACTCCCCTATGGCAACGAGCATTTAATTCCACCATGGCAATGAGCATTTAACTCCCCTGTGGCAACAAGCATTTAACTCATCCATGGCAATGAGCATTTAATTCCTCTGTGGCAATGAGCATGTAATTCCCTGTGGCAATGAGCATGTAATCCCCTGGCATTGAGCATAAGGCCACAAGCATTGAACATGAAGCCCCTGGCATCAAGCATAAAACCCCTGGCAATGAGCATGTAGGTAAGCACCACTTATGCGGCATAATATGTAATAGCCATTACGGTGTGTTGTATAATATTTAATGGACATTATGGTGTGTGGTATAATATGTAATTGGCATCATGGTGTGTGGCATAATGTGTAATGGGCATTACCATGTGTGGTATAATGTGTAATGGGCATCACAGTATGTGGCATAATGTGTAATTTACATCATGATGTGTGGCATAATGTGTAATGGGCATCACTGGGTGTGACAATGTTTAATGGGCATTATGGTGTTTGGCATAATGTGTAAGGGGCATCATGGTTTGTAGCATTATATGTAAGGGACATTACAGTATGTGGCATTAATTATGTATGCTGGGCAGTATGGTGTGTGGCATTATGTGTAATGGGCACTACAGTGTAAATCTTTACAACGTGCATTCAGCGGGCACTGTCCCTGTTTCTAGTGCATGTGTGTTGAGGAGAATGATCATTCTGAAGCTCATATACATAAATAAGTCACCTTCTATTTAGTTTTCATTGATGCCCAGTAGGTGGAGATAGACACGCCCCTATAATGGTGCACCCCTCCTAATAAAATATTCTGTGCCTACAACCACAACAACATCAAAATGTAGAGTGCTATAATAGTGTACTGTAGAACTACACTGGCTGAATGGTAATATGTAACAGAAGCAAAAACCACTGTATCATGTTTGAAAAAAAAAAAAAGTGCACTTATTCATAAGCCAGCTGCACAAATTCCTGATCATGAGTTGGCCTCATCCGGAGAGACTTGAAACACTCAGCGTCTCAATCAGCAGCGAAAGGGTGGAGGAAAAACGTAGAGAAAATTTCCATTTTCCTAATCTCAAGGGAAGCTCTCTTTCATTTATGCAGATGAGGATGTACAGAGAGAGAGAGAGGGAACTGGGAAGCAGCTGCCTGACCCCTTGCTGCAGGGCACAAGATGTGAGGGTCTGACTTTTACTCCAGTATTACTTATGACATGGTTTCCTATGTGGATACAGCAGTCATTTTGACGACATTACTGTAGTCTGTGAAGATACACAAATTAGCCACGATATAAGTTATGGTAAGCCATTTTTAGAACAGACCTTTAATACATTTCAAACTACTTTTTAACAAATGTGATTATCCCATAGATGGTCCTCTAGGAATCTCAGGTTTAGACACGCTCCTCCGATGTCTTTATGGCTAGCAACTGATTTCAGCAGCTTATCCAGCCTAAAATCTCACAGAGTCTTCCGGTGGCGTGGGTAACATGCTTCATGCACCACTGCAATGAAAGGGTTAAATGACTGTGGCACATGTTATATATTAGTGGACTGTGCACAATGCACTACTGTAAAAAGAGTATAAAATACTTACATAGTTATTGGAAGGGAAAATACATATCATGTGTTCCTTTTGCTTCCATATAGCCTCACACAAAATATTATAAAGCCAGTGGTATGCCTTGTTATGTGCCACCAGGTAGCCAATATACAGTGGGACAGATGTATTAAGCCTTAACAAGAGATAAATGCAAGTGTTATAAGGAGAGATAAATGTCCAGCCAATCACCTGCCAACTGCCATGTTACAGGCTGTGTTTGAAAAAAGTCAGTAAGGAGCTGATTGGCTGGACGTTTATCTCTCTTTATCACACTTGAATTTATCTCTTGTTAAGGCTTAATACATCTGCCCCAATGTATTAACTTTCCTAAATTTCCCTCTAAAATATAATCTCTTATCACCACTGTTGGCAGCTGTATGAGATTTATCACTAAAGCCCTTTCCGCACAGCATATGCTACATTATGTGACGCTGTTCTGGTCAGGAGTTTCAGTATATTGTTAGCAATAGCTGTCCCCTAACTAGGCTTGGGGGTGATTCAGGTTGACTCACTAAATCACGAATTCGGTCCGGGTCTCACATGCGTATTGGCGAAAATACACTTGAGCAGATCCGCTGTGCCAACAGCTTTAGCGAGTATCACAATAACCGAGGCATTCGGAGTGGGAAGGTTAATGGGCTGTCGCATGGAAATGCACAGCATTTCCTGGGTGTGCCTGCAAAAATGTTGGGTGTGCCCAGAAAAATGTTAGGCGTCCCCATGTGAGCGCAGGCATGTCAAAGCCTGCATGTCAGACGTCAGTGCCTGCCCCATACTCGGATAAGACCGAGTCAAATAAAAGTCAACCTAGACTGAATTTTATTTGCAAACAGGTAAAAAAACATTCAATAGTCGGCGACCATTGAATGATTTTGTACCCATACGGCCACATGCGAATGAAAGTGTAAGCGTACACATCTAATCGCATGCAAGCACGGACATTAGGTCGGCAATGGGGGATGGGTTTCGTTATCTGCTTGCTAGGCAGTGAAAGAACCCTGCTTAGCGAGTTGGCCCAATTCAGGCCTTTACTGAGCAGCTAAATGGGCAACAAAGGGAGGAGAGAAGTGGCTGGCATAGGTGCCGATTCTGTGGGTGCTTAAGGGCCCGAGTACCCACAAAAAATTATGAGCACCCACGGGCCCATGACCTCCCAAGTCCCACTGCCAGGCCACATCTACTTGCTAGTTTGCATCCGCTGCACCCGTACAGCTGAACCTGCTGCCTGGGATAGCAGTATGCCAGGAGGAGTGCGCTGCCTAATGTGTGTTCTTTTTGTATACACCAGGGGTGGGGAACCTTTTTTCTACCGAGGGCCATTTGGAAAATTTGAAAACCCTTCGGGGGCCATATACAAATTATCAACTTAAAAATACATGTGGGCATTATACACACTGGCAGCGGCATATACATGTGGGCATTATACACAGGGCAGCGGCATATACATGTGGACATTATGCACAGGGCAGCAGCATATACATGTGGGCATTATACACACGGGCAGCGGTATATACATGTGGGCATTATACACATGGGCAGCGGCATATACATGTGGGCATTATAGACAGGACAGCGGCATATACATGTGGGCATTATACACACGGGCAGCGACATATACATGTGGGCATTATAGACAGGACAGCGGCATATACATGTGGGCATTATACACACGGGCAGCGACATATACATGTGGGCATTATAGACAGGGCAGCGGCATATATATGTGGGCATTATACACAGGGCAGCGGCATATACATGTGGGCATTATACACAGGGCAGCGGCATATACACGTGGGCATTATACACAGGGCAGCGGCATATACACGTGGGCATTATACACAGGGCAGCGGCATATACACGTGGGCATTATACACAGGGCAGCGGCATATACACGTGGGCATTATAGACAGGGCAGCGGCATATATATGTGGGCATTATACACAGGGCAGCGGCATATACATGTGGCCAGAGACACCAGGGCTGGCTAATTAATGCACAGCATTAATCCAGGGGTTGTCATTTAATAAAAAGTGGAGAAACTGGCAGTGACTGTCACCCCCAAACAGGTTTATGTGATTATCTCTGATTATGATAATCAGAGATAATCACATAAACCTGTTTGGGTGTGAATCCAGGGGTAAATGACAACCCCTGGATCTGTCAGTCACTGGGGAAGGGAGGGTGAGAGGAGCAGCATTTACAGTACCTTTAACACACTGTTTTAGTTGTTGGCAGCACAGCGTGATAGCTGCTGCTGCAGCTGCTGTAGGATGCTCTCGCGGCTCCCGCCCATGCACTGATCCTAATTAAATCAGGCGACCAGTCTCCCTCCCTACCGCCCGCCAATCACTGTGGACTCATCACATCCACAGGCACTGTGATTGGCGGGCGCGTGTTAACATCTCCCCGCGGCAGCAGCCATCCATGTGGGCGGGCGGCTGAATAGGTAGGATAGGAACATTGCTCGGTGGGCGGGCGGCCGGCTGATTAATCAGTTATATTGGTGGCTGAATCAAGCTTAATCAGCCCACCGCCCGCCTATATTACTGATTAATTAGCCGCCCGCACAGCTATATTACTGCAGTAATACAGCCAGGCGGGCGGGCGGCTGCTTAAACAATAAAATATGCAGCTGGACGGGCGGGCCGGACAAGCAGGGTGCGGAGGCCGTATCCGGCCCGCGGGCCGGAGGTTCCCCACCCCTGCTATACACACTGCCCTTTTTTTTATAGTATGTGTGCTTACAGTGGGCAGTCACTATTATGTATACAGTGTGCAATATTAGCTATTGCTTATTGTGTGTACATTGTGATTCAGGACCGTTCAGGTCAACATATTGCAGGGCCACACCACCTCCCCAAATAACATGCCCCTTTTCATGAGGTCACACCTCCTTGAGCACCCTCCATCAAAAACATAAATCGGCACCCCTGGTGGCTGGTGTACTTTGTAGGGATCATCTAGTTGTTGAGTGAGTGTAAATATCTGTATTGTTTGTCCCCATATAGATCTGCAGTACGATGATGGCAGTTATTTGGTAAACTGATCTCTACTTGTGATATTTACAATATCCTATATACTTGACATTAAAGGAATAAGAAATATCAATTGAACTGCGATATTCCTGTGAAATAGGCTACTATATGATTTAGCCTTATATTCTATCCCAATATCTCCCCTGGTCTAGACTGAAATCTCCCACAGTTTAAGTTCTATCTTCAGCAATGGTTGGCGTACATGCATGCATCCGATCGTGCAAGGACAGTGTCTAATGAGCCTTTCCTGGTGTTTGCATCTTTGTGCCATTGAAACTGTTCTCAGCCCTATGCTATGTGTAGATCATCTATCTGACTATGGCCTTCAATGTGAATGATTCCGCATCTCTGTATACTGTACAAAAACTTTTATCATACGTCTGTGTCAGTCCAAAAACATGCCCATACTGTACTTATTCCGTTGAGCTTTACATTTTTACAGAGTGATACAACAAACTGAGTATTTATAGACAGGCAAAGGTATGAGGGCTTCATTACATCTGCGTCTGTTTAGCCAATCTCCTGTAACCTCCCAGTAATGCCCAACATACAGTACACCATCGAGAGACAGGCATGTTGCAGATAAAATACTTCACTTCACTGTACAACATTGCTAATACATCTGACTCAAAATCTGGACATAATCTTGTATCTCATAGTGCTACAAAAGGGACATGCCTATTTATATAATGTCCTTCCACTGCTATCTGCTGATCTCACACATAACAAAAATTGATGGGAAGCAGTGGCGGCTCGTACCTTTTGGCAGGAGGGGACTGCAGCTGGGCGCGATGCAGGCAAACCCCCCCACCACCGATGTCTCTCCTCCTGGTCCCTGCTACACACAGGTGCTGCGTTCTTAGCACCTGTACTATGATGACAGGCGACGTGACTGGAGCATGCGCAGTACAAACCTCTGTACTGTGTATGCGAGCAACTTCTATGGGCTGCTTCGGCAACAGCCCATAGAAGGGAAATCACGGTCCTGGCGTGTGCACAGTACCGACGTAGGTACTGCACATGTGCAATCCCCAGATTTTATGGGCTGCTGCTCGGATAATTTGTTCACTAACAGGCATTTTCTTAGGACATGTGGGCATGTACTGAGGCTCGAGGAAAAGAAATTCCGTACTGAATTACAGAAGAGGATTTTTTACCATTAGAGCAGTAACATTCTGGAACTCATTGCCGGTGGGGGCGGTTACAGCAACTACTGTTAATGAATTTAAATCAATACTGGATACATTTTTGGCCACTAAGGGAATCCTATAGATATGACTTACTCAAGTCAGTAGTAACAAGTCAGAAAGGTTGAACTCGATGGACTAAAGCAGGCATGTCCAACCTGCGGCCCTCCAGATGTGCTAATACTACACATCCCAGCATGCATTGCAATCATTCTATCATTCCCTAATTTCCAAATTGTGGCAAGGCATGCTGGGATGTGTAGTTTTAGCACATCTGGAGGGCCGCAGGTTGGACAAGCCTGGACTAAAGTCTTTTTTCAGCCCTAATATGTTAATACAGTGGCGGATTTTACCTGGGGTGACCATTGGTAAGAACCACCACTAATCACAATACAATAAATATAAAATAGTAACTACAAAAAAGGAGGAAGGTTTTCCAATAACCTGAAATGCTAGGGCTGTATGGCAGCACTTCATTGATTCCTTAAAGAAATAAACACACTGGTCACCACTGTCTTCAGGATACATAATAAACAATCTGTGGAGTTTGTCTTAAATACCCAATACTAGGAAATGTGCATCTACCTCCTCGGCTTACATCCGGGTCAGGTCAGCGTCGGTTATGTAACATGTAATTGTGCCGTGCAATGCTTAATGCTGCCTGCCGCCTGGCCGAATGCCCCCCCTCCACCACCACTGAATCCCAGTGCTAACATGCGCACAGATGTACGTGAACACATCCCCTCACATGCAGCCCTAGGGGAGAGAAATAATTTGATGGTAGCTGACCATCGAAAGAATTCTCTCCCCATCAGATATAACAGTCTCAACTGACTTTGATTTCCTTCGGCGTCCGCTCCTGGCAGGCATTGACCCGCCTGCGTTTCCAGGGGACCACTTAGCGTTTTCATGGGGACGCCTATAAAACGCTGGCCGTTTTCCACCAGACCTCACGCTTGGCATATGTGTACGTACCTGCCGATGCCTTCCCCCTGCCGGATCCCCGCCAACACCAATATCGGCATCAGAGGGGATCTTCTAGTGTGTATGGGCCAGAAGCCATAGGTTAAAGTTACAATTTGTGCTGTAAAGGGAAATTGTTACTTTTAATACAGGCTTTTGTATTAAGATTGGTTAATGTTATAGTGCATACTTTTATGAAGCCATTATTTAAAATCCATGTTATTAGTTTGTTTATTTAGGCTAGAGAAATTCTGTGTACTATGTTAATTACTTATTGATTACAGCATCGGTTAAAGTAAATTTCATTAGCTAATCTTCCTCAGGATACGGTAACCTGCAAGAGTGCAATGGGATAACGAGGCAGTGTAATAAAACCAAGTACTGTCCAAACTGTTAATGTTTCTTGGAATGTAAACAAATGTTTGTTTAATTCTTCTTGTGTAATTTCATTTAATTTCTGCAAGACAACGGGGATTAATTCTCAGAAAAGACTGAAGAACGAGATACCTAAAACTTAGTGATACTCACCTGATCGTAATTGTAAGTGAAAGGATACTTACCTGGGACCACAAATTGTATTAAAGAGATTTTCTGTCTTAACGTTAATACCTGTCTATTAGGTTGTCACACAGGTTTTCCCGATGGCTATCTCCTAACAAAAATCCCCATGGCATACATGGCGGAATCATTGTTTTTTCCCTGCTCCTCCATGAGGTGTTCAGTCTGAGTGTGGGGACTCACATGTAGGGTGTTCAGTGTTTATTGAGTACCTCTGGCACTGGCAATTAGCCATGCTAGCTTCATACGCCCCAACAAAGAGAACATAGGGATATATGCTTTATAACTGCAGTGGTTGTTCCTCTATTTTGATTCCTGCTTTTCCTCTTTATAGAGTCATGGATTGGCCTAGTGGGATGCCAGGACAGTTTGCTAGTGGGCCGGTCCTATAGCAAACTTGGCAAACCAGTCTTGTAGTCCCAAAGGCAGGCTCACAATGATTGTGGTCCTGCACTTGCTAAACCGGCTGCTCCTGCACTTCCTTGTGCTGCTCTCTAGCAGCAGCCACCTAGATTAAATTCAGCCAGTGGGCGTGAGTGAATGAGGGAGGGATGCGGCTATGGAGGAGGGGAATGGTGGTTCTACAGGAGACCAGGCCATGCAGATACACCTCCAGCCTCATGATGCATACATCCCAACATGACCCTTTCCAGGGGGGACAGAATGCTCTATTCCCGGACTTCCCTTTTAATTGATGATTGCCATCACTTGTGTTTAAAAACCTTTCTTATCACTTAACCTGTTCAAAACAGGTGATGGCAGTCCTGAAACAGAGAATTGTGTCCCTCCTGGAATGGGTCATCTTGGGAGGTATGTTATGTCGTGACACCCAATTGCTCAGCCGTGTGTTTGGAGAGAAGGTAATGCCAGCGGATGCTGCGGAGATGTCATCAGGTGTGACATTATAGTTCTCCCAGCATGGGGGGCACCAGGTAGGCAAAACATCACTAGCAGACTCCTGCAAAGCTAAGATTCTCGGATGTAAGCAAGTGACTGAGATAGTGAGGCTGAGTTCTGCATGTAGCCCCTCCCCCCAGTTGTCTCTCTTTAGTCACCATACCTACCTTTTCCCCTCTGTAGGCTGCACCCCCTGCTGTCTCTCTGTAGCCTGCGTCTTTCCTTTTTGTCTCTCCGTAGCCTGCATCTCTCCCCCTACTCTCTCTCTGTAGTCTGTGTCTACCCCCTTTCTGTCTCTCTATAGCCTTGGTCACCCCCCTTCTGTCTATCTGTAGCCTGGGTCAACCCCTTATGTCTCTCTGTAGCCTGCACCCCCATCTGTCTCTGTCACTTGCGCCCTCCACCGATGCAACTGCAGCAAAGAAGCAACTAAGGCTGCAACTGTGTCCACTCCGAAATATGCCCTTTGATGATTAAACCCAACCTCGTCAACAGCCCCCAACCCCATTAGGGCAGCTTTCATACATTTCCTGGGCTGCTTTTCTATCCCAATCCGCCCTTGCAAATCAGCATAGGTGGATTTTCTGCAAAGCAACCTAGGAACCTGACTAGGGCCCAGCAGGTCCCAAGTGGCTCCATAAAGATATTGTGGCCATCCAAAACCTTCCTTGAGGTGCATTGTGTGACTTACTTGTAACATTATGATATCACATGAACGTACCCACACTCCTAAAGTCTGGCGTGTGTATACTGTACGCTATTTGTGACAGGTGACTTAGGCACACACATACAATAAACATTTGTTTGCGTCTGAAATGACTGATTTAGAGTATTGTTTTCTTTGTTTTTTTTTACTCTCTCCGTCTGACCGTTGGTCTGTGTGTACAGTATACAGTACAGTAACATTACAGTTGTCACTGTCCATTTGCCAGAGCTTGTATTGTACTGTAAATCCATCTGCCGCTTGATTAGTGGAGCATTAGCCACCCAGTGGTGGAAATGTGTATTGCATGTTATGTATGTTGTCTGTCCGTGCTTCAACTGAGGCGTGACAAAACCCCCATCTAGGGGCATAAAACACAACAATGAGTGAGGCCAATCAACAGCAAAAATATTGTTTGAGATAGGAGGGCTTCAAACGGGAATGATGCCTAGGCCCCCCAAGGTCTAAATCCGCCTCTACAGTGCAGGAAGCAATACCGGCAAGATGAGTTAACATCTTGGTTACCACTGGACATGTGCGAGATCTTGCAACTATCCTGAGATCTAATGTAAGCAGCCTGGACACCAGAAGCTGCCTCTGGTTAGTACATGTATCGGCAGGTATTTGAAAAACAATAAGCAACAGAATTGTGCTTATAATTTTTTAATAAATTAATACATCTGCTTTTGTACATAAAGAGACTTGTAGCCAAAAAGTGTCAAATACTGCAGGTCATAAAGTAGTTTATTTGACAAGGAACACTGAGAGGTCGCCCGGGCCCTGGTAAAATTAAGAGGCATGGCCACCAAAGGGGGGTGTCTATGAGAAAGGTGGCAAAAACCTTAATTTTTGCAGGCGGATGCCGGTGGGGGTGCTGGTGTGTTTGCAACCCAGCACAGGGGAGAGGGGACAGGCTGCAGCTGCCTCTCTCTCCAGCTCAGCACACAGTACTGAGCAGCATGGGCTGGGCTCGGTAGAGATGCTGTGCTGCAGCGGCAACTTGTCCTCTCTCTCCCACTGCCTGACTCTGGAACCGTGAAGGGGGAGTGGCTCCCGGGACCCTAATCAGACCTTGGTCCTTGCAAAAAGTGTCTACCCCCCCCCCCCCCCTCTCGGCGCCACTGCATTTGACACTCACCACCTCTTCCTACACTTCCCCATAAAAACTTACAAGTAGCACCCTGGTTTTATTCAGACCCTAGATTCCAATGTTATGAGTAAACCATGAGTGTCACTGGGCCACAACGCTGACCCTCATTTTATTTTATACTGTATCAATTACATATTATAAATATTTTCTCTATTATTTATTTATATATATATATATATATATATATATATATATATATATATATATATATATATATATTATTTATTATGTTGAGTATTTATCTCTTTGGGTTAGTTTTGGCCCTTGATTTTTATCCCAATAAATGACAAAGGAATTTGTATAGCGGTTTTATGTATTAACCTTTGTGAAGAGATAATGTAGATAAGGATCACATACCAGCCAAACAGTTCCTAACTGCCGTGTTACAGGCTGTGCTTGAAAAATAGAGCTGATTGGTTGGGACTTTATCTCTCTACATTTTATCTCTCCAAGCTTTGAAATATATGCCCCAGTGTCATGTTATCATGACAGTAGAGAGACCGTCTCCCTGCCATCCTCTGGAAAGTGAACATCGTCTGACAACTTAATTGGATAAATTAGTCATGATGCAGCATCAGATTTAGCTAACTATTCAATGACGCAGACCTTTAGTCACGCTCGTTCTATGAATGCGAGAACAAACTACAACTGTAATAGTAATAGAGTTAAACAAGTCATTCATCTTAATGCCATAGAATATAATGTTTAGCATTTAGCATTAGAAATGAATGTACGTAGAATTCTTATCAGGTTGTCCTCCGTACAGTGGCCTGGGGGTTATTCAGACCTGATCGCTGCTCTGATTATTTGAAGAGCCCTGCGAAGAGCTAGCCCCCGCCCCACCAGAGTGCAAGGCTGCACATGGCGTGCGGAAATTGTGCCGATTGGTGAATAGCTGCAAATCCATTTGCAACTCGCTTACCATCGAATAATTTTTCCACTGTGTGCAGTCCAGAACCTACTCTGCCTGTGCGATAGAAACAGGCTGATCGAGGCCGGAGCTGACATCCCACTCCCTCTCTGCGTACACTACGATCCATATGCATAGGCATGTGCACGGGGGTTGCCGGATGTGTCCAGAC
This sequence comes from Crinia signifera, assembly GCF_055691185.1. Lineage (NCBI taxonomy): Eukaryota > Metazoa > Chordata > Amphibia > Anura > Myobatrachidae > Crinia > Crinia signifera. The sequence continues at coordinate 228,649,818 of NC_139222.1, forward strand.
ACTCCCTAATGACCAGCTTGAATTGAGCCTGGAATTACCCTTGGCAATGAGCAAGTAAGACCCCTTGGCAATAAGCATGTAACACCCCCCCGGCAATGAGCATGTAACACCCTATAACAATGAGCATGTAATGCCAACCCCCCCCCCCCCCCTCCCTGGCGACAGGCATGTAAATCTCCCCTGGGCAACAAGCATGTAATCCCCCATTTTGACAAGAATGAAACCTCTGGCAAAAAGCATGTAACCACCTGCAATAAACACGTATCCCCTGGCATTGAGCAATATACCTCAGGCTACGAGCATGTAGGTAAGCAGCACTTTTGTGGCACAATATGTTGGCAACCCTATACAAAATACTACTTGGAATCTATTGAGATCTGCTTCTAATTTGACAAAGATTTATTTAAATATCTGTGACTAATATTGGCTTATTATATTATACAATTTATTATTAAATATTCAATAAAATGCATTTACAATGCATGCCCTGGTAGTACCCCCTTTTCCTTCCCTTTCTTTCCCCTTTTCCAGCTCTCATATTATTCTCTTTATGTGATACAGTACTTCTAAGTTTCGTTGATTGTAAGGTTAACTGTGATCTTCTATGACTGTGATGAATATATGCCAGCATATTCTTATTCAGGCCTTTCCTTTGTCTGTTATGTCATTCTAAATAGCCTGTCAAGGCTTGATATTGTAAGATTCTCACATATCTGTTGGTATTATATAATTTTTGTTCTTCTGTACAATACCTTCAATAAAAACTTTAAAGCAAAAAAAAAAAAAATAAGCATTACAGTGTTTGGTATAATGTGCAATAGGCCTTACAGTATGTGGCATAATATGTAATAGGCATTATGGTGTGGGGTAAAATTTGTAATGGGCATTACAGTGTGTGACATTATGTGTAATATATATATGTAATTAATATAAAATGTGATAGGTGTGTGTGGGGTATATTAGATTATACATACTCAGTGGCATAACAATAGCACCGCACACACCGTAGTGGCGGGGAGGCGCCAAGTAAGTGTGGGCGCCAGGGTCTGCCGGGCTATTGTTACGCCGCCACTACCTGCAGGGTACCTGTCCCGGCTGTCACTGTGGCCGTCGCCAGGAGCCGCAGATCTACTAGTCCGGCGCTCCTTATGACAAAATCACAAAATGGCCGCCCCCTTAGAGCACACAGTTTTTTGAGATGCTAGAGGAGTCAGCGGCGGCGGCCTCCTCTAGCATCCTTAAAAACAGTCTGCTGTAGGGGGCTGCCATTTTGTGATGGACATTTTGTCTTAGGGAGCCAGGGGGAGCGCTGTTCTGCTAGTAGATCTGCGGCTCCCGGGCCGGCGGCCACAGAGTGACAGCCGAGACAGGTACTATAAGATAGGGCGGGGGATGCAGGGTTAAATTTAGGGGAAGGGGGCCGCCGATATTATCCGGCGGTGGGCGCAAAAATTGGCGCTACGCCACTGTATTTCCCAACATGACACATTCCAGAAGGGACCAATGCTCTCTACCTACAGTACACTTCATTCTTAATATATGATTGGCGTCTCCTGTGTTAAGCTATATAATTGATAAGAAAGGTGTTTCACCACAGGAGCACTTTAATGTATAGACACAATGGGAAGCTGACCAGGACTCCACAATTCTAGAGGCCTTCCAGGAGGGGCTGGCAGTCCCCCCACCCCACCAGGCTTGTGCTTCATGACCTTCTTGAGAGGCAGATAAAGAATGCTGCCCAGCTGCTCTGATTGTGAGTTACACAGAGTGGTAAGGCAGCATTCTCTACCTGCCTTATAGCCTGCAGCCAGACAGTGAATGGCTGTAGGTATGCTAACTGGTGGATGGCATGATTTATCTATCAAGTAACTGGACACTAATGGACATAATCACTATTTTACTCATCGTTATATATAAAGCAGTCGCCAGCCCATCAAAATTATTAAATAAAAACACAATTTAAAAAATATAACCTAACAATTAAACACTTTATTGTGGTTTAACCGGTCCCTACTGTACTAAGAAAATCATAACATGAATCTGGTGATGAATCTACAAAGTCATTCAGGAATTAAAATAAATTGTATAGAACTTTATACACCATGTTAATAATACAGTGCGTTTGATCTATCATGATGCCAAAGGGTTAAAAAACTGTAGCTATTTTTCTTCTCATTTGACTGTGCTGTGGGAAAATTAACTTCTTTCTCAGCCACCCATGACATCTGACCGTTCAGCTGATCACGAGAACATTGCGGTCAACCACAGCTCTACTTGATATCATCATCTTGAGCACAGTTCCTGCCGTTGCATGGCACCACTTACATCACCTGCTCTGCCACTGAAGAGAAATCCTGCCTTTTGCATCTGTGATAAGTCTGTGGTCATAGCCTAACACGCACACACTGTAAAGGTGTGCAGGACTTTCTGTAAATTCAATTTACGGATTTCTCACTATTTATAGAGGATTGCAAATTAGTATTTAAAACGAAGTTGGGCAATATTTATCACTGCAAAAAAACAACAACCTACTTATACTGTGTGTGTCTGTGTGTGTGTGTATATACAGTATACTGTATATATGTATATACTGTATGTATATACTACAAGCATTAGGTCACCATGGGGGTAGGTCGACATGGTTCTAGATCGACATGGCTTTAGGTCGACACAAGCATTAGGTCAACAGTCAATAGGTCGACATGGGGTTTGGGGCTGTTTTTTTGAGCCGACATGTGCCGACAGATGGTATTTCATGCCTTACCATCCACTAGGGTGTGGTGGGAGAATAAAATAGTGTTCTGAATTAGCGAGGCACCGTGCCCAAAGCATGGCGAGCGTAGTGAGCTGCTACGTTTCAGTGTCCATGTCAACATGACATGTGCCGACAGGCGGTATTAAATGCCCTACCATCCACTAGGGCGTAGCGGGATAATAAAATAGTGTGCCCGAAGCATGGCGAGCGCAGCGGTGCACTTTAACCAGTGTTCATGTCGACTGTGTCAACATTCGGGTCAATGCTTGTCGACCAACTTGCTGTAGACCAAATGATCCCATTCCATATATATGTATATATACTCTGTGTAATGTAATGCTCAAATATTCTCTATAAAGCGCTGCAGAATATGTATGCGCTATATAACAACCTGTTAATATATATATATATATATATATAGATAGATATATATAGATATACAGTATATATTAAATTAAAATAAATGCAATAGCATAGCATATGTGTGTGTATATATATATGTGTGTATATAGCTTGGGGTGGTGGCACTCTCCTCAATGTGATGGGTCCCCGGTGCCCATTTGTGGAACAATGGATAGCGTGGGAAATGACAATGGCACTCAGAGGACTTTCAAAAAGAGTGTATTCAAACAAGTGACCTACGTTTCGGGGTACTAACACCCCTTTGTCAAGGTACAACAGTGAATCAAAGGTGCAAAGCTAGTGTCTTACCTTAAATAAGAAGTAAAGTACTCCATCCCCCTGCACATCCGTCCGCACCCAGCCCGCTCCGCGATGCCGCTGGCCGGTGCCGGAGGTGACTTACCCGGAAGTGGTCATCACTTTCCTGGCTGTGGAACACAGTGTGAGCCTCAAGCTGCGGGGTTGTCATGGTTACAAGATGGAGAGGCAGATCAATATCAGTAAAGACAAACACAAAAATCACAGGCCCTAAAATTTCTCCTGGTACTTGTGTAGTTTCACGGCGGCAGCCTAAGCTATGTTGTCAGTGTAGCCCAAGGCTGCCTAGCGTAGTCAGCGTAGTGTCCCTGCAGCAGCACAGCATGGTCACCGTACTGTCCCCGTGAGCTGCAGCTATGTCCCCGGTGTCCCTGGCAAGCCTAGTGAGTGCCTCTCATACAGCGCCGGTAACCACCAGATCCCCTGCGCTGGCAGACGCTGGTGGAGAGGCGATCAGGCAGGCACCACGAGAGTTGCTCCATCTGTCTGAGATGCTCAAGCGTCTCAGTAATTCTTGCGGCAGGGTACGGCAACCCTGCCCGTGTCCACTTCAGGGAGACGGGGTTAGGGGTTTGGTAGCGCGTGCATCTCATGCACAAGGGGGAGTGCGGGCGCAATTGCGTCTCATGCACAATAAAGGACGCATTTGCCAATGCTCCATGTTACATACTGGCAAATGCCTCCTTTTGAAACCCCCACTATCCACGCCAGACCTAAGCTTGGCGAGTGCAGCGAGCCCCGCGGGGGGATGCATTACTTCTCCTCCCGACCTGTTCATACCCCCACTATCCACGTGGAGTTGATTTTATAAAGTGTGGCTAACCCGAAGCGTGGCGAGCGCAGCGAGCCCTGCAAGGGGACACGGATTACTTGACATATATTTGGCGTCCGCTCGCCACGCTTCAGGCTCGGTGACTCGCTGCGATTGCCACACTTCATAACATCAACTCCACTCTGACGTGGATAGTTGGGGTATGAACAGGTTGGCGGGACACGTACCGTGTCCGCTCGCAGACGTGGATAGTGGGGGAGTTTCAGGAACACATTCACACCTGTCATGTCAGGCAGGTTTAAATGATCAGTGGTTCCCACACAATCTAATAAGCGCTGACGGACTACGCTAACTATGGAAGCTACGGCTAGCTGCGAACGGGCGGGAACACTACGCATATACCGACAGGGACGTTGACTATGCTGCCCGCGGGAACACTACGCTGATTCTGACAGGGACACTACGCTGACTACATAACTGCCGCCATGAAACGACACAAGTACCTTTCTCCCTCCTAGAACACCTCACCAAATAATCTATATTCTTTACCTACCACATGTACGAACATATAGAGTAGGGTGAATTTTTTTGTCTTAACCCTATTCATTTAGCAGCATATTTTGTGGGAACACAATGAAGCAAACACATGGTGAACATTCAAAAACTCACAAATAGGTATGCTTGGTAAAGCTGGAGGCATTGCTACATATGGGAAGAAGAGATGATAGGTGTACATAGGGAGGTATGCTGCAGAGACACTCATGGTGAGGAGGGGGTCTTCCAGAGGCCGGGGGCCCGGGACAGCTGTACCCACAGCACCCCCCTATAGGCAGCCCTGTTTATTACAGTAGTTTTACTTTAATTTATCCATGATACACTATAAAAATCCTTTTCAGAGTACCTAGGATCTCCCGTAATTCATCTGTGGGTCAAGCTTTTAGCCATGCAGCTCTGACTTTATGGAACTCACTTCCCTGCACAGTTCGAGAAGCCCCCACTCTAGAATGCTTCAAAAACAGACTCAAGACTTTCCTGTTTACTCAAGCGTTTCCTTCATTCACTTAAGTATTGTTTATGAAAAGCTTTTCTGTACTTCATTGTTCCTGTACTGTATTACATTCATTATATATGTTGCACCTTGAGCCCTATATAAATAAAATTATTATTATTCATTCCAGAGTCTGGGACTGTTAAGCCCCATACACACTGCAGTGCCACTGGGCAAACAATATATCACATACACACTGAACAATATAATTTTACAAAATCTTTGTGTCATTACCCGGTCCCCGGCTGTGCATGCAGTCACTGAAGATAGGGTCAGAGTGTGGCACATGCGCAGATGATGGGTGTCATTAACGATGCGCTGGAGCGTGCAACATTAATGATATTGAGCATACAGACTAAACCATTAAAAAAAAAAGAAATATCATTCAGAAGGGCCATTCTGACCGATATCTTTTAAAAATGTATCTAGCGTGTATGTGGCTTTATTGTACAGGCTGCCGAATGACGGTCACAGAGTAACAGTCAGTCAGGTTTACAATGGTCAGTACACCGAAATCCCAACCAGAGCCGGCCTTAGGCATAGTCCAACTAGGCAGTTGCCGAGGGCATATGGAATGCCTAGGGGCACCAGCAGCTTCTGTTGATTAAAATGATATGCAGCATGCCTATATTCTGTGTGCGAGTGAGGATGTATCTGCATATGAAATAGTGTATTCATGGAAATCAATGTAACATAGCATTCCGTATGCAGGTACAGCCACAATTGCACACAGAATATAGGCATGCCGCATATCATTTTAATCATCAGAAGCTCCTTGTGTGTGCTGGTCACAACAATGCAAATAAGACGAATTTTCAGAAAAAAAGGCACCCAACGTTAGCAGAACTGGCCAGGAGCTGCATGGCCTATTGAGGCAAGATGTATGAGGAAACATCTGTATCCATGCAGAGGCAGAGGTCACAGTGTTAGCGGCTGTGCGAGTGCTGTCTGCGGGTGGGTTGGTTGTGCAATAGTGTTCGGCATATGTGTAAGGGGCATAATGTGTGTCATGTGTATAAGGGCATTAATAATGTGCGACATATGTGTAACATGCAATATGTGTGTCGTGTATAAGGGCATTAATAATGTGCAACATATGTGTAATGGGCATTATGTGTGTCATGTTTATAAGGGCATTAATAATGTGCAACATATGTGTAAGGTGTCATTATGTGTATGAAGGGCATTAATAAAGGTTGGCATAATGTGTAAGGGGCATTATGGTTATAAGGACATTAATAATGTGAGTCATGTTTAAGGGGCATTACTGTGTGGTATTATCGGGGTTGCCGAGAGAAAGGGGTAGGGGGTACAAATTACCCAGGCCAAAGTCTGGTGAAATGGCCCAGTGGCGGCCCCAGGCCCCCTCCCCTTTAGTGACAGCAGCAGCTGCAGCTCTTCTCCTTTGCCCAGCACACACTGCTTTGTGCTGGGTTGCAGTGTGGCCATGGAGGTGCTTAAAATACAATATTTTTTCAGGATTTTTTTCTAAGGGTATAATGTGAATAATGTGAGGAGTAATGTATATAAGGTAAAGTGGTACTACTGTGTGATGTAATGTGAATAAGGGACACCATCGCATGATATAATGTGAATAAAGTTGCTCTACTGTGTGGCATAATTTAAATTGGGGGTACTATTGTGTGGCCATGCCCCTTCCCAGCAAGAACACACCCCTGTTTGGGCTGCGCACCGAATGTGTGTGCTGTTTCTATTTAAAATATTGCGGGTGGGAGCACTAAAATGATGGTTGCTATGATGAGGGTTGATGGTGCTGGGAAACGGGAGCAGGGTCAGAGGCAGAACTAGTGGTGGTGCTAGGGGGCACCAGCCAAAATCTTGCCTAGGGCGTCATTAAGGCTAGGGCCGGCTCTGATCCCAACTGTAAAATGCCCAACAGTCCGGATACCAGCTAATCTCCTTCGTGGGAGTCCACGACCACATAGAGGAAGATTAGAACCTGTTTTTTATATTATTAGTTAGTAATATTCAGGGCTATTTTTCAGCAGGCTCCAGCAGAAACTGAGGCCCTTATTCTAGTTTACTCTTTCTGACAAAATCCTTCTTAGATGGACAAAACCATGTGCACTGCAGGGGGGCAGATTTAAAATGTGAAGATTTGGGTGAGTCATTTTGTTTCTGTGCAGGGTAAATGCTGGCTGCTTTATTTTTACACTGCAATATAAATCTCACTTTGAAGCAAAACCCCACCCAAATCTAATTATCTCTGCACAAGTAACACCTGCCTCACCTGCAGTGCACATGGTTTTGTCCATCTAAAGCTGTGTACACAAGGGGGCGATAGGGGCTGAAATCGCTGGAAATATGGTCGCAGGCGACCATATTGCCAGTGATGGAAGTGTGCCCCGGCGATAAATTGCCGGATGCAAGCTCTCGTTTTCTGCCCCATTCTTATCGCTCCTGCGACCAGCTGATTACCTCTACGGCACCGCCGGCAGAGGTTCCCTTTCATCAGCGACTAGCTCTGGTCGCTGATGAAAAGGGGACACTGACTGAGCAATATATTGCTCAGTAATATATTGCTAGCAATATTGCTGAGCAATATATCTCCCCTCTTGTGTACAGGGCTTAAGAAGGATTTTGTCAGAAAGAGTGAACTAGAATAAGGGCCTCAGTTCCTGCTGGAGCCTGCTGAAAAATAGCCCTGGTTATATTAGTCACTAAAATGAATAACTCTCAAATGTCTGGATTTTCATGGAACAGTCACTTTTTTTTAACTATGCCGCTGTCCTACCGGTGTGGAGCAGTGTGCTGCAGGCGGGTGGGGGCAATTGGGACTGTGTCTATTCATGGTAGATTGAGGGACTCTATAAGTACATCATTCCCGTGAGACAATACCCCCTTTCACAGAGGCCACACACCCTTAGCCTGGTTTCACACACTCCGGCTCCTGCCGGACGGTGAAATCCCGCACGGCCAGGGAGCCATGCCGCACACATTAGTTGTGAATGGACACTATTGTGTCCATTCACACGGGACCGCCACGGCCCGGCCGCACGGTTGCCGCCGGATCCCGCCACTGGAAGGGACGGCTGCCGGGCTGTGGCCATCCCCTCCGTGATAAACTACTGTGAGCTGTTCTTCAAACTTTCCAGAATATATACTGAAACCATTCATTTGGTTTTAAATAAGTGAAATTCCAGTTTTATACCGCTATTAAATATTCCCTCCATTTTGGTCAAAAAAGTTGTCCTTATCACTGTACAGAAAGAGAAGTATAGAACAAACCGACTAGACATAAAAGCAAAGGGCTTTTCCTAAATGTAATAGAAATGAGATCACATGACCAATATGGGTGCAAGCAGGAGGATACTCATTAATACACTGCTGTACACAATCTGCTTTAGTAGAAATTAGCAGAACAAAAGATTCCCACACATGCCTCTAGTTTTAGGACATCTGTGCTGTCCAGTAAACAAAGTCTGCACAAAAGTCGTTTTGTCTCTAGAAGAGAATTTTGAGGTCACAGAAAATCCAACCCAGACACTGTGTACAGAGTAGTAAAATAAAGACACTGAGGCATGACTTATATTCCAGGAACAAGCATTTTCTACTGGAGAACAGCGGCTTGTTTTAGAACTTTATGGAAAAATGTCCAGCAATTTATGTTATGCAATTTTATTTTAATTATTAAAGGAAAATAAGTCTGTGTTCTAGCATTTATACCCTCATTCCTTTCCAAAGAAACGTTATCATGTTGTTGTACCGTATACCATTGAATAACTCGAAAAAAAGAAAAGAGAGGTGGTTAGTATTACAGCCTCACTGTGCTGAGATCATGACCGCAATTCCCAGTCATGGCTTATCTGTGTGGAGTTTATATGTCTCTCAGTGTTTGCATGGGTTTCCTCCAGGTGCCCGGATTTTCTCCAACACTGCAAAAGCATACATTACTGGTGGGTTAACTGGATGCTGACAAAAAAGTAACCCTACTGTTAATGTGTATCCATGTCGTAGGGAATATGTAAGCTCCACTGGGATGTGGATTTATGTCAATGACTGAAAGATTGTCTATATTTTGTTCTCTATACATAAATAATTGGTAATAAATATGAGAAGTATTAGAACAAATGAATGAGCTAAGCTGAAGTGTAGTAGGTAGAGATGAACTTTGACATTTAGATACAGTAGGTGGGGCAGTCTCACCACAGAGCAGGCAGAACCCAATATGCATAACATACAACATACAGCAAATTTATTACAGGGCAATAGCAATCTGTTTGCACTTAGGCATTATCTAAAGTAGACTATACAGTAAGAATGGTAAGAAATGTTAGCACAAATCGCCATGTGGCCCTGATTCTGGTTGCCACGGTAAACTGTGAAGCTTGCAGCTTACAGAGTCCCTGAGGGTGCAGGGTATTAAGGTTAGAGTTAGGCACTAATCGGTAAAGGCTTACGGCTGCAGAAAAAGAGGGGGCAGGATGAAGGTGAGTATACATAACCTGACCCCTGTTGGAATTCCCTCTATGGGGATGCCAGCGTCAGTATCCTATGCATGTGTAACTATATCTAGACATGTAGGTGCAGTATTTTTGCAAGCAAATGATTGATTAAGTTAGTGTGGAAAACTTTAGGGCCTCCTGTGATAAGTGCCGGGGTCTCCCGAAGCCTTAATCCAGCTCTGTATGTAGGTAGCTCACGTGGCCTCTGCAGAGCTGTGCTGTGCTGTGGGGTACAAGTGTTATCATTTACATGCTTCTGTGACCAAATAAGCTGTAGAAAGCCAGGAATGCTCTTTGTCATTGGATGTCAGTTACAGGCTCCACAGTGAGCGCACAACACAACTATGCGGATTTTCATATGCGAGGAGAAAAGGACTGAGGCCTGAACCTGCCCCCAATGGTGAAAGGCTGAATATGTCCACTGCCGTGACAAGTGTCTGACTGTTTCCAAACTTGTTGGGTGTATGCCCCCTGACAGAGCCAATGCTATAGGATATGTGTGGAGATATTAATAGACAGTGGGACATTGTTACACACAGTAAGACCAATGCACAGTTAAATGTAATTAAGCAAATTATGGGAAATGTGTATAATTTGCCTGTACACAGAATTGTACTGCTTAGAACTGTATGCTTCATATTATCTGAGCTTTGCCTACATGTGTACATGGATGCCGGGCCCCGGTAAAATTTTGGGGACGAGGCCTAATCGCGAAGCATGGCCACCTCCCACAATTAGGCCACACCCCCAACATGTTTGGGGGGGGGGGGGTGTGGGTGTGAAACACTGTCAGTGACACGCTCATACCGGGCCTGCTGTCAGCACAGCACATGCAGTAGGTGCCAGATTGGCAGTGTCACAGATATTATTGGAGAGTTGGAAAATATACTATTACCTGTCTTATGCATTAATCCACTGAACTATGAAATGAAGCTCCAGTGAACTCGGTTACATCTGGTGAGTCTACTCAGCCTGTAGCAAGTAGATGCTGATCAGTAGCACAGATTTACATTGCCTGTAAAAGAAGACATAAATAACAGAAGGAAAATAATGCAGCAAGTTTTAGAAAAAAGACAAGGCCCCACCAATTGGTGATATCAGCACTTAGATGTGCAAGCCTGGGAAACTGGAAGCCCGGTGTCATCCTGAACTAGTGGCAACTAGACATAGGCAGATTCGCTCAGGCCTTTATTTTCCCGATACCATAGCTATAGAGGTGCGGCTGGTTCCAATGCACAGAGTACAGGATGCATTTGGGTCAGAAGAACCTTCCATTGAATAAATAATAATTTTATTTATATAGTGCTCTTTCTCCAAGAGGACTCAAGGCACTTAAACAGATAGAATGAATGTAAAACAGTACATGAGCAATAAATTACAGAAATTATTTTCATAAACTATACTTAAGGGAACTATGGAAATGCTTGAGTTAACAGGAAAGTCTTGAGTGTTTTTGAAGGATTCTACAGTGGATGCTTCTTACATTGGGCGGGATGTTATAACATCCGCGGCCCCCCTTCGCCGGACATCGCATTTTTAATAACGGCATATGCTATAACATATGCCGTTATTCATGCAAGGGACAGCTCTTGCGGTAAGAGCTGTCCCTTGCGATGCGGTGCCGGCACTGGACTTCCGGGTCTGTGACCCGGGAGTCCATCTGCGCATGCGCAGACCCCGGCGCCGGCCGCAGGGCACGCTGGGAGGGATCCGTGACGGATCCCTCAAACAGCGCTGCGGTAAGAAGCCCATAGGCTTCTGCAGGGATTCGCCAGCTGTAGCTGGCGATTCCCTCCGCAGCGCTGACACTGCGGAGGCGCCATATAGCATATAGAAATGCGGTAGAAACCCCGAAAACGGGGTTTTTACCGCATTTCTGCTATATAGCATCCCGCCCATTGTGTGAAGTGACCTCCATAGAGTTGGAGCTGCATGGCTAAAAGCTCAACCCCCAAATGAATTACAGAACATTCTAGGTACTGCTAAAAGTCTTTCTTCTACAGATCACCAGGGGCGGATTGGCCCACTGGGAAGCCGGGCCATTTCCTGGTGGGCCGGCCAAAAACTCTTTAAAAAGGGGCCGGCCGAGCTCCCCCCTGGGATGGCTGGGCCGCGGGCAGTGGCCACAGCATTGTGCCCAAATCCAAAATGGCTGCGGGAGGCTACTGCTGCGCACTGCACCTCCCAGGGCCTTCAAGCGGCACAGCACCTCCCAGAAAGAAGAAGCAGCAGCAGGTGAGCGCCACCCCTTCGCATTACATACCCAAACCTTATGATGCAGGTCTGATCACTACTGTAGCAGGAGATGTCTACTTACTGCATTATCATACAGAAAGGAGCATTAGCGATAAGAACTCCACCCACATCTGAATCTGACCCCCTATGCACACGAGCACCACACCTGCAGTCCAAACAGAAATATTCTACTGCCTGGGGGGGGGGGGGTGTTGGCACCATGCTCCCTAGCCTGTGTGCTACAAGGAGTATGAAGCGAGTGCATGAGATGTCCACTAGAAGGTGTGTGAGGTAGGTCCAGGAGCAGTGGCGTAACTAATAATTGTGCGCCCCCCTGCCGAAAATGCAGGGGGGCGCCCCCCCCCCCTAAAAAAAAAAACAAAAAAAAACAAGCAGCGTGGAGCCGTGGCGCGCGGGGGGGGGGAGGGAGGGAAGGGGATTGAGGGGAGAGAGCGTGTGTGTGTGTATGTGTGTGTTTGTGTGCGTGTGTGTTTTACCTTGGGCCGCATCCGTCCGCGCCGGGTCCCGGCTCTCGGCTCTCCCGGCTACTGCTGCTAACGAAAGTGACACTTGGAAAATGGCTGCCCCCATACAGCAGACGAAAAACTGTCTGCGGTATGGGGGCAGCCATTTTCCAAGTGTCACTTTTTGTATCAGTGAGAGAGCAGCGCTGCGGCAATAGCCGGGACCCGGACGGTGCGCACACACACAGACAGGCAGGCAGACAGTGACTGTCGTCCCGCAGCCCCCCGGCGCCCACATACCCTCAGCGCCTCCCCGCCACGGCGGGGGCTGCGGGACGGTAGTTACGCCAGTGTCCAGGAGATCAGAGCCGGCCCTAGGCATAGGCAAACTAGGCAAATGCCTAGGGGCACCAGCAGCTTCTGCTGATTAAAATGATATGCAGCATGCCTATATTCTGTGTGTGAGTGAGGCTATACCTGCATATGAAATAGTGTATTCATGGAAATCACTGTAACATAGCATTCCGTATTCAGGTACAGCCACAGTCGAACACAGAATATAGGCATGCTGCATATCATTTTAATCATCGGAAGCTCCTTGTGTGTACTGGTCACATAACAGTGCAAATAAGACGACTTTTCAGCAAAAAAGGTACCCAACGTTAGCAGAATTGGCCAGGAGCTGCATGGCCTATTGAGGCAAGATGTATGAGGAAACATCTGTATCCAAGCAGAGGCAGAGGTCACAGTGTTAGTGGCTGTGCAAGTGCTGTCTGCGGGTGGGTTGGTTGTGCAATAGTGTTCGGCATATGTGTAAGGGGCATTATGTGTGGCATGTATAAATGCATTAATAATGTGCAGCATATGTGTAAGGGGCATTATGTTTGTCATTATGTGTATGAAGGGCATTAATAAAGGTTTGCATAATGTGTAAGGGGCATTATGTTTATAAGGACATTAATAATGTGTGTCATGTGTAAGGGGCATTGCTGTGTGGTATTATCAGGGGTGCCGAGAGAAATGGGTAGGGGGTACAAATTACCCAGGCCAAAGTCTGATGGAAGGGCCCAGTGGCCCCAGGCCCCCTTCCCTTAAGTGACAGCAGCAGCTGCAGCTCTTCTCCACGGCCCAGCACACACTGCTTTGTGCTGGGTTGCAGTGTGGCCATAGAGGTGCTTAAAATACAATATTTTCTCAGGATTTTTTTCTAAGGGTATAATGTGAATAATGTGAGGAATAATGTATATAAGGTAAAGTGGCACTACTGTGTGATGTAACGTGAATAAGGGACACCATCGCATGATATAATGTGAATAAAGTTCTGTGTGGCATAATGTGAATTGAGGGTACAATTGTGTGGCCATGCCCCTTCCCAGCAAGAACACACCCCTGTTTGGGCCGCGCACCGAATGTGTGTGCTGTTTCTATTTAAACTATTGCAGGTAGGAGAACCAAAATGATGCTATGATGAGGGTTGATGGTGCTGGGAAAGGGGAGCAGGGTCAGAGGCGGAACTAGTGGCGGTGCTAGGGGGCACCAGCCAAAATCATGCCTAGGGCGTCATTTAGGCTAGGGCCGGCTCTGCAGGAGATAGACCAGTGGCGGCTCCTGCCTTTAGACTTAAGGGGGGCTGCAATTGCCCAGGTACTGGAACACAACATACAGATAATCTACTTTAAATCTTGGAATAAAGTAACCTTGATTGTGATTGCTCTGTACCAGTGTTTTTTGTGCATATACTGTAAACAAATGATGTACCCATATGCACACAAACACAGGTACAGAGCAAAATACACACTTTGAATAATTATACTCCCATTAAAGATCTACACACAAATAATAGTTTAAATAAATATTATTCACAGAGGCTCAAATATTATAAAAATAAAACAACTTCCATGCACCTCTCTGGTACAATGCAAACCTTCCTTCAGCTGCATCACACTGAGTGACTCACTGAAGTCTGGGAAAGCTCACGTCAGAGGATTTGCCCAGTGGCGGTTTTTACCTATGGGCTGCAGGGCTGCAGCCCCCCCAGGTAAAATCCGCCACTGTAGTGAAGCCAGATGCAGTCTGTGAGACTGCTCTGGCTTCACTGTGACTGGCAGTGACTTCCAATTGGAAGTCTGACCTGCCAGTCACAAAGGCAGTCCCATTGGGAGGTGTTATCTCCCTCCGGGATGCCTTTGTGTGGGCTCCCATGCAAAAACAGCAGATGCGCATGCGCAGTACCTATATAAGTACTGCGCACGCGCTGGTCCCGGTGCCTGTGACTTACATTGTACAGGCGCCGGGACAAAGATTGCTTCTATGGGCTGCTGCCCAAGCAGCCCATAGAAGTTGGCTGCATGCGCGGTCAATTATCACAGCACACAGGCGCCGGGACCGGGACGGGAGGCAGCAGCGGTGGGGGGTGCCTGAATTGCGGCACCCCTGCTGCGGCCAGAGGCAGCCCCCCTCCCCCAATAAGGTACGAGCTGCCGCTGGATTTGCTTCTGTTTGGCTGCACAGGCAGCAGCCCATAGAAGCACTGTGGCTTTGGTGATGTGCACAGAATGGCTTCCTGCTGGAAAGCTATTGCTCTCACCGCTCTATGTACTGGCAGCCCAAGTTTTAAGTCCATTGTATTATGGGCAGTAGCAGCTTACAATAGGAAGCTAATACATGCTGAACTCCACCCCACATGGAGCCTGGTGTTGTGACTCCTGACAGGAAAGACATGTGATCATGTGACGCATGAGGACTGGGAGAGACACAAACAGCCAGCAGAGAGCTCCAGCGGAAGACCCCCCTCCCTCCGTGGGTAGAATTTGCACCCCCCTCTTGCGTGACCACAAACGCACCCGCGCATGCGCACCCACGAACGCGTCCGCGCACACTCGCAAACGCGTGCACCGGAGCTCTGATGATGGCTGTCTGTTTTACACTGGAAACCTCCTGGTTTTCACTGGAGGGGCTGCAGTCCAGGAACCGGCACTGAGATAGACAATACCTGGAATCTGAGGTGGGTCCAGGAGATGGGCACTGCCAGGAGTTTGGGGGTTGTGCAGTAGATGGGCACTACAAGGAATGTAGGACACCAATGCTCTTTCTGGCACAGGGCACCAAAATGAGTAACTACATCTCTGTATTTCTCCATGGCCAATAGGCATTCCCAGGACAAACAGCCCCATGCTGATAGTACTAGTGTTATTTCTACATTTCGATATACAGTAGGGGTTTCACCTTTTTGGAAATAAAAACTTACATTTCACCATTTTCTAACTGCAGATACATCTTTAAATGTCCTTTCTTTACAAGGGTTCCCATTGTATATAATAGATTACCATTGTATATACTAGATAGCTAGCATCTTACTGAAAAAATCCTCTTTCACTCCTACACTTCCTCATAACAAAATCAATATGATTCGTGCCCATGGAATCTGCCCTTGGGTAATTCCATTTTTTCCATGCTGCATATTTTAAAGTTCTGCTTTCTTTGGCGTTAATGGTTTACAGACAAGTATTCTCAGTGACATCTGTTGGTTTATCTAACTGCCGCTCAGCATTCAACATTCAAAAGAGTCTGATGGGATGTCCAATATAGCGACCACTTGAAGGAAGTTACATCTGTTTAAAATGAGTTTTTATCTGGTGTAGCTCAAGGGAAGTACCTATAGATGTGACATACTGTACAGTATATTCCTTTAAAAAAACAAGACACAAAAGTTCTGAAGAAGTGTTGAATGTAAACCGGTTGTGTATTGCTCCAAAGAAGTCTACATACAGTCTATCTTAATAAATGCAGCTGCTTAGATGTGGACTATAAGGGGGTTATTCTGGTTCACTCCTTCTGGCAAATTCCTTCTTAAATGGACAAAACCATGTGCACTGCAGGGGGGCAGATGTAAAATGTGCAAAGCGAATTCGATTTGGGTGAGTTATTTTGTCGCTGTGCAGGAAAATACTGACTGCTTTATTTTCACACTGCAATATAGATCTCACTTTGAAGTAAAACCCCACCCAAATCTAAAGCCCTGTACACACGATATATTGCTCAGTGTCCCATTTGCATCAGCGACCAGAGATGGTCGCTGATGAAAAAGAAGCTGCCGGGGGAGCCCAGCAGTGGAAATCAGCTGGTCGCAGGAGTAAGCTCCTGCGACCAGCGATCACTAGGGGCAGAAAACGGGAGCGCGCACCCGGCAATTTATCGCCTGTCCACACTCTTATTGCTGGCAAAATGGTCGCTGAGCGACCCTATTTCCATCGATATTTGCTATAATCGCCCCCGTGTGTATGCACCTTAACTCTCTCTGCACAAATAACATCTACCCCACCTGCAGTGCACATGGTTTTGTCAATTTGAGAAGGAATTTGCCAGAAGTAGTGAACCAGAATAAGTATTCTTGGGGCCCTAAGTATTATTGGGGCCCTATTTAACAAAAAGTGATGTAATTTATCACTCTTGTTCAATTGGAAAGCACCTTTCCAGTATCTATTAAGCCTGATACTGAAGTTTGATCGCATAAAGAGCCTAATTCAGGTTGACTCACTAAGCAGCGCATATTTGCGAGCATCTTAACGCCGCCCCATCGACCGGCCTTCCCTTGGCACCCAAATTAATTTGCTAGCATGCGGTCGCTATCAGGAGAAATCATTTAATGGTCACTCACCACTGAATGATTTCTCCTGCCATCAGTAATAAAAGTCAGTCTAAATATACTTATATTGCGTCATGTGATGCCAGCCACCCACCCAAAGTAGGCATTACAACATCTGTGTTCGCAGGGGTACGCCCAGTGTTTTTGTGGGCACACCCACCTTTTTGTGAACACACCCAGGAAATTCTGGACGTACCCCTTTTGCAACCCCCTGCCCACCCCCCTCTGCCCCTCTCTGCTGCTGCTGGCACTAGAGCACTCAGACTCCACTGCGCATGCACAAATCGCCAGAAAAATGGCCGCCACACCATTTTTTTGGGCCATTCTGGCAACACTCCTGTGTCACCGCCGCTGGATTCCAGGGGTAAGTATTAAAAAAAATGGGTGCAGCGTGCATGGTGTGGGCCCCCACTGGGACTCGGGAGCCCGTGTACTCTGCATTATAGATACACCACTGACCAAGTCTTGCTCCTCCATGCTGGCGTGATTTTACTGGCTTGTATATCATATTCTATGGCAAGGATCCTATTAGCCATGATGATTTTGCGGGTGCCAATCATCGTGGCAGCGGCCGCAATTCACAGCAGACAGAATTTGCACAAAAGTGCTCTCTGCCCCATAGGACAGCAAGATCGGGTGCTGGCGACATTTAAATACTGCATTATCAGCACATCACATCCTTTGCATTTAATATAATAGACTCCTACAGTATGTGTTAACCAAAATACACATACAGTAAAAACATTCCGCACAAACATATATAGCATACCACCCAACATCTGCATAGCAAAAACCGGCACAAATTCAGAACAGGGGCGTGGCCATGGGTAAATGGGATGTGGCCACACCCCCTTTCCTATACTTACAATGAGCAGTTGGAGACCTCAAAAAGGTACAGTCTATAAAAAAATGGTACTGTACCTGCCAAAAAGGTATAACTGGAGGGTATGATATAGTAAGATGTTATATGTGAATAAGAGCACAACAACTACAACTTTAGCAAAAGTGTATACAATGCTTTTTCTACCTTAAATATGTCACGGTAGATTTGTTACCTTAAAACCAGAAGTTATATGTGTTCCACCATCACGGTTTGGGTTCTCCAGGCTGTAGACATTCTCTTCAAATTTCCATTTATCATCACTGTGTTTATGCACATGGTATTTGCTAACAAATTAATGTTTCCCCATTCGGCAGGGTTTACTAATTTGTGTTTCCATCCTGTTTATAACAAAACCAAAATTAGAATTCAGACAAACAGTAATATTAAAAGAACAGTTTTCAAAAGGCACCATTAACCCTAGCTAAATCTCTGACTTTGGGCCTTATTCTGATTGATTCGCAAGGCTGCGAGTCCTTTAGACGCCAGGCGCAGTGCCGCCCCCCCCCCCCCCCCCTCACACGCACACCACCCCCTGCGAATGGATGATTTACATAGCATGGGAACACCCATGAAACGCTGGGCGTTCCCATATGGTAAAAGGGCTGCCCTTCTCCGCCCCCGCCTGCTGTGTAGGGTGCATACAACCGGCGAACAGAATGTTCGCCGTGGGTGCACGCACACTGCGACTGCACATGCGCACAAATGTGTCTGCGTATGCGCAGATGCACACTATCGGTCCTCCGTGCAAACGTACAGAGGACCGAATCAATCAGAATAAGGTCCTTTATTTCAGATTTCTGAATAAAACCTCAATATACAGTATATTTAAATTTAAAAAAAATATTAAAATGCCACATTTAAAACTTACTTAAGTGCATAAAGAATATTGGTACTTGTTTCCTAGCACGGCGCCCAGATTTTCTACGTTCGCTAACGTAGTGAAATCGCATCGCATCGCATGCGCTTTTTGCATGACATGCAATGCGATGCAATTTTCCATATTTTCATATATTTCAGTAAAAGGTACAGTTCTTAGTTAACACATGTCGTCTTTACGGTCTCAGATGTATGATATGGCTGGTGTGAATGTGTTCCTAAAACACCCCCACTATCCACGCCACCCCGAAGTGTGGCGAGCGCAGAGAGCCCCGCTAGGGGCAGCGGAACGCCTCCTCCGACATTTTCATACACCACTATCCACGTCGGCGTGGAGTTGACTTATATATATATATAGTGTGGCGAGCGCAGCAAGCCACCGAGCCCGAAGCGAAACTTGACGCAATGGCATAGTAAGCACCCATCACATCACATGGCATGGGTGCTTAAACAATGAAATATCGCATCGCATTTGGTGCCATCCGATCCTATGCGACATTTCATTGTATAAGCACGGCGATGCGATTTTCCTACGCAGAATAGCCCACTAAGCTATTTGCTTAGTGGGCGCTGTGCTAGGAAACAAGTACCAGAATATCTTCATTCACTAGCTCGTGCTAGCCACATATCCCCCCCCCCCCCCCCACACACACACACAAAAATGCGTTTATGCATTTACCTGCCGACATTCTGGCTGTCAGCTCGGCCCAACACAGGTTAAAAAGCAAGTGGTAAAGGTGCAAAGTGGTGGTCATACCTACCAACTTTAAAAGAATCATGGGGGGACCTGTGCCCTAAATTTTGGGGGCAGGCCTGATCATAAGGGGGCGTGGCCTACAAATTGAGTCAATCCCATGAGACCACGCCCCCATTCTGTAAACTGCTGCCCATGCCCCCAGCCCCATTGCCTGATGGAATAGATGTTGCACGCATACGCAGCGGGTGACAGCGGGGACTCCCAACAGCCCACCCAGGGGACATTGCCGGCCCAAATTGGGATGCGGGAACATGCCAAAAAAAGGGACGTTCCCGCAAAAACAGGACAGTTGGGGGGTGGAGGTGGGGGGGGGGGCTATGATGATGGGATTCAGCATGAATTTTTGGGTGTCCGAGTATGCCACCTGATTTTTGTGAGCTTTTGCTGGAGTGTAGAAAAGTATACTCTACATTAGCTCCTTCATTATTATTATTATTATGCTTGCAGTTAATTGTCTTTCAGACCATTCCATACTGAATATTGTAATATTGTAATATTGTAATATTGTTGACTGTTCCAATCTCTGTATCATGACAGAACAATGCAATCTGTGCAAACATATATAGATGCACATGGGGTAAATTTAGGTCGACAATCTGCTTATAGGAAAGCAGTATGTACACACAAACAGTAAAACAACATCCAAGGCTGGGATTTTTACAGCATGTGCTTCAAGGCTGCTGGCATAATAGATGAGACAATATCTATTAATATAGCTTGTTAAAGAGAATGTGACCATAAGCACTAGAGTTCCATTAAAGCAAACAACTACCGCTTCTCACTGAAGGGTGGAGCATCATTAAATATTCAAAGAAAAAAACTAAAGCAACAGATTTTCTTACAATCTTTCATCCTTCTATAAATTTTGCTCCCCCTTGCCAAAAAGTTTGTGGCGCCCCCTCCAGGCTCCTCTCCAACATGTTTCCCCAGCATGTGATGTGATGATGTCACACGCATAACGGAGAAGCTGAAGCAGGAGAGAGGAAGAGAGACCAGCAGGCACTGCTGCTTTCCGTGGCTCCGACGCAACCCAGGCTGCCCTAGCACGCCCATCCGCCCGCCTATCCTGTACATAGCTGGCTCTGTGTACAATAAATTGAATCAGTGGGGAAATTTGTCATCTCTGCCATGGCCCCACCCGCGCTGCGGCTGACTCGCCTCCAGTGCTCAGTCAGTGGGCAGAGGCAGGCAGCAGCATGTCAGTGCGTCATGCGGGTGCCAGCGCCCACACAGACCCTGCTGTTGCTTGCTCCCCCAAGCGGCTGCTGGGGCTGCCTTACAGTAGTTACGCCACTGTTTGAAGAGTCGCTCGTGGTGAAGATATATTTGCAAAGTGATCGACAGTCAGGGGCCGGTTTCTGCATAAAGAGTTTCAGCAAATATGCAGGCACGGTGCAACCTTTTTTAGGGTGGGGCCTAATATGCATTTCTATAGAAAACAAATAATTTGACCCTGCCCCCTAAGGAAATATGCACTAATATCAACAATTTCTCAAAGAGGGGGCATAGCCTAAATACATGATTAGCCTGACATCAGCCCTGCTGCCCTGTGGCTACCCACCTGTTTCTCTCCGGTAGTCCATCAATGTAGGTAAGCATGATTAATGTAGGGTCACATCATGACCCTGCATTAATCACGTACCCAGGGGAATGTCCAGAGTTTTTATGGGGATGCCCATAAAACGCTGGGTGTTCCCCTGATGCCAATACTGAGTAGTCCCATGTCAGCAACGGCAGCACTGCAAAATCACCACTGACATTTTGCACTAGGAAAAAGAAGAGGGACAGGCACACATACATAGAGGGAGAAAGAGGGACAGGCGCACATACACAGAGGGAGAAAGTGGGACAGCGCACATACACAGAGGGAGAAAGAGGGACAGGCACACATACACAGAGGGAGAAAGAGGGACAGGCACACATACATAGAGGGAGAAAGAGGGACAGGCGCACATACACAGAGGGAGAAAGTGGGACAGCGCACATACACAGAGGGAGAAAGAGGGACAGGCACACATACACAGAGGGAGAAAGAGGGACAGGCACACATACACAGAGGGAGAAAGAGGGACAGGCACACATACACAGAGGGAGAAAGAGGGACAGGCACACATACACAGAGGGAGAAAGAGGGACAGGCACACATACACAGAGGGAGAAAGAGTGACTGGCACACATACACAGAGGGATAAATAGGGACAGGCACACATACATAGAGGGATAAAGAGGGACAGGCACACATACATAAAAGGAGAAAGTGGGACAGGCACACATACATAGAGGGTGAAAGAGGGACAGGCACACATACATAGAGGGATAAATAGGGACAGGCACACATACACAGAGGGATAAAGAGGGACAGGCACACATACACAGAGGGATAAAGAGGGACAGGCACACATACACAGAGGGAGAAAGAGGGACAGGCACACATACACAGAGGGAGAAAGAGGGACAGGCGCACATACACAGAGGGAGAAAGAGTGACTGGCACACATACACAGAGGGATAAATAGGGACAGGCACACATACATAGAGGGATAAAGAGGGACAGGCACACATACATAAAAGGAGAAAGTGGGACAGGCACACATACATAGAGGGTGAAAGAGGGACAGGCACACATACATAGAGGGATAAATAGGGACAGGCACACATACACAGAGGGATAAAGAGGGACAGGCACACATACACAGAGGGATAAAGAGGGACAGGCACACATACACAGAGAGAAAGATGGACAGGCACACATACATAGAGGGTGAAAGAGGGACAGACACACATACATAGAGGGTGAAAGAGGGACAGGCACACATACATAGAGGGATAAATAGGGACAGGCACACATACATATAAGGAGAAAGAGGGACAGACACACATACATAGAGGGTGAAAGAGGGACAGGCACACATACATAGAGGGATAAAGAGGGACAGGCACACATACTGTACATAGAAGGAGAAAGAGGGACAGACACACATACATAGAGGGACAGGCACACATAAATATAGGGAGAAAGAGGGACAGACGCACATACACAGAGGGAGAAAGAGGGACAGGCACACATACATAGAGGGAAATGCACACATACAGAGGGAAAAAGAGGGAAATGCACACATACACAGAGGGAGAAAAAGTGACAGGCACACATACACAGGGAGAAATAGGGACAGGCACACATACATAGAGGGTGAAATAGGGACAGGCACACATACATTGGCCAGTATTCAATGCCTCTGATTCTCCATATTTTCTGGGAAATCAGTCAATTCCCCGGGTTTACAGGGAATTTTCTCACTGGAAAAATAATTCGCCCTATTCAATGGACACAATTCTCTGCAAATGAAGAACGAATGTCTGGCGATTCTCTGTTTGTGATTCTCCGCGATTCGCCAGTGGTTTTCAATGGGGTTTTTAGTGGAATTCGCCGAGAGTGTATTCAATGCTGAAGTGGAGAACTGCTTTCTCCAGTGATTTTCCCCGGATTCTCCATTTCACATTCGTCATCTTTTTCTGGAGAACTGGAATGTGATCTTTGAAAATAAAGCATTTTTTATTTTTATTTTGGTGTCAAAAAATCTGATTTTTTTTTCTGTGAAGGGGCATGCAATTTTTATCCATGTGCTTGCAGCACATGAATTTATTTTCATTTTATTAATTTTTTTTTACACATTCACCAGCAGGGGGCCGAGCCTGGAGACGCTCATTAATATTCATATATTCACTGCACACTTGTCCCGATCATTACACATGCATGATCGGGACCAGTGTGTAGCGGCTCCCTAACACAGCCCCCTGCCAGCTCTGGGGGCTCTCCCTGTGTCCCCGACAGCCCTCCTTCACCCCCGCAGTGTCCGGCGCAGGCAGGGAGGCTTCCATATCCCTGCCTGCAGCCGTCCCCCAGCTCCCCGGCGGCATTCGCCGGGGGGGGGGGGGTTAAAATTCGCCGCCAGGGGCAGAGAGCCCCTGAGGCGTTGAATAGGGAGAACGGGCGGCTGCCCGGCGAATCTCCCTACAGGGAGAATTGTTGAGAAAGTGCAGCGAATCCTACACAGGATTCGCTGCAACTCCCCATAGAAAGCATTGAATACCTGCCATAGAGGGAGAAATAGGGACAGGCACACATACCTAGAAGAAGAAAGAGGGACATACATTGAGAAAATGAGGGAACAGAACACATACTTAGGGGATATTCAATCCTGGACTAATTTTTCGCCAGGCTAAAATGATGCACTTTTCGCAATTTTTTTAGGGTGAATTCGACTCCCCATTCTGTAGAGCATTTATGAGGTCAGGCACTGATTTCATACACGTGTGGCAATGGGTCTGATTGAAACACCTGAATTCAATAATTAAAGCTGTGGCCAAATATTTTTGTCCATATAATATATACTTATTACTAGAGACAGGATTATATGCAACATAAAAAGCTCGAAATATGCATGCAAATATGCATGAAAAATACTTAAAATATGCATGAAAAGTGTCAAAATATGCTAAATAAAAAATACAAAATAAAGTGAAATTTTATAGTTTTTTATTTAAATCAGCATACAATTAGTAAGTAGTAAATGACCCCCAGCAGTATAACACAGATAATGCCCCCAGCAGTATAACACAGATAATGCCCCCAGCAGTATAACACAGATAATGCCCCCAGCAGTATAACACAGATAATGCCCCCAGCAGTATAACACAGATAATGCCCCCAGCAGTATAACACAGATAATGCCCCCAGCAGTATAACACAGATAATGCCCCCAGCAGTATAACACAGATAATGCCCCCAGCAGAAGTGCACATAATGCCCCCAGCAGAAGTGCACATAATGCCCCCAGCAGAAGTGCACATAATGCCCCCAGCAAAACCGCACATACTGTAATGCCCCAGCAGAAACTGTGCTGTAAGTTACACTCACCGTTGCCATCCGTTGGTTGAGGTCAGTGTTCTGTCCAGAAGCACCACTGTTCGGGGCCTCCAGCACCGGTGTGGCGCGCAGTGATTCCCCGCGTGTCAGCAGAGGTGGACAGCCTGTCAGCGCGGCGGGTAGCCTGTCAGCGCGGCGGGTGTGGGATGTAGCTGGAAGAGCCTACAGTACACACTGCGGCGTATCAGCTCTTCCACCCACATCCCACCCCCCGCCGCGCTGACAGGCCGCTCAATCCATTCCTCTGATGGGCGATTCTGTCAGCCTATCAGCGGCGTTTCCTCACATAAAGAAAAAAAAAGTCAGAAAGTGAGGGTGAACGCTCCGCGCCGACCGCGCTATGCCAAATATGCACCATCAGGACATTTAGGTCAGATATGCAATTTCTGCTGAAAATCGGCAAATATGCAAATGCATATGCAAATATGCAAATGCATATAATCCGGTCTCTACTTATTACGATCCTTTAGTCCAGTATCCTATTAAGGCGCCTATTGAATTATAATGATTGACATTTAACCTTAACTCAACTCTATATTACCCCTAGAAATAAATCACACGGCCACATCTTATCACTAAAAATAGCGACACGGACAACATCTGCATAAGTTAAAAGGTCATGGGTATTTATTAAATGGTATGACCCTATTTGTAAAGGGATGGCCAGGAAAGCACTTGGAGTCCAGCTCCGGTCAAAAGGCGTTAATAATGGCGGCGACTATAAAGCCCCAGCTTGTGCCCCAACATGTGCAATGAAATGCCCCCATCTATTTAAAGGTACAGCGAGCTCTGTGTAACGATCTCACCGCCCCTTCTATGGGATGGCGAGGACACTTCAAGGAAATGGCCAATGTCCCCCCACGGAGGAAGGACTCACCAGCCGTCCTGTCAAAGGGGGGCAACACCTCACAGCGACCACCTGTGCCTCAAAATGACCGCTGGTCAAGAGCGCCTTCCCAACAATTTTAACTAAAGATTAAAAAAAAAAATCACATGATGGCCAACAGGCCAGGTAGCAATTGAGAGAGCAAGGTAAGGGAGGGTGGGATTCAAAGAGGAAGCAGCATCATCTGACTCTTCCTAATATACCCCTGCACAAGCTACCACCCCTTGGCTAACTAATTGGCTGATCCCCCTATCAATCACACACTTAAGCCTCTATAGGTGCGTACACACGTACAGATTTTTCTCTCTGATCTATCTGGTGGGAACAAAAACCTGGAAATGTATGGGAACAAATGACAATCAAAACATTGTTCCCAAACGCTTGAAAACAGACAGTGATCAGTCAGACAATTTATTTAAATCTGTAAAATTCTGATATAACAAATTTATCAAAGCATATATTTTTTAATGTTTTCCTGCATTTGGGTGGAAATTTTTGATTGTCATATGCTCCCATACATTTCCAGGTTTTTGTTCCCACCAGATAGATCAGACAGAAAAATCTGTACGTGTGTACGCACCTTAAGGGTAATCTATCTAGCCACAAAACTTTATTGAGACAATCACAAAATGCACAGGCTCTTAAATTCCCTCATGCCTATGCAGCCTTCGCTTAATCTAGTTGCTTTGTTTCACTGCTTCCCTGCCTTTATTTTGTTCCCTGCCTTTGTAATTGACAGTATTATTCTATGTGTGTATGTACATATGTGTTATTGGCCCTTATTCTAATTCACTCCCAAAGACAAATTCCTTCTCAAATGGACAAAACCATGTGCACTGCAGGTGGGGCAGATGTAACAAGTGCCGAGAGAATTAGATTTGGGTGGGGTTTTACTTCACAATGAGATCTATAGTGCAGTGTAAAAATAAAGCAGTCAGTATTTACTGTGCACAGAAAAAAAATAACTCACCCAAATCTAATTCTCTTTGCACAAGTTACATCTGCCCCACCTGCAGTGCACATGGTTTTGTCCATTTGAGAAGGAATTTGTCTTTGCAAGTGAATTAGAATAAGGGCCAGTGTGTACGTCTATGTGTTATGTTTGCAGCAGAAAGAGTGGTTCAAATGCAGAGGGTTAGGGACATGTTTTATTTTTACTGGGTCCCACAATTTCTTATAGCAAACCTGACAGGGTGTGGATCATTAGGTCATCACAATGTTGGTCGACAGTCATTAGGTCGACACCATTAGGCCGACATGCATTTAGGTTAGGGTTACCACATATCCCCTTTAATTCCGGACACATATTAATTACACAGGTTCTGTGGAAGTTTAAAACCAGGTGATATGGAGTCTTGAAGTCAGCCAGCCACAGAACCTGTGTAATTAATATGTGTCCGGAATTAAAGGGGAAAGGTGGTAACCCTAATTTAGGTCGACATGAGTCTAGGTCGACATGCAGGAAGGTCAACATGAGTCTAGGCCGACATGGGTTAGGACGACTGGGTCATTAGGTCGACATGGTCATTAGGTTGACCTGGGTCTAAAGGTCGACTCAGGGTTTTTCATATTTTATTTGTCCCAAATGTCGACACAGTCGACATGGACACTGAAACATAGCTACGCTCTGCACACTGTTTTATTCTCCCACCACGCCCTAGTGGATGGTTGGGCATGAAATACCACCTGTCGGCACATGT
Source organism: Crinia signifera (assembly GCF_055691185.1). NCBI lineage: Eukaryota > Metazoa > Chordata > Amphibia > Anura > Myobatrachidae > Crinia > Crinia signifera. The sequence continues at coordinate 228,676,952 of NC_139222.1, forward strand.
TGGCTCAAAAAAATAATGTGAAAAACCCTGTGTCGACCTTTTGACTGTTTACCTAGCCATTATACCTATAGATATCGCTTAGATTTCCTCCCACAATTCAAAAATATACTGGTAGGTTAATTGGCTTTGAACAAAATTAACCCTAGATTGTCTGTGTGCGTGTATATGTGGTAGGGAATATAGATTGTAAGCAGGGCCGGCGCCACCACTAGGCAAATCTAGGCATTTTGCCCCCCTTGCCGCGGGGGTACCTGTCCTGCGGCGCTGTGTATTTAAAGCTGGCAGCGGAGGCAGCGGGGGTCCCTGCAGTCAATAAATAACGAGCGCTATCCGCCGGGCTATGCGGAAGCGCTTCTGTTGTGAAAACACTGTCCGCACGCTGATTGGCTGAGATTCAGCCAATCAGCGTGCGCCGTGCGGCCATTGTTTTCACAACAGAAGCGCTTCCGCATAGCCCGGCGGATAGCGCTCGTTGACTGCAAGGACCCCTCTCTGCCACCGCCGCCAGCTTTAAATACACAGCGCCGCAGGACAGGTACCCCCCCCCTCCCCCGGCACCGGGGCGCCCCCACCCCGACTCGCCGGGGGCGCTCCGGTGCCTTGCACCGGCCCTGATTGTAAGCTCCACTGGGGCAGGGACTGATGTGAATGTTCAACTATACTCTGTAAAGCGCTGCGGAATCTGTGTGCGCTATATAAGAAACTGTTAATAAATAAATAAATTAATAATACCTGCAGATATTGCTTTAAGGCTATGCCCTTTTGACGGCCTGCTTGTATTTTTACAAGTTTTGTCATTGCAAATTATGATGTGTAGGCCGTCTTCATGGGTCTCCCAGCAAACATCAGCCCGTCTAAATCATGGCCCTCAGTCATGCTGATGATACAGCTTCCCTCGTGTTCTTGCTGATTTATATGCTAGTGAGCATCGTATAAGTAATTTACAACATAGCGCTGCTGGTTTCGCAGCAGAAGAACAAAGTTTAAATGTAATGTTTTATTGATTTAACCTCAGAGGTGGCAGAGCATTCAAGGTCACGGAAATTGCATTAAAATAAAAACCATGTCTCAATCACTAAAATATACATACACACCCTTTTAAGTTTATTATTTATTTGTGTCCTTAGATGACCATGTCTTGTTAACCACAGCTACTGTACAGTTAATGTGCAGATAGCAAAGCCCACTATATCAGATAGGACTTGATCATTTTATGATGGGGAGGCAGGGAGAGATGGAGGCAACACTATGGTACACTGGGCCTGTTCTATAAAGTAGGGGGAAGCGCACCACTTAAGGTGGCCATACATCAGAAAGATATTGTACCCAATCATACAATCTCAATTGATTGTAAGATGGATTGTATGCAGATTGTGTGCACATCTTATGTACACAATCATACAATCAATCAGCAGATGGATTGTATGACTGATTGTATGATGGATTGTATGCAGATTGTGTGCACATCTTGTGTACACAAGCATGCAGCAGATGGATTGCATGACTGATTGTATGATGGATTGTGTGTAGATTGTGTGTCCAAAAAAACCAAGGACTGCCGGGGATTTCAAGGGAAATTGTACACAATCATGAGCGCAATCGATCTTAAGATCGATCTTTCTGATGTATGGCCAGCTTTACTGTACCTAGTTTTCACATTTCCTCTCCGGGAGAAGCGACGCTGCTTGGAACTTCAGGGGCCCGGATTTGCGGATTCATTGGAGGAGCAGGGCTAAATTAGATCTTTTAGCACTAACCCCTCTTTGTGGCATTGTGATTGACCTGTTACTCACCTAATCCTGCAGGGTTTGCTAGAAAGTGGGTGGGATGTAGGAGATGCGGCCAATTTTCCGTAGGTGCTGGGGAATTGCCTAAAAATAATAAGACTAGCAGAAGACTTACAGGGATTTCTGTGTCCTGCCTCCATGTCTGCACTACAGACCAAGGATTTTATTCTGGTCCATGCGGACCCATGCGAAATTGCACGGGTGCGCAGTGTCTTTTGAACTGCGCATGTGCATTTCTGTGCATGTGCGTGCACTGTGTGCGAGCGGCCATGGCGAACAGATTGTTCACCGGGCACTCACACACAAGACTGCCGGCAGGGGGTGTGGGTAGGCTGGCCGGGAGATGCAGCCAAGGGAATGTCCAGTGTTTCATGGGCGTTCCCATGGTAATCACCCAGTTACACCGGTGTCGGGGGCGGGCACCTGACATCATCGGAAGTCAGCTGCCCGCCATGTTCCCCAGAGAATCTAAGAGAGTCTTAGTTTTGCGTGTACCCACCACATCATTCAATTGCCGGCATTTGCAGTTGTGCAGGGATCGTGACATGCGAGGGAGGAAAGCACTGTGGGCGGAGGGTGGCCTTAAGAAGACACGCAGCGCTTGTGAGTCAACCCAAATAATCCCCTAAATGTCCACAAAACCTACAGCTTATGAATAATGATTTCTAACTCACAGCCCACAAATAGGGAATGATCTTAAGGCCCCCATTCACTGGTTTGATTTGGGCCGATTCTGACAGATGTATGTGAAATGCAGTCGGGTCCAATGTGCGGTCCCATGCGCATTGGACCCGGACCCTGTGGTCGCACAAGCAGGACATAAGATGTGTCGCAATCTGACCAATCAGCTTTTTAGCACCCAAGATGTGTCGGTCCGATCCGTAAGTGTGTGCTAGTGTTGAAACACCACTGGCACACACCTATATGCAGGGACGGGCAGCGGCAGGGTCTGAGCTGTGCTGAGCGCCCGGGGGTGACCATGCAGCGGCGGTGTGGGCATTGTCTGGGAAGCCCTAAGCTTTCCTCTCAGCCAATCAACGGCCAGTCTGTCTTTTGTATAAAGCCAGATACCAAGCACTGGAAAGGACGGCTGTCCATGTGGGGTTACAGCCGGAGAGTGTGAAACAGCCCTAACTCCTGACACAGCCTGGAACACAGCCTCCTCTTCTCATGAATGTCCGGGCTCCTCCACTGCAGGGCACAGTCATGTGCGCATCAAGCAACTTCCTGTGCCTCTCTAAACAGGAAGCCGACTGCATTAACATGTCTCTCTCCTCCCCCATATTCCGCCGATAGGAGGAGAGAGAAGTAATTAAAGTACTTGAAGGGAGAGCATGAGGTGCGATTGCGACGCTGCCTGTCTATCATCCAGCGTAACAGGCAGCGCGGAGGAGCAGGGAGGAGAGGGAGGGACTCAGGAGGTGGGGGAAGGGCTCCCCTGTAATAGATCATGCTGCTAGCACTACTGCAGTGCTGCATGTCATACAGTGCTGTCGCAGTCTGCAGTCTGACGCCACTGACACTGTGTTATCGAGCTGGCTGATGGGGTTGAGGGACCAGGGGTGCTTTCCGATGGCTTGGGCAGAGCATTGGGCCCTTAGGACTATGGGACCCTTGGGCAGCTGCCCATCAAGCACATGTGAAAAGATGGCCATGCCACCCACTGAATTTACAGAAACTGCCCTTGCACCAGCCCAGTGCTAGGTGCAATAGATCAGAAGCAGGCTTCCTTTCTTCATACGCAGCACTCACAATCCCACAGATTTAGCTACTTGCCCACTGCACTCCCAAGACACAGATGTCTTGCATGCTGCTGCAGAGTTACTGCTCAGTTTCAGCCCATTTCATGCAGTGAGACTCAGCAGGGAGCTGTCCAACTCAGAATTGATTGTAGGTACGCAAAATGCAAAGGTTCAAGGTGCATGTGGTCTATGGTAAGGAATTGCTTATTGTATCCATAAGGAGAAATCTGTTCAATTCAGTAACAGGACCATAATTCCTATTTATTATTTATTTCAATGTATTTTTTTCCTTTGTTATAAGTATTCTGACTAGGGTTACCAACTCATCCCTTTAATTCGGGACACATATTGACCCACCAACCAAGATCCCGGTCATAGTCTTTTCCAACATGCATTCACTAGTTACCTAGTGTAACCTTGCTTCTTATTTATTCTGTGACAGTAAATAGCAGCTGCCTGCACTCCATTACCCTGCCCCAAGGATGTGTGCTAGGAAAGCTGCTGCATTTCTATTACAGGCTGGTATCTATTATTTATCATCTTGCTCTTGTGGATGTTTTGATGTTTTATGGCAAGGAATTATTGTTTATTTATACAGCATCACCAGTCTTACACCGTGCTGCACAGATGATATACAGTATGTCATTGATATCAGTCCCTGCTCCATTCCCTAACATACAGCGCTGCGCACACTCATACAAACAAAGTTACAGTCAGAATCCAATGAATCTACCAATGTCAACCTAGACATTGTCGAACTAATGACCTGTCGAACTAATGACATGTCGAACTAATGACTTTTCGACCTAGAACCATGTCGACCTTTTCCCATGTCGACCTAGACCCATGTCGACCCTTCCCCATGTCGACCTAATGGTGTCGACCTAATGACTGTCGAACATCATGTTGTAGACCAAAATGATCCCAACCCGCTGTGATTTGAACATATGATCTCAGTGCTATGAGGTACTAATAGTAATCCTTATGAATACCTATGTTTGCATTACATACAGGCTCACATTGTGTTTTTACTTTTAATGACATCTTATTATTTATGCATTACTGCAGAGGCGGAACTACAATTGGTGCAGCAGGGATCAGACTGGGCCAGATGTATCACGCTTCAAAAAGTGATAAAGTGGAGAGTGATAAACAACCAGCCAATCAGCTCCTAACTGTCATTTTTCAAACCCAGCCTGTAACATGACAGGTAGGAGCTGATTGGCTGGCTGTTTTTCACTCTCCATTTTATCACTTTTTAAAGCTTGATACATCTGGCCGTAAGTAGCATAGTGCTGCACCTGTCACCCTCTTCCTTTCACCCAATGTTTTCCCTATCACACTCTGCTTCCCCCTGCAATCCCTGTCATCCACTGCCGTATATTGTGAACATGGTTTGGGGTGGAGGAGGGGGCCCAAATGATATTTTTGTATGAAGGACCACAATCCACAAGTTCCACCACTGCCTCATAACTGCCATGCTACAGGCTGTGTTTGAAAAATGACAGACAGGAGCTCTGATTGGTTGGAGGTTTATCACTCTCCATTTTATCACTTTTGAAGGCTTAGTTCATCTCACCCTCTCTCTCTCTTAACTGCCCTTAGTTTCAAGTAAATAAAGGGGTGAGCAGGCACAAATGGTACACTTGATATGTGAACAAGCTTCCTTTTCGAGTGAAACAGCTGTGAGGAGGTCCTCTACATCATGAACTTCTGGGTACCATGGTGCGCACACGAACCCAACACAGAGACACCCCGTAGCTGTAGCTGGAGACCACACAGACTCAATGGACGGGATGCACTAAAGTTATTATGTTGCAAAAACCCAGTTTTCAGGGTTTTTACTGCATTTTCTTATGCACTAACGCCCCTCCACCGGAGCTTTGCTGCGTATGGAATTGCCAAATGGTGATACCCTAGCAGCCTTTGGGTTTCTTACCAAAGCAGTGTTTGAGGGATCCGTCACGCAGCATGCCCAGCGGACAGCGCTGTCACTCTGCGCATGCGTAGAGGGGCTCTGGGATCTCAGACACAGATGTCCAGTGCTGGAGCCACATTAATACTTGCATATCTTAGTGCATATGCGATTATTATGTATGCAGTAAACGGCGATATCTGGAGGCAGATGTTAATGCATCCTGCCCACAAACTACCATAGGTACACTCTCCCAATCCAACTCTCTCTTCAGCCTGGCTCTCCTGGCGCCAGTCCACGATCTGCACCAGCGGATGAGCTGTAGTGGGACAGCCGCCGAAAATAGAAGCAAGATCCTATTTATAGGAGCCAGCAGCTCTCTCACTGGGCCATCCAATGCTTAGGCAAATGACTCAGCAGCAGAAGCTGTGGGGTCCCTGTATCTGCCTTCTCACAATATGTATACCTTACATTACAAACCTGGGTACTTGTTTCCTAGCACAACGCCAGCGATTTTAATTGTATCCATCGGGTCCAAAAAAATCGCGTTGATCGCATCGCATGCAACCAAATCGCATGCGATCGACGCGATTTTTACATTGGAACCAATGTAAAATGGTCCCTGAGACCCGATTTTACATTGGGCCCAATGTTAAATGCCCCCCCCAGACCCCAATTTGCATTGTATACCCACCCTGATGGGTCAAATGACCCTCCATTGTTAACGCCACCCCACGATGAACGCCAACCCGAAGCGTGGCGAGCGCAGCGAGCCTGCGAGGGGCGTCGGTACACGTCCTCCGACCTTTTCATACCCCCACTATCCACGTCGGCGTGGAGTTGATTTTATATAGTGTGGCGAGCCCGAAGCTTGGCGAGCCCCGCGAGGCGACGCGCATTACTTCACAGGTATTACGCGTCCGCTCGCCACGCTTCGGGCTCGGTGGCTCGCTGCGCTCGCCACACTATATAATTTGACATGCAAATTACCCATCAGGGTGGGTATACAATAAAAAAATCGGGTCCATTGGCCCATTTAACATTGTTCCCTATGTAAAATCGGGTCCATCGCATTGGTCGCATTGTATGCCATTATCATGGCATACAATGGACCCGATTTTACATAGGAATTTAACATTGAGTACAATGCATTCAATAATAAATCACGTCGGTCGCATCGCATGCCATTATAATGGCATGCGATGGACCCGATTTTTTAATTGTCGGAGAAAAGGCTAAAAATAGCCAAAAATCGCGTCGGTCGCGTCCATCGCATACCTTAACGTGACCTACGATAGGAAACAAGTACCCAAACCTGGTATTACAGTATCCTACTTGTAAGTAGGGTCTTTACATTAATATGTGGTCTGCTGTGGAATTTATTGTACAATCAATGTCTTTGAAACAATAAGATCACTGGAAATATTATGTACCATAGTACTTTTATATACAGTGATATTGATTGTACTCTGCTTTGGTGTGCCACCTGTTTTTTCTATGTATTTGTGCGCCCAGGTTCAGGGAAAATCCTATGTGGTATTTTGATCATGAAATTTCCCTGACACAGAATTATTTTGATGTTATATTTTTCTATACCATTATCTTAATTATATCCAATTAAAAGATACGCTTTAATACTTTAATCATTACATGAGTGCCCCCGCAAAAAAGAGGTTATACTACTTTCTGTCTTTTTTTAATCCCTTTTCAAAAAGACGCTTACTAATTATCATTAGGTTATTTCAAGTTCAATGCTGTGTTAAGCAATTCGATTTATTTATGCATGTTAAGGTTCAGCAATGGGGGTGACGACAAAGGGGATACTGGTACTGTGCCCCGATATACCAAGCTGGAGAGATAAGATGATGGGCTGAAAGACACAAAGGGTGGGGAAGGTGAAGCTGAGAGACACAGGGAAGGGAATGAAGCGAAGATACATGGGGGTTGAGGCTGAGCAACACAGTTGAGATAATTGGATGGCTGGATATAGGGCGAGATGTATCAAATGGAAAATGTGGTAAAACCCCGGTTTTACCGCATTTTCCAATGTATCAAAAATGATACCGCACTGAAGGGTATTGCCACCTTTGGGTGGCGATACCCTATAGAAGCCTATGGGCTTCTTTTCGCTGACGCCGATGCAAACCCGCCGATTCGCCGACCCCCCCTCTGGCTTACCTTCCTGAAGGGTCCTCCTGGACCCCGGAAGGTAAGCCCTGCCTCCCCCTAGTGAAGCAGCCGGACATCCTTCCAGCTGCAGGGGGGAGGAGAAAGCGCCGGGGACAGCATGCATAGCTGTCCCCGGCGTGAGGGGAGAGCGTGGCGGCAGGGAGGTGACGGAGACCCCCCGCACACCTGTGTACAGGTATCGCGGGGGGCCTCCGTCACCGCACGGCGATGCCAGCTGCATATGTTAGTACATATGCGGCAGCATCGCGGCGGGGGGGCGGCGAAGGGTGGCGATGAATTTTAATACATCCCGCCCACAGGGAGAGACAATGGATGGATGAGGCTAGAGACACAGGGACTGTGTTAGAGAGACACAGGCAAGATGAAGACAGAGAGGAGGAATAGTGGGAGATGTGAGAAAAGGGGAGGAATAGGGGGAGATGTGCGACAGAGGTGGAATAGGGGGCGATGTGAGGAAAGAGGAGGAATAGGGGGAAATGTGAGAGAAAGGAGGAATAGGGGGAGATGTGAGAGAGAGGAGGAGTAGGGAGAGATATGTGAGTGAGAGGAGGAACAGGGAGAGAAGAGAGTGAGAGGAGGAGGAACAGGGGGAGATGTGTGAGAGAGAATGAACAGGGTGCCAGATGTATTTAGCCTGGCAAAGAGATAAACTGGAGATAAGTTGGAAGAAGATACCGCACCAGCCAATCAGCTGTGTTTGAAATATGACAGTTGGGAGTTGATTGGCTGGTGTGTTATCTCCTTCCAATTTATCACCACATTACCTCCAATTTATCTCTTCTTCCTCGCAAATGACAGCTTGTATAGCACTGTCCCAGTGCTATACAAGCACTCAGATGTGGTTGGCTGTATGCGTCTCCATGGAGATACTTTCAGCCAATCAGGGGAAGCCACTCATCCCTGATTGGCTGAAAGCGTCTCCAATGAGACACATACAGCCAACCATGGCTGAGTGCTTGTATTGCGCTGTGACAGTGCTGTCATTAGAGAGGAGGAAGCTGACTCTCCCCCCAGTCAGAGGGAGGGGAGCCGGCTCACCCTGCATTCAGTGTGAGGGGAGCTGGCTTACCCCCTGCTATCAGTGCAGGGTGAGCTGCAGCACTGGAGTCTGGATTGGTAAGTACAGTAGTGTAAGATTAGTGTATGTGTAATAAAGTTAAACTTTCTCTGTGTCTGTGTTTTTCTTTAAACATTCTTTTTCAGGTGAACTACAAGTCCAAGTTGGCCCATTAAAGCCCCACATGCTGGGACTTGTAGTTCACCTTTAAAAAGCAATACTTTTTTGTTAAAATTTTATGTGTATCAGCCCAGCGTCCACCATCCAGGGACGCCGGGGACAGCCCCGGGCTTTAGCTCTGGATGGGTGAAGCCCGGGGACCCCTTTATTGAGGGGTCCAGGGATGACCAGCCATGGTGCGCATTGTATGGCCGGGGGACTTCATGTAAAAATGTTCCCACGGCTGTGGCATGACACCACAGTCTGTTGAAGCCCGGTGCTGGTTTCAAAATACGGGCATGACCCCCAGTTTATTTGTCCCCTGTATTTTTGGAACCAGGATCGGTCCAAGAGTCCAGGGCTGGTTTCAGAAATACGGGGAACCCTTATGCTTTTTGTCCCCCATATTTATGGAAACAGGTCTGGCTTATTTTTTTAACTATTTTTTTAAATAATTTTAACTTTTACAAATTTTTTAAGACAGAACCATGCACAGCTCTCAATGATCGCCAATTCAGAATGTGAGAATTCGTAGCAAAAATTGCGATCTTTAGCGTATATATATATATATATATATATATATATATATATATACACAGATACACGTATATATTCCTGGTTTTAAATGTGGCTAGAAAAAAAAAATGTCAGCATCAATGTCACTAGTACACAACACAAAATGCCATTGCAACAAGTCTCACTGTTAGTGGGCAATTAATTGGAGAACACTGTGGCCCATATGTAATAGCCAAAAATTTAGCAAATTTCACATGAGTGCAAACTGCTGCAAAATTGCCATGTAAAAAAAAGATTATAATGATATGCCATGATTGTTTTTGTCAAATTGCAAGAAATGCAACAAACAAAAATCAACCTAAACTGCAGCTGTTTAAGGAGGGAGGGGGGGGGGGGGGGGTGCACCCCTAACCTCTACCCCTCACCCCCAGCTGTACACAAGCTTATACAGCCGGGGGAGTAGGGCTGATGACGGCATGACGTAATACTCTTCTCTCTCCCCCTTTTTTCTCTTTCTCTGTCTCTCTCTCTGTCTCTCTCTCTCTCTATGTTCTTCTTTATTTATTTATTGGGTTGTTCTTTTTTTTGTGGGTCTGCCTTGCCCAGGGTGATAGGAGTTGTAGTTTCGGCAATAGTCTTTGGAAAAATTTAGAGCTTACATCACCGAATTAGTGAAACAGGTTAGGTTTCAAGCAACTTCCTGAGAACATTATGCAAATGACTATTTCCTATTTAGAAGAAGAGACTTCTGGGAAATGAGAGCACTTTCAGTCAAAGTTTTACCAACTGGGTATTCTGAGCAGAGTTCTGAATGGGATAAACTTTCCATAGCTAAAACACACCCATAACATTTCATATTAAGCAGAGCTCATGGGATGTGTGGACAGTGATTACTCTATGGAAGAAGAAGTAACTAGTATTTGCTAGAGATGAGCGGGTCCGGATCCCCGAGATCCGACAGATCCGAATATCGGGGATCCGGGCCAGATCCGAGCCGGCTCGGGAGTCCCCGCCTGAATTCCGGACCAATAACGAGGCCGAACGTCATCATCGCGCTGTCAGATTCTCGCGGGAGTGGGATCTTATAAAAGACGCACGCGCGCCCCGCCATCTTCACTCCAATCTTGGAGAGGGAAGAGGGTGGTTGGGAAGCTCCGTGTGCTCCGTGCTGTGCTCTGTGCCATGTGCTCCGTGACCTGACCTGTGCCCTCACTGCCCTGTGCTGTGCTCCGTGCCATGTGCTCCGTGCTGTGCTCCGTGACCTGCCCTCACTGCCCTGTGCTGTGCTCCGTGCCATGTGCTCCATGCTGTGCTGTGCTCCGTGACCTGCCCTCACTGCCCTGTGTTGTAGACTTGAGAGTCAGTGACTGTTTATAGGCCTGAGCCCTGTAGTGTGATTTAACTAACTAGGTGCTGCAGTGCTCACACGCAGGGGCTGCAGTGTCCACTGTCCAGGAGCTGTCCTGTGGCCCGTGCCCTGTTGTGATTTATTTAGCCCTAAGCCCTGTGTTGTGATTTATTTTATTTAGCCCTGAACCCTGTGTTTTTTTTGTGATTTAACTAACTAACTCAGTGCTGCAGTGCTCACACGCAGGGGCTGCAGTGCTGCTGAGTAGTACACTGTGTACAGGGGCAGCATTAATACAAGGGGCTGTGTCCAGTGTGATGGCCTATATCTTATCAATTGTCCAGTGTCACGAGTCACTCACGACATATATCCTGTGTCCTGTCCTGTGTGACGACTGACGACATATCCTGTGTCCAGTGTGACGACATATATCCTGTGTCCAGTGTGACGACATATATCCTGTGTCCAGCGTGACATATATCCATTGTCCAGTGTGACGACATATATCCTGTGTCCAGTGTGACGACATATATCCTGTGTCCAGCGTGACATATATCCATTGTCCAGTGTGACGACATATATCCTGTGTCCTGTCCTGTGTGACGACTGACGACATATCATGTGTCCAGTGTGACGACATATATCCTGTGTCCAGTGTGACGACATATATCCTGTGTCCAGCGTGACATATATCCATTGTCCAGTGTGACGACATATATCCTGTGTCCACTGTGACGACATATATCCAGTGTCCAGTGTGACGACATATATCCTGTGTCCAGTGTGACGACATATATCCTGTGTCCAGTGTGACTACATATATCCAGTGGCCAGTGTGACGACAATATATCCTGTGTCCAGTGTCACAAGTCACAACATATATCCTGTGTCCAGTGTGACATGTAATGTGTGCCGGCATATATCCTGTGTCCAGCGTGACATATATCCATTGTCCAGTGTGACGACATATATCCTGTGTCCAGCGTGACATATATCCATTGTCCAGTGTGACGACATATATCCTGTGTCCACTGTGACGACATATATCCATTGTCCACTGTGACGACATATATCCAGTGTCCAGTGTGACGACATATATCCAGTGTCCAGTGTGACATGTAACCATTGTGTGACGGCATATATCCTGTGTCCAGGAGTGTCATATTTCCATTGTCCAGTGTGACGACATATAGCCTGTGTCCAGTGTGATGACATATATCCAGTGTCCAGTGTGACATATCCTGTGTCCAGTGTGACGACATATATCCTGTGTCCAGTGTGACGGGGCTGTGTCCAGTATACAGGAGCTGTGTCCATTGTCCAGGGGCTGTGTCCAGGGTGACAGGCTGTGTCCAGTGTCCAGGGGCAGTGTCCAGTGTCCAAGGGGCTGTGTCCAGTGTGACAGGCTGTGTCCAGTGTAAAGTAAGGAAAATAAATAAAAGTAATAAATAAAATAAAAACACATTTTTGGAGGATGATGGAGGAGGAAATAGTGGGAGATCAGCAACCTGATAGAAGTGCTGAAGCTGCTACCACCAGTCATGACAAGGCCGATACCTCTTTGTATTTTTTGCTCTTTGGAGCATTTCTCTTTTTTTTGGGATAGTTTATTAAACTGCCACCCTGTCTGCCCCTGCAGTGCCGCTCTGCCAGGTTGGCAGTGTAAGGTCCACATGTATGTGATGCCGACTGCTGTCGCTTAGCTCAGTCATCCAGCTACCTCGGTATACCCTTTTGGCCCAACTACATTAAATGAAAACAATTTTGTAAGCTGTGAAGTGATCAAAATTGACTAGAAATGAGTGGAAACTAATGTTATTGAGGTCAATAATACTTTAGGGGCAAAAACAGGCCCAAATTCTGTTATTTTAGCCATTTTAAGCATTTTTTCATAAAAATCCAGATCCAAAACCAAAACCCACAAGGGTGGTTTTGCCAAAACCAATCCAGATCCAAAACACGAAGGGAGATCCAGATCCAAAACCAAAACCAAAACCCGAAAAAGTGGCCGCCGCACATCTCTAGTATTTGCCCAGAAATAGTGAAGAGAAATATGCAGGCCCAATATTACTCTTATATAATCAATTCAGAAATCCGTAATTTCTGCTACTTAAGCCCCATACACACTGTGAGATATTGGGTAATGGACAAGTTTTGACTAAGCAATTTTGACTAGATGTACAAGAGATTTTGGCTAGATGCACTGGAGATTTTGACTAAGCGATACTGTAATGATAGTCTATGATCTATTAAAAATTGCCTTGTCTGCAAAGTCAATCTATGCTAAGCAATCTATGCTAGAGAATATTGCAAGAGAAAAATAGGAGATTTTGTCTAACCTTCTAGTCAAAATCTCCTGCCAAAATCTCCCCTTTACTGTATAATGTGAACAGATACAATTTGATATCTTTTTAGCATTTGTTACAATTATTTCCTAGCCTCATTTAAATGACACATTCTTTTTGTTTCCCGTAAAGTGATTTTTGTTTAGATTTATGCAATTATTTGTAACAGAAAACATATTTATTTAAATCACGGTCAACAAACACAATCAATAAATCCAGTAATATTTAATGTCCATGTTGCCATTTTACTATTAAAAAAGCTTAATGTTGTAAAGAAAGATAAAAAATAAAATACCCCCCACCCCAACACACTTATAAAATTCTATAGAAATAAACATATACAATACTTCTAATAAGCAAATGCAACAGATTTATTTAAATTGGCAACGCAAGAATAAACTTGTTTCTAACCACATCAGCAGATCTAGAACAATAACGGGTAATTATGCATTCAGTATTCCTTCTAACTGTAATATGATCAAGTGCAGATCATAGGCCACAGTAAAAGTTCACAGCGAGGACCTGCGACTGAAATATATTGACATCTGTTCTCTGCTAATCGACAGACACAAGCACAATCTTGTCTAGAGATTGGTGTATTATTAGCAGAGACAATGGCTACAATACACCACTATTATTAGAATGATAAACAAAGTGCATTTGTGTTCTGCTGCAATTCATTAAACACACACATATGATATACATATATATATAAAAGGAAAAAACCCTTTCCTGCGCTAATAGAGTGAAAGCAGCAACTCTGAAGGGTCCTCTGTTAGAAAAGACCCAATCAAATAGACATAGAAGGAAAGGGGAGATCAGAGTGCGCTAATAGACCAATAAATGTCACTTAGTAGAAAAGAGTATATTTAATATAAAATACATATAAGAGGTACATATAAATCATGTACAATAAAAGGACCCTTCTCGAGGTGTCACGAAAATACAATTGGTGAACATCAATGGTAATTGCTCAGAGATTTCTTAATCACAAACAGAGGGTCCAACGCGTTTCGTCTGAACCAGACTTCATCAGGGGCAGAAATTGCGGTCAGCAGTAACTATAGATGTTCAGTACAGATAGTTTTATGAATCGGATGTCAATAAGACATAATCCAGTAAATTTCCGCAATCAGGAAACAAAAGAGTATTCTAGCTTGAAATGACCAAATATATGGTAATAGCCAGGTGTGACAGAATCCTCAAAATAACATTAGCAACGTCGGGAGCAGTAGCACACAGCAGGAGTTCACCAGTGTGATAAATATATATATATATATGTCTTGTGTCCGTGAGTCTCTGAAATACTGCCATCTGCTGGCAGAGAGTGAAACTATATATATATATATATATATATATGTCAAAAAGAAGGACAAGAGGGGCGCTCCATAGTGCATAAATGACAATTTAATAACAATGTATAAAAACACGGTCCAGGGAAAGCAACAATGTACTCATACCGAACCATGCAGCGCTGTGGGCTGGGTACCACAAGGTTTTCAAAATTGAATGTCAGGCAAAACTCCTACCACCAAAGCCGGGGCGCCGCTGGAAGCCACGAACCACCGCTGGTGATCACCGTCACAGGTCTCAACGTATCGGGAACCATATGGGAACAGCGCTGGAGGAGCTGTTCCCGTATGGTTCCCGATACGCTGATACCTGTGATGGTGATCCCCAGCGGTGGTCCCCATTTATATATATATATATATATAAGAAGAAAGGGTTTGACTCTGTTTTTGCGCTAATTTGTGTGTGCAGCACCACCAAAATTCCTCCTGTTAGTGAGGAACAGTATAGTAATGGAAGGAAAAGGGGGGGAGATTGGGGTGCGCTACTCGATGTGAAATCTGTACCTCCCAAAACACATTATTAATATAACATTTATTTAAAATGTCATTTCTTTAAGTTTTCGTCCACAATGATTAGGCCCAGTCCATGTCTGGAAAAATAGTCCTTTTATTAAAGATCAAAAACCCGACGCGTTTCGTCTATAAGACTTCATCAGGGGTGATAGCAATTGGAAGAGATAAATTTGTACAGCTGATCCTGGTATGGAAAATTTCTGCTGATCAATCAATATATTATATCACAATTTGGTCTAAATGGTAAGATCCAATAGTGGACTTTTTCTGGACTTGATGAGTTGGTAGAGATCCTTTATATTATTAATAATATCAGGACAGTGTTTTCTATGACCTCCTCGCTCTGCATCCAAAATGGGAAACATTCCCATTTTGGATGCAGAGCGAGGAGGTCATAGAAAACACTGTCCTGATATTATTAATAATATAAGCCCTTGTAAATCAGGATCCTGAATGTCAAGCATTTAACAGTCGAGATTCCGATGTCAGTATACGATTCCGATGTCAGTATACTGACCGTCAGAATCCCGACTGTCGGGAGGTGATCCGAGATTATACCCCAGTGCTTGTACAGTATCTGTGATAACTGTGAATCAGACTCTCCTAATAGATTTACAGTAATTGCTTAACATTTAAACTTGGGGGGGGGGGGGGGGAGGAATATACCTGAGTCTGAAGGGTGCGAATTAAAAAGAACATGGTAAAATGTGTGTTGTTAAAAATACAATAAAACATATAGCATTAATTGTATTATAGGCTTTCGGATTTGTATGAGCCTTTAATAAGTCTTAACAGTATAAAAACACATGCTTTTACTATTACTGCATGTAAGAGAAGACTTCTCTAAGTGACTAAGATTGGATAATACTAAATATACAGGGGGAAAAAACAAAATACAGTTGGAATTGGCGTATTCATATGCAGTTGTATTCTAATAGTGCCTCGTTTTTGTATTTTTTTTAAAATTTACTAACGGATAAGTGCGTTAGCATTATGCCATTTAACGGCTGATAATACCAGTCGTATTCCTATTGCTGTTGGTATATAAATATATACGCTATCGAAAGAATACAACGCAGGAAATATACTAGGAATTGGCATAATCGTATTCAGCCGTATTCGTATTTGGGCACGTATTTGTATTTGTATTTTTGAAATTTACTAATGTGGAAGTCGGTTAGTATTTTGTCTTTTTTACGGCCGATACTACCAGTCCTCTTCGTATTTATGTAGTTATACGAATAAATACGCCATCAAAAGAATACGAATTGTATTTTACATTTACTCCCATGTTAATTTGAAACTTACTAACAATTCGTATTTATAAATACATATGTATACTAGGGGGGTTATTCTGGTTGATTGGAATGCTGCGAATTTGCAGCATTGCGAGTCCACCAAACCCCGCCTTGCAAATGGTGGCCTGGCTTCCATCCATTTGCAGTGTGTGTACGCACGCATAGGCTGCAAATGGATGTTTGACACAAACATCCATTCGCAGCCTGCGGGGGAACACCCACATCATTCGATGGTCGCGACCATCAAATGATTTGGAAGGCACACGCACATCTAAGGTTTCTCAGAGCAACCTTAGATGTGCGTGCACATTCTGAAGGAAGTGGGCAGGCAGCTGACATCCGGTGATGTCAGCTACCCGCCCTTGGCGCCCATGCCACCGGATGATTTCCATTGGAACGCCCATGAAACTTACGGATGCTAGCAGCGACAGAACAACGGCAAGGGCCAGGATAACGCTGACAATCAGCACGGTCAGATCCAAGGAGGTGCTGCTGAAGTCACTGTCAGCCTTTCGTGTGATGTCACAGTCACTGCCGTGGCTGCTGGGATTTCTGTGATGGACAGGAGCTGAGAGAGACTCAGTCACAGCTCCTTCCTCCTTACTTCCTCAGCAGCGCTGGCAGCGGGCTTTGACTTTGCAGCAATCTTTTTACAAACAATATCAATCCCATTAATGCAATGTAAAACATGCTGGGTGGCTATAGGTGGCATGTCATTCATTTGAATAAATAAAATATTTGTGGGTTATAATAAAGCCCATTTAATGCAACTATCTGTAATATTTTAAAACAAGCCACAGTCCATTAATCTATCTGCATGTCCTAAGTATGCCTGTCTGGATTCCCATCCAAATCCCTGGGGATATAACTAGAAGCTGGATGACCTCTGGTGCAAAATATTCAGCTGTTCATTACTCTGTCCATACGGTTTGCTATAGTGAGAAAAGAGAGGGGGGTAACACATTATTAATATGCTATTATTTATATGGCTGCAACATATCATAAAGCGCATTCAGGGCTGCCACTAGGAATTTTGGGGCCCGGGAATGATTTCCAGTCCAAGCCCCTGCCCCCCCTCCGCCAAAGCATAATATACGTAACAATAAAGCAACAATAAAATAAACTTTTATCTTGGATTTTCCCTATGGAGAATTATGTGATTCTGGCACTTAAGACCAATTGCACCCAAGGGCATAACTACCAATAGGTGCGGCTGCTATGGGGCCCACATGGGGCTACATACAATTTTAACAATTTGGTGGTACATAGGGGTCCTTAGAAACTTTTGCTATGGGGCCTACAAATAAAAAGTTACACCACCTGTAGAGGGATGGGGGATCCGAAGTATGGTAACAGCATGTTTATAGGACTGCGAGCAGATACAGGCTGGGAAATAAGTGCCTACACTCCTGACAAGTCCATATTACTAGGGCATAATCAAGAGCAGGAGGTATATGATGGATGATGAAGGTCACCAGCACTCGTGTACCTCTTGTGATTGGCTGCTTCAGAATAAACCACTGTTGCGGATTAGTGCTCTCTTTGTGGTTTGAACATATATATTGCATTGGTGTGAGTGTTTAAGCAATCGTTGCTTTGTGTTCTTTTACTCTACATGAGATGGATAGCTTCTGATGTACTGTGCTAAAAAAATAGCTATGAAGTATATGTGACCTACGCCTGGTGTAAACCAGATGCATATGCTGCTATTCCTGTGCTGACGATGTCTTGCATTAATTGTAGTTTTGTGATTTTAGTGAATGTTCAATACGCTTCTGTCATGTTACAGGCTGTGTTTGAAAAACATTACTTTATCTCTCTCTAAGCTCATATACAATTTCCATTTTTCTCTACTTTATCTCTTTCAAAAATGTAATACATCTCTCCCCAATGATTGTGTTTTTTGTTTAACCCCTTCCTGACAGAGCCAGTTTTTGCGTTCCTGACAGAGCCCTTTTTTTCAAATCTGACATGTCTCACTTAAGTGGGGATAACTTTTTTTTGCTTTTACTTATCCCAGTGATTTTGAGATTGTTTTTTCGTGACACATTGTACTTCAAATTAGTGGTAAATTTGGGTCGATACAGTCTGTGTTTTTTTGTGAAAAATACCAAAATATCGTGAAAAAATGGAAAATTTAGCGATTTGCAAAATGTTAAATTTTCTGCTTGTGAGACAAATAATCTTACCACTCAAAATAGTGAATAACTAACATAGACCATATGTCTACTTTATGTTGACATCATTATTTCAACTTCCTTTTAATTTTTTGGGACACTAGGAGGCTTACAATATGAATAGCAAATTCTCAAATTTTCAAGAAAATTTCAAACACTGATTTTTTTAGGGACCAGTTCAGTTCTGATGTGACTTTGAGGGACTTGTATGTGAGACACCCCCATAAATGATGCCATTTCAAAAACTGCACCCCTCACAGTATTCAAAACAGCATTTTGGAAGTTTGTTAACCCTTTAGGTGTTTCACAGGAATTAAAACAAAGTGTAGGTGAAATTTCAAAATTTCTTTTTTTTTGCAGATTTGCAATTTTAATACATTTTTCTAAGGAACACAGTACATTTTACTAGAGAAATGTGACTAAAAATTGATTCCCCCAATTCTTTTGTTTTCATAAATATCCTATATGTGGCCCTAGTGTGCACGGTGACCAAACCACAGGCTTCATAATAGAAGGAGCACCTACTTGATTTTGGAGCCTCCTTTTTATGAGATTATTTTTTAGGCACCATGTAGGTTTCTAGGCACCATAAGATGCTAAAAGTTAGGAACCCCCCCACAAGTGACCCCATTTTGCAAACTACACCCCTCAGGGAATTCATCTAGGGGTATAGTGTACATTTCAAACCCCCAGGGGTTTCACCAATTGTGGTACAACTGGGCAGTGAAAATGAAAAATTATTTTTTTTACACAAAAATGCAGTTCTGGCTCCAAATTTGTCATTTTCAGAAGGTATGAAGGAGACAAAGCACCCCAAAATCTGTGCCCCAATTTCTCCCGAGTACGGCAATGCCTCACATGTGACCAAAAAATACCAGTTGGGTGCATGGCAGGACTCAGAAGGGAAGGAGTGATTTTTGGATTTTGCAGCTCAGATTCTGGTGGAATTTTGGTGGGTGCTATGTCGCATTAGCAAGACCCCCAAAGCACCAATACAGTGGAACCCCCCCACAAGTGACCCCATTTTGCAAACTACACCCCTCAGGGAATTCATCTAGGGGTATAGTGTACATTTCAAACCCCCAGGGGTTTCACCAATTTTGATACAAGTGGGCAGTGAAAATGAAAAATTACATTTTTTTACACAAAAATGCAGTTCTGGCTCAAAATTTTTCATTTTCAGAAGGTATGAAGGAGAAAAAGCACCCCAAAATCTGTGCCCCAATTTCTCCCGAGTACGGCAATGCCTCACATGTGACCAAAAAATACCAGTTGGGTGCATGGCAGGACTCAGAAGGGAAGGAGTGATTTTTGGATTTTGCAGCACAGATTCTGGTGGAATGAATGGTGGGTGCTATGTTGCACCAATACAGTGGAACCCCCCCACAAGTCACCCCATTTTGCAAAGTACACCCCTCAGGGAATTCATCTAGGGGTATAGTGTACATTTCAAACCCCCAGGGGTTTCACCAATTGTGGTACAAGTGGGCAGTGAAAATGAAAAATTACATTTTTTTACACAAAAATGCAGTTCTGGCTCAAAATTTTTCATTTTCAGAAGGTATGAAGGAGAAAAAGCACCCCAAAATATGTGCCCCAATTTCTCCCGAGTACGGAAATGCCTAACATGTGACCAAAAAATACCAGTTGGGTGCATGGCAGGACTCAGAACGGAAGGAGTGATTTTTGGATTTTGCGGCTCAGATTCTGGTGGAATTTTGGTGGGTGCTATGTCGCATTAGCAAGACCCCCCAAGCACCAATACAGTGGAACCCCCCCACAAGTCACCCCATTTTGAAAACTACACCCCTCAGGGAATTCATCTAGGGGTATAGTGTACATTTCAAACCCCCAGGGGTTTCACCAATTTTGATACAAGTGGGCAGTGAAAATGAAAAATTACATTTTTTACACAAAAATGCAGTTCTGGCTCGAAATTTTTCATTTTCAGAAGGTATGAAGGTGAAAAAGCACCCCAAAATCTGTGCCCCAATTTCTCCCGAGTACGGCAATGCCTCACATGTGACCAAAAAATACCAGTTGGGTGCATGGCAGGACTCAGAACGGAAGGAGTGATTTTTGGATTTTGCAGCTCAGATTCTGGTGGAATTTTGGTGGGTGCTATGTCGCATTAGCAAGACCCCCCAAGCACCAATACAGTGGAACCCCCCCACAAGTCACCCCATTTTGAAAACTACACCCCTCAGGGAATTCATCTAGGGGTATAGTGTACATTTCAAACCCCCAGGGGTTTCACCAATTTTGATACAAGTGGGCAGTGAAAATGAAAAATTACATTTTTTTACACAAAAATGCAGTTCTGGCTCAAAATTTTTCATTTTCAGAAGGTATGAAGGAGAAAAAGCACCCCAAAATCTGTGCCCCAATTTCTCCCGAGTACGGCAATGCCTCACATGTGACCAAAAAATACCAGTTGGGTGCATGGCAGGACTCAGAACGGAAGGAGTGATTTTTGGATTTTGCAGCTCAGATTCTGGTGGAATTTTGGTGGGTGCTATGTCGCATTAGCAAGACCCCCCAAGCACCAATACAGTGGAACCCCCCCACAAGTCACCCCATTTTGCAAACTACACCCCTCAGGGAATTCATCTAGGGGTATAGTGTACATTTCAAACCCCCAGGGGTTTCACCAATTTTGATACAAGTGGGCAGTGAAAATGAAAAATTACATTTTTTTACACAAAAATGCAGTTCTGGCTCAAAATTTTTCATTTTCAGAAGGTATGAAGGAGAAAAAGCACCCCAAAATCTGTGCCCCAATTTCTCCCGAGTACGGCAATGCCTCACATGTGACCAAAAAATACCAGTTGGGTGCATGGCAGGACTCAGAACGGAAGGAGTGATTTTTGGATTTTGCAGCACAGATTTTGGTGGAATGAATGGTGGGTGCTATGTTGCACCAATACAGTGGAACCCCCCCACAAGTCACCCCATTTTGCAAAGTACACCCCTCAGGGAATTCATCTAGGGGTATAGTGTACATTTCAAACCCCCAGGGGTTTCACCAATTTTGATACAAGTGGGCAGTGAAAATGAAAAATTACATTTTTTTACACAAAAATGCAGTTCTGGCTCAAAATTTTTCATTTTCAGAAGGTATGAAGGAGACAAAGCACCCCAAAATCTGTGCCCCAATTTCTCCCGAGTACGGCAATGCCTCACATGTGACCAAAAAATACCATTTGGGTGCATGGCAGGACTCAGAAGGGAAGGAGTGATTTTTGGATTTTGCAGCTCAGATTCTGGTGGAATTTTGGTGGGTGCTATGTCGCATTAGCAAGACCCCCCAAGCACCAATACAGTGGAACCCCCCCACAAGTGACCCCATTTTGCAAACTACACCCCTCAGGGAATTCATCTAGGGGTATAGTGTACATTTCAAACCCCCAGGGGTTTCACCAATTTTGATACAAGTGGGCAGTGAACATGAAAAATTACATTTTTTACACAAAAATGCAGTTCTGGCTCAAAATTTTTCATTTTCAGAAGGTATGAAGGAGAAAAAGCACCCCAAAATCTGTGCCCCAATTTCTCCCGAGTACGGCAATGCCTCACATGTGACCAAAAAGTACCAGTTGGGTGCATGGCAGGACTCAGAAGGGAAGGAGTGATT
Source organism: Crinia signifera (assembly GCF_055691185.1). Lineage (NCBI taxonomy): Eukaryota > Metazoa > Chordata > Amphibia > Anura > Myobatrachidae > Crinia > Crinia signifera. Next base: position 228,698,985 of record NC_139222.1, read on the forward strand.
TTTGGATTTTGCAGCACAGATTTTGGTGGAATGAATGGTGGGTGCTATGTTGCACCAATACAGTGGAACCCCCCCACAAGTGACCCCATTTTGCAAAGTACACCCCTCAGGGAATTCATCTAGGGGTATAGTGTACATTTCAAACCCCCAGGGGTTTCACCAATTTTGATACAAGTTAGCAGTGAAAATGAAAAATTACATTTTTTTACACAAAAATGCAGTTCTGGCTCAAAATTTTTCATTTTCAGAAGGTATGAAGGAGACAAAGCACCCCAAAATCTGTGCCCCAATTTCTCCCGAGTACGGCAATGCCTCATGTGTGACCAAAAAGTGGCAGGACTCAGAAGGGAAGGAGTGATATTTGGATTTTGCAGCACAAATTCTGGTGGAATGTTGGTGGGTGCTATGTTGCATTAGCAAGACCCCCCAAGCACCAATACAGTGGAACCCCCCCACAAGTGACCCCATTTTGCAAACTACACCCCTCAGGGAATTCATCTAGGGGTATAGTGTACATTTCAAACCCCCAGGGGTTTCACCAATTTGGATACAAGTGGGCAGTGAACATGAAAAATTACATTTTTTTACACAAAAATGCAGTTCTGGCTCAAAATTTTTAATTTTCACAAGGTATGAAGGAGACAAAGCACCCCAAAATATGTGCCCCAATTTCTCCCAAGTACGGCAATGCCTCGCATGTGACCAAAAAGTACCAGTTGGGTGCATGGCAGGACTCAGAAGGGAAGGAGTGATTTTTGGATTTTGCAGCACAGATTCTGGTGGAATGAATGGTGGGTGCTATGTGGCATTAGCAAGACCCCCGAAGCACGGTGAAATTATGAACCTAATATTCCATAGATGTGTGGTATATTTTAAAACACTCCTTTATACATAGGCCGGGTTTGTCGGGGCAAGTGTCACACTGGAAAATAGTTTGCTTTCTTATTCCCTTTTTATAGCAAACTTTGCACCTTTTTTGTGTCCTGCCCTTTTTTCCAGTGGAGGGGATTTCATCAGGAAAATGCTGCCCTGGTACAATACGGGGACCAGTACTAGAAGTACTGGGGCCCTCTGCCTGCTGGTTCCCAAATATTAGGCCCTTTATGACTTCCTCTTGAAAGTGCATAAATGTCCCCCTCTGGCCGGTAGAACGGAATAGCACGTAAGCGTTATACAGTGCCATCTGGATGATATACACGGCCACCTTCTTGTACCAGATTTTTGTTTTCCGCAGGGCACTGTACGGCTTCAGTACCTGATCTGAAAGATCAACTCCGCCCATGTACCTATTGTAATCCAGGATACAATTAGGTTTGGAGGTGTGGGTACTGGTACCTCGTACAGGGACGGAGGTGGTACTGTCTCCGTGAATTGTTGTCAGTATAAGGACATCCCTCTTGTCCTTATATTTGACCAACAACATATTTTCGTTGCATATTCCCCTGCTTTCACCCCTTCTCATTACTTGGGCAATGTGCGTTTTTGGGAGGCCTCTTTGGTTCTTGCGCACAGTACCGCAAGCTGCTGTACCTCTTGAACCAAGGGCCTTAAACAGGGGGATGCTGGTGTAAAAGTTATCCACATAGAGGTGATAACCTTTATCCAGGAAGGGGTGCACTAAATCCCAGACAATTTTTCCACTAACACCTACGAGGGAGGGGGGGCATTCTGGCGGTTCAATTCTTGAATCCTTCCCTTCATAAACCCTAAACCTGTGGGTGTACCCTGAGGTGCTTTCACACAGTTTATACATTTTTATGCCATACCTTGCCCTCTTACTGGGAAGGTACTGGCGGAATTTAACCCTTCCTTTAAAATGTATAAGGGACTCGTCGATACAAATGAATTTTTCAGGGATGTACACCTCTTCAAATTTGGCACTGAAATGATCAATGACCGGCCTGACTTTGAATAGCCGGTCAAAGGTGGGATCATCTCTGGGTGGGCACTGTGCATTATCGGTGTAATGTATAAATTTAAGAATTGTCTCAAATCGAGTCCGGGTCATGGCCATACGGTAAAATGGAGTACTGTACAGAACATCTGTACTCCAATATTGCCTAATTTCTGGCTTTTTTACTATGCCCATATGAAACACCAGACCCCAAAACGTCATCATCTCTACTGCATCTACAGGGGTCCACCTAGCAAATGATGACGTGGGGTTTTGAGCAATAAACTGCTGGGCATATAAATTAGTTTGGTCCACCATTAAATTTATAAAATCATCAGAGAAAAATAATTTGAAAAAGTCAATTTCTCTGAGACCTGTGGAATCAAATTGGATTCCTGGCATGGCCAAAAACTCAGGAACCTGGGGCTCAAAATTGTCTGGTGGTGGGGTCCATACGAGATCAATTATTGGGGGGGGGGTCTCAGCTGCTCTACGGGGGCGTCTTTGAGGGGGTCCCTCATCACCAGAGGAGGAAGAGGAGCTTAAGGCGAATCCTTCAAATTCCCCGCTTGCATCACTGGCTGTGTCAGAGTCAGAAGCAAGCATGGCATATGCCTCCTCCACTGAATACATTCTCCTGGATGACTGGGAGGACATTTGGGAGGACATTTGGGAGGACATTTGGGATGCCATTTTTATTTTTGTGTTACTGGTAGTGAAATGTTTCAACACGTGTATAGTGTAGGGGGGGGTACAAACTTTATTTCAATCCGGGGGGTATGTAGTGTGTAGTGTGTATGTGGTGCAGAAAAAAAAAAATACTTTATACCAATAAAAAAAAAAAAAATGAAGGGGTTAAAAATAAAAAATTGAAGGGGTTAAAAAAAAAAAAAAAAAGGTCCTGCGCCAAAAATTGAGCACAGATGTTGGTCAGTAACGTCTGTCACTGAACAGCGCTCAAAGGCAACAGGAATTTGATCAAAAAAAAATAGATCAACCCTGTGCCGAAAAAGATGATCAGTGATGTACGTCACTGATCAGCGCACAGCGGCCACAGGACACCCACAAAATCACAGTGTGTGTAAAAAAAAAATTAAAAAAAGACCCCACAGCACACACACAAAAAAAAAAGGTGATCAGTGATGCGACACTGATTACCAGTGAGGTGCAGCAGGTGCACAACCTTTGGTGCAACTGACAGGTATATATAAAAAAAAAAAAACCTCTGTACCCCCAAAAAAGTTGCTGATCACCTCAGATATAGTGATCAGCACAAAAGGCGGGGGCAGCAGACACAAAATTTAGCACTCTCTATCACTCTCTGTCACTATCTCTCTCTATCTCTCTCTATCTCTCTATCTATCACTCTATGACACTGCAGCAGCAGCACTGACAGGTATATCTATATATAAAAAAAAACCTGCGCCCCCAAAAAGTTGCTGATCAGTTAATTTATACTGATCAGCACAAAAGGAGGGGGCAGCAGTCAGTTATATAAAAAATATATAGCACAATCTGTCACTATCTCTCTCTATCTCTCTCTCTCTATCTCTCTCTATCTCTCTATAACTATCACACTGCAGCAGCACAAAATATAGCACTCTGTCACTAGGCCTCTCTATCTATCTCTCTCTATCTCTCTCTCTCTATCTATAACTATATCACACTGCAGCAGCACAAAATATAGCACTCTCTGACACTATCTCTCTCTCTATCTCTCTCTATCTCTCTCTATCTCTCTCTATCTCTCTCTATCTCTCTCTATCTCTCTATCTCTCTCTATCTCTCTATCTCTCTATCTATCTCTCTATCTAGCTAGTACACTGCAGCAGCACAATTTCACAGGAAGGCACAAGTAGCAACAGGATCCAGGAAGCAGTGATGAAGCAGCGATCAGGTAAGTATGGAGCAAGTATGGAGCAAGGTTCTGGTCAGTATGGCGGCAGGGGGGTACGGTGACCGCACTGCACGCTATTCCAGACCGGAATGGCGTCTGCAGTGCAGTCACCGTTAGTTTAAATCCCCCTCCTTGGCTGTGATTGGTCCGTCGGTCCGACGGACCAATCACGGCCTTTGGGGGCGGGCGGGGTGAGGTGGGGTGACACCAGTGTCACCCTTACACCCCGCGGTGATTGGTGCTGTACTTTACAGCACCAATCACCTCTGATCCCGTGTCACCGGCGAACGTTATTCGCCGGTGACACAGGAAAACGCTGTAATTGGCTGTTCACACTGAACAGCCAATCACAGCGATCGCCGACGGGGGGGCGGCATCGCAGCCCCCCCTGGGCATGCACGGACATGTCTGCTGTCAGGGACAGCAGACATGTTGAAACTGTCACCGCGTCTATAGACGCGGTGACAGTTTAAATCCATGACGTACATTTACGCCATGTGTCGGGAAGTGCTTCCCGACCATGACGTAAATGTACGTCAAATGTCGGGAAGGGGTTAAAGAACATACGGCTCTCTTAAAGGACATTTATTCACATAAAATTGACTTATTCTGACTTTCCATTGACGATTTATTAAAAAGAATTCTCTCTAACCATCACAAACACCAGACTTCACCATAACCAAACTACTCAAACAATATCAGAACAGAAACCAGATTTCAAAAAACAAAAAACAAATATAAAGCCTAACTTGGCTATATTATTACACTGGTACATCAATGGGTGCAAGAAAATGCATGGTACAAAATGGCTGCCTGTTCTGTGCGGTGGCAATGCACAAGAAACATTTGTTGAAATATATTCTAAACAATCATTTCAAATGATACAGAGAGCTAGTATAATTAACTATTATATACGGCACTGCCAACTGTCCACCGTACCACACAATGATAAGAACACATTAACTGAAATATTACATAAGTACATATATATATATATAACATAAAATACCATAAACACAGTGATAAAACCAAGGATTGTAGAGGTTAGTGTAGGAGAGAGGGTCACCATGGCTTGTCGAAACAGTAATAGGTCACCTGTAGGTAATCCTGCTCCAGATACATAAGAGTGCCTTAAATATCTACCCACTTTGGGGGGTATGCAATCCCGGATCACGGCTGTCGGTCCCTCCCAACAGCCGTGATCCTCGCCCAATTGCGGTTTGCCCGACAGCAAATCGGCAGATGGGATTCAATGTCCCATCTGCCAATCGGCAAAAAAGGGGGCACATCCGCGTAAACGGCCGTGGATTGTCGATATACGGCCGGATCGTGTTAATACACGCCTGTTATCGGCATAACGGGACCGACAGCTATTAAAGTCGAGCCCCTTCTACCGTGATGCCTCTCCAATGCTGTCGGTAAAGACAGTATTGAATAGGCACCCACCGCTATTTCCCCCGTCGGAGGATTGCATACTTCTGGAAATGGTGTTCAGTGATTTGAGACTAATTATCTCTAAGCTGTTTTGGGGTAATTACCCATATTTTATAATTGTAAGATCCATATCTTTGAGGAAGGATTGGCAGATCTATTTAACTGGGGTTTTAACAGCATGTACAGAAATAAGATGAATTAGGAAGCCTGGAATCTGCTGAATACTTCTGAAAATGGGAATAATCTCCTTTTTTAAAATCTCTCCAAGCCTTTTATCTGGTGTCATGTCCATAAATGTGTTTTAGGAATACTGCTACTTTCCCCATATAGGAGTGGCTGGAGAGTACTGTTGTGGGTCCTATACCAGTGGGTGAGAGATCTTTCACACCTAGCATGTAAATTTCACTAGGTCTGTTTTGCTTTATGTGCTAGCACTATGTGATCATAAAGCCATTACATGCAGCTGTAAAACCTTACTACTTTAACTACAAGGGTGGGTGCAGAAGTTACAGCAAGATCTCATGAATAAATATGCTGAAGCTGCAAAGCAAGATACATAGAGGTTGGAAGAAACAAGGTAATTTAAAGAGCTTTGGAGAACCTTTTATCCAACTTAGCTCTTTCAACATCACAAATAAATGATGGGAGATTTCGCTCCGTCATCAGGCCAACTGAGGCTTTTTTATATTAGTCTTACAAAACATGGGATTGGCAGGTGGAGTGATCTAAGACCTGCAGACATATAAGGAGCAGCCCCAAAGTGTGGAGGCGAAGCAACATTATATCAAGATCATTTTCTCAGTTGGCTTTTAAGGCTACAAGAATTATTTCTGCTCTACTGTACTGTACTCATGCCTCTAGTCCAGTGGTTCCCAAACTGGGTGGGGTGCCTAGGGACACTTGCAGGGGTGCCTTGGGCTGGTGACCCAAGACCAAAAATATTTATGGTCAACGTAACAGACAAAGCAGTGTTGGTTGCATAACAGAAGCAAATCTTGTCCTTCACCAACTTATTTTCAAAGGCAGGAGAAATCATTCGATGCTCGGCAACCATTGAACGATTTCTCCTGCTAGTGGATATGCAAACACATACCCCCACATGGTATCGAGGGGATTCAGCGGCGTGGGGTGGCGGGTGATTGGCAGGGTGGCATTTCAGTACTCCGTTAGCAGCAAACTGAGCCAACAAGAATTAGTCTGGTGTTCTAGTATAGTCAAAATCCTCCATACTCAATATCTCAAGTAATTATAGTCAATATTGTATGGTTCTTGGCTTTGGGGAGTTTAAGGGAAATATTGTACATAGCCAAAGTCTCACTGTGTGTCTGCCCCTTTACTCTTTCTGCACATGGTACATTTGCCCCACCTGCAGTGCAACATGATAATAATACAATAGATGGGGGGGGGGTTACTGATACAGGGGGTGATTCAACACTATTCAGGGCGGGGTGAATTTGGCGCCATGCTAATGGTGGGGGGGGAGGGGGTCTGAGCATGCGCAATCGAGTATTTCCACATGTGCAGACCCAGAGAATGAACGGCTTTGGCAAGTTACACACTCACCAGGCCTTTTGTTGCGAGGAGGGAAGGCCAGGGGCAGACGGTCCATGGGGACACCCACCCTCTCTTTGGCAGACACCGAAGAAAATAAAAATCAGTTGAGACTGACTTTTATTTCTGAAGGTGAAAGAAATCATTCAATAGTCGGAGGGTGGGGGTGGTATACGGGCGTTCAGCGCTAAACCACCCGTTAAGCAGCAAACAATTTCTGTTTAACGAGCGGTGTTGAATCACCCCCACAGTTGCCTGTCTTCAGAACTATTTAGCAATCATGGTTTGTAAACTAATATATACCTATTGTAACGGGTGCCGGACGGAATCCCGACAGTCATTTACCCGCCGTCGGGATCCCAACTGTCAAAACTCCGACAGACGGATGCCCGACGGCCACCCGCTATTCTCCCTCATGAGGGTCCACGACCCCCATAGAGAGACAATAGAATAGGTGGCGAGTGTAGCAAGCCACCGTGCCTGCAGCATGGGGAGCGCAGTGAGCACGCAAGGGCAGTCGGGATCCCGACGTCAGGCTAATCCCGACTTTCGGTACCCTATACTACACCCATTGTAACGATTTCCTGGCTCAAATATGGCACACAGCAATTGAATCCATTTGATAAATTTTGGTCCTAAACCCCCTTTTTCAGGAAAATATTCATCATTGCAATTAAAGACATTATCAACACCCATTGACGCTATCACTCAGTATTTCATTTGAATATTGCCAAAATTCCACTTAATTATAATGCTGATGACACACCCAAAATAGATTATTTTCACCTATTATTTAGAAACAGAATATGGCGGCAGACAAGACCCACTCACTTGGCCCATCCAGTCTGCCCTTTCCAGCTTAGATATTTAATATCAATATTTTTTTTTTACTTCTCTGTATTTTTTTAAAACATACAAAAGCCCTGACCGCAAAGTCCATTATCTATGCTTATCTGTTTCATTTTATTTATTTTGTGCTTGAAGTATGTGTTGCGGCATTCCTATGTCTTCGATCATTATTAGGAATACAGTTACAGGCACTTATGAACTCTGTACACGGGTGCAAGAGCCTTTCTTGGCACATAGCTGAGTTTTATGATCCCACTGAAATAGTTTGCAGGGTGCCCAAGCACGTTTAGCCTGGAGTTAAATTTCCTGTCAGATATTTTTAGGGGGAATTACAGCAGAGTCACTGCTACTCCTTCTAATAATATTACCGTTTTCTTGGAAACCTCTTGCAGCTCCCTGCCGTCAACATATCATTTTGTAAGGAGGGTCAAGTCTCGGTATATGATTACACATTCCCTGATGTAGTAATCACATAGAAACATGCAAGAAGTATGAAGTTATGCTTATTGATGAACTGGCCAAGTGATAATTTAGTGTGGTCACCGTGTTAAATGTTGGTAGCTGAGCTGTGGGAGAGGTGTTGAACGGTGCCAATTATTACTGTATCTACTCCGGCCTCTTCTCAGTTACATTGCAGCACTTCAGCGTAACAAGAGACTTACTTTATACTTCACTTACCTTCATTCACAGGTAAGCAGATACCCCAAATGTGTTTCAGCTGAGACATAAATCTACACATCTGATATTTGTAAGCAGGATGTAAGGTTTTATTGTTCTCAGAGTTTCGAGCAGCGAGCAGTAAAAGGCCTCTGACAGCCCATGACAGCGTTATGGCTTACAGACGGTGGCTGTATAAAGTAGGTCACCGGTGATAGCTTTCCTTTTATAGTAAGAATATTGTGTTTTTATAAAAAAAAGATGTGATAAAATAAATATATGAATGTGCTTTAATAATAATACAATGATGCATATCTAACAAAGTTAGCAGCTAGATATAGGTTTATGTAAAATAACTTATTGGGTCTAGAGGTACAAAGTATGTATAGCAGACATACAATGGCGGTTTAACAGAGATGGGGGCCGGTGTCTAGACTCTCCATGGTGCAGTAGGCTCTGGTATTATTAACTACAAAGGAAGAGGGGTGAAGGGAATACCCATGCTGCCATGGGGGCAGTATTCAATGCTCCCATTTCGGGCTTTTTCCGGCGAGGTTCGCTTTTTTTGGGCGAAAAGGCCAATCCCAGAAAGCTTTGCCCTGTTTGCCGCTTGGTCATCGCCGTTGTTCGCCGTTGCTTTCTTATGGGAAATTTGGTGTACCTCACCGTTTGTGTATTCAATGCAAAAATGGAGAATGCTGCTCACTGGTTTTTTTGGCTTGCCTCTCCAAATTGCTCTCGGCATCTTTTTTTTAGGTGAACTGAACTTACCTTTATGTTTTTTTACTTTTACTTACTTTATCTATCTTACTTTTTCTTTTTCTTACCCCCCCCCCCCCCCCCCCCCCAATGATGCATTATTTTCTCACTGTATAGAATATACAGTGAGAAAAAAATGCATCATTGGGGCGGGGGGGGGGGTAAGAAAAAGAAAAAGTAAGATAGAAAAAGTGAATCACCTCAGTCAGTACCCATGATTCACCTCTCCTTCCTCACTCCTTCATTTGGACTTTGGAAATTTGCACAGCTGTTCACACATCAGCTGCTTTGGAATAGTTTTTTTAAGGCTAATTTGCGTTTTTCTGCATTTATCTGCAAAATTTGAACACTGCCTACAAATGGAGTGAATAAATCCTCATACGCCACATTGGTCAATGCTCACCGTCAGGGACAGCGAGCAGCTGACACGTTGAATAGGGTAAACAGGAGGCATGGCGAGGGGTACAAAAAATGGGGAATGCACAGCAAATGAAAAATGGAGAACACTGTGCCATGCTCGCTGGAGCATTGAATACACCCCAGAGTCTACTGCTTATGTCTCTAGATACATGGTGTCCGTCATGTACTGGAGACTATTATTATTACAGTGAATGGGCGGAAACCATTTTTGCAGCACACGATATGGAACTAAGTAAGTATTAAACATGGGTGCAGTGTGGAGTGGACCCCCTGGAGCCCATGTGCACAGCACTGGGGCCACAACTGAGGAGGGGGCTAGTGGGTTGCATTCCCAGGGGGCTGGATGTGGTACCCATACATGATTTCAGGAAAGGCGGAAGACAGAGTGGAGACAAATTACTTCCATACCTTGGGTGACAAAAATCCTAGTTTCAGAACTGACCACACACATTGCACCCATTACAGTAATGACAATACAGACATGAGAAATCCACCAGGATTTCAGGAATGAATGGCAGGAGAGAGCAAAATATATAGTTGAAAACTTCATATATTTATGCTACAAAAAATTACATCCACCCATCTCTAAAGAAATAATATAATTGTCCAATGCGCCAGGAAAACTGGGACCATGTGGGACCATGACAATCCTTTACCATTCTTTGAAGGTACCTGATCCCCATTTGCCCATTATGGGGGACATTTACTAAAGGAAATTTGTAAAAAAAAAGGTGTATTTGTATCCAGAAATACACTTATTTTTGACATTTACTATCCCGAAAATATGGCAATTCGTATTCGTATTGATGTGCTATCAATACGAATACAAATTGCCGTATTTTCAGGATAATAAATGTCAAAAATAAGTGTATTTCTGGATACAAATACACCTATTTTCTACAAATTTCCTTTAGTAAATTTCCTCTATATCTTTATATTAGTATTTAAAAATAAAAAGGCCACCCCTGTGGTGGAAGAGAAGCTGCTTCCAAAACCTCCTGGTGTTTGTTACCAGTTGTCCCAAAGATGAAACCATGCACGTGTTGGTATACACGGCAGGTACAGTAAAACTCTGATTAAATCAGTTATGGATTTTTATGATAGACTCATATGAATATGATCTGTACTGCCGCTCAATAAAGTTGTCTTTTAAAAAAGAATAAACAAGCTGAATATATGTCTAGTAGTGTATAAGCCAGCAGATGTTACAGAACTAGAAGCAGTGTGTTGAACTGATTGTTTAGTTCTCAGAAATAGCACGTCTCCCTTCCTGCCCTGCAAGCCACGTGCCCTATAACTTGCTTGACTATGTCATTGGAAACTGCCGTCTGTCTTTACTGAGTATATTTTGTTTATACATTGTATAACTGGATCCCTGCATATTGTATTGTGTTTCAGTAGAGATGCTACACAACTATTAAAGCACCAGACACATCTTGAGATATCATTTTTATGCTGAAGTAGGGGAGAGATTAGCAAATCATCTGGTAAATGGCGGGAACTAGACCTTTGTGTTTAGGGCAAATCAGATTTACAGTCTTGTTTTTAAAACGGAACATACTACATTTTTTTGAGCCATTTTCAAATCCCCTACAGGGAGATTCAATTGATTCCTGGAAATTAAAAAACCCTGCAGGAACGTCCTGGTTTTTGGGGAAGTTCCCGCCGCCTGCCGGGGGCCAGCAGTGTCCCGCGGCGGGGAAGGGGGGGCAGTTAGGAGTCTTCGCTGCCACCTGCTTGTCAATGAGTAATGCGCATGCAGCAGTGGCTAAATGGGGGCATGGTCTTGTACGAGTGGAGCGATTTGAAGGCCACGCCCCCAAAATTTTGGTTGCGCTGGACCTTCACTGAAAGTTGGGAGGTATGCTTTGTTGTTCAATTAGTGGCCAGAAAATGGGATGCAAGGTTCCCAGCGCCTGATTAACTAACAGACTGATTAGGCTGCAGCCTAGGGTGCCAGGACTGGGGGACGCCTTGCAAGTGAAAGCTGAAAAATTAAATTAAGATCTAACTTCTTCCATTTATTCCATGCTTATTAACTATCACTCTTCCCGATGTACTTTGGGGGGTAAAGTTCATAAGGGGATTGTCAGATGGGTGTGGTAATTAACTTACTGACAGAACCATTACTTTATGTACATTATACTGTAGCACCAGCTGGTCAGCCTAAAGCCAAAGCCGCCTTCACACGCCATAAGCATAAGATTACATTCCAGTTGTATAAAACTTTGTTACAAACGCATGAATATGTGTAGTACAGTATGTAACAAAGTGTGCATTACAAGGGGAGCTACATGTGTATTAGCCTAGGGCACCTTGAACTTTTTCTCATGCCCTGAATTCACCTCCAGACCAAGGGCCTGAATCAGAGCAAAGCACATGGACAAATGGACAAAACCATGTGCACTGCAGGTGGGGTAGATGTAACATGTGCACAGAGAGTTGGGTGTTATTTTGCTTCTGTGCAGGGTAAATACTGACTGCTTTATTTTTACACTGTAATATAAATATCAGTTTAAAGCACAAACCCCATCCAAATCTACCTCTCTGCGTGTTACTTCTGCCCCACCTGCAGTGCACATTAGTAAACCATGGAGGTTATTCTGGTTGACCGGCAAAGCTGTGAATTTCACAGCTTTGCAAGTTAATGAAGTGCTGCCAAAACGAATGCCCGCCCACCGCCGCACACACCATGAATCTCCGCTCATGCATGCAAATGGGTTTTGCATAAACATCCATTTGCAGCTTACGTGCGGGGGCAACATCATTAGATTTTGATCATCCAATGATTTTGCCAGTGCTCGCAGATCTAAGGGGGGGTACACACCAGAACGATTAGGGCTCAATTCCATCAATCTGGATCCAATTCCGACCGATTGGATGCAGATTGTATGTAGATTGGGCATGTTTAGGTCCAATTCCGATCCGATTCCAATCTGATGCGTGTCCCCGCTGTCGTTTTACAGATCCTACCTGCTGCAGTGAGGATCTGTAAAAGATCCATTCAACTGGATACAGACTCAGATCGGATTGGGATCAGATTGGATGCAGATCGTTAGCAGATTGTGTGCTCCAACAGATCGTGCGAGCATCACACAATCTGCTAACAATCTACTAACAATCAGGATCGTTCTGGTGTGTACCAGGCCTAAGTCAGTCTATGCTGGCCTTAGATCTGCGGTGTCCTGTACAGGGCGGGCAGCTGATGTCAGCTGCCCACCTGCACCCGCGTCACCAGCAAATTTCCATGGGAACGCCCAGAGTTTTCATGAGACCGTCCATGAAACGCTTGGAGTTCCCATGGATGCGACCACTGCCCACCACCCCATGCCCCCCACCCGCACTGCTGTGTGCAAGCAGCCAGGAATAACCAATTTCCTGTGCCGCTCGCACGAAGAGGCTACATGTGCACATAAATGCTTATGTCTCTAAAAATCAGGGGAGCGAATCAATTAGAATAACCTCCCAAATGTGATTTGTGAGTGAACCTGAACCACAGCCCAAGTCTAGTTTTTCAATAAATCTTTAGTTTTAGGAAAAATCACTGGGACTTGCTGTGGCATACCAGTGGCATCCCAGTGGCATCCCAGTGGCATCCCCTCCCTCCAAACCTGAGGGCTAATTAAGAATTGAAGGTTTCCAATAAGCTTAGTCACTGCCATTGCTAGATAGTCTCTGTGGGTGGCATATTTTACTGGGGGAGGGCTACAGTCCTGGTAAAATCTGCCACTGGACATATTTGAATGACTGATATATTCCTAGTAAATCACTGCCGAATATGTGTTCACTAGATAAATAACTGTTAATAAATAAATGGCGATTGTCTAATGCAAAATGGGTCTGTTTGGGGCAGATAGTGATATTGTTTCACAGGAATGTATGTTTTATGTTGCCCCAAATTTTCAATTAATGTTGACAGTTAGGGTTGAGCGGTCAACCCTTCAGAAGATGCATGGAAAGACTACAGTACTGTATTTACAATTTTTCTGATCATGAATGAAATGTCTCTTAATGATCACTTGCAATTTTACAATCCCACCCCCTGCTACATTTATGTTATGATTTATAAACCTTCTAAGCCCCAGCCTCTTCTCATAGGTCAGGAATTATACCTCTCTCTGGCCACTTACCATGTTTCTTCCAGTTCCTCTTGCTCTTCTCAGCTCTGTCTTCCCCAGAAGGCAGTGTTGCAACGTCATGTTTTTTTTGTTGATTTTACAAGTTCCTGGGGCATGAACCATATATCCACCCAGACACCAGAAAAGCTACCCCCCCCCCCCCCATCCAGGTTCTTATTGGCCAGGCAGTCAAAGAACAGACTAACAGTTGGAAAGACCATCATACATTGCGTAGATGGCAACCATCAATGGCAACCACGTCTGTCATCCCTAGTTTGAGGCTCTTTAGCCTCTTCATGCATCCAAATTCAAGGCACACACCAGGGCAGAAAGGAGTAGAACGTTGGATGGGACAGCTCATTGGTGGTTGATCCCATGAGAGGGATCAAATGTCAGGTTAAGCAGCAGTAACACATTTGTGCAACCCGGCATCTGGACCCTCCCCATGAACAAATCACCAATAAGCTGTCCTTCGCAACATGTATTCTCCTCAGTAGTCTGGAGTGAACCGTTACACTCCCTATGACTACAAACCTTCCTCCACACCATGGCTCACTAGCACAATGACCAACAATGTACAAAAAGTAGTACTGAACTCTATGGAGGCAGGTGGTAGAAATGCCCCTAGCTCCCTCCAGTCGTTAGGTGGCGCATTATTAATAATACGGCTCTGGTGCTCAACAATAGTCTTCATGCCCAGAGTCAGCATCTGTCTGGGTTTGGATATCCTATCCAGTGGCAACGCAGGATTTTTAGAGGGGGTTTCCCAATGTAATCCAAAATCTCCCACTCTGCAGGGCATTGGAGTGGGTTTGTACCCCAAGGTCACACTTAAAGTAACTTCCACGTATTACAGGGGTTGTTGTCTCTATTACACATGCACAAATCACTGAAAAAATGTGCGCCGCTACATTTTTCCGGTGATTTCTGTCTGCAGCAAGGACACAGCAGGACTCCTGAGGGGTAAGTATAATTTTCAGGGCTCAGGGTGTGCAGTGTTGGCCTTTCTAGACTGCACACATTGCACCTGTTACAGACATGCCAATGCATATTAAATGTCTTTAAATGTATCTATTCAATATAAAATATATATATATATATATATATATATATATATATATATATATATATATATATATATATATAGGTACTTGTTTCCTAGCACGGCCACAAATCTTATGGATCGTGTACCTTTAGTTAAGGTACACGATCCATAAGATGGACCCGATTTCCTTTGAAATCAGGTCCATTTGGCCGGCTAGGACAAAATATCGGGGGCATCGCGTCGGTCGGGACCGTTAACAATGGTCCCGACGCGACCGACGCGATGCCCGCGATTTCCCCATAGGCTTCAATGTTAAAAAATATTTTAACATTGAAATCGTGTCGGGAAAGGTAAAATATCGGGGGCATCGCGTCGGTCGGGACCATTAACATAGGTCCCGACGCGATGCCCCCGATTTTTACATAGGCTTCAATGTTAAAAGATTTTTTAACATTGAAATCCTGAAAAAATGTGAAAAATGTGAAATGGGCCAATATGACCCATTTCACATTTTAGATGTCCCCGTCGTCACCCCACGATAGACGCCAACCCGAAGCGTGGCGAGCGCAGCGAGCCCGCGAGGGGCGGCGGTGCGCATCCTCCGACCTTTTCATTCCCCTACTATCCACGTCGGCGTGGAGTTGAGAATAGAATAGTGTGGCGAGCGCAGCGAGCCACCGAGCCGGAAGCGTGGCGAGCGCAGCGAGCCCCGCGAAGGGACGCGGATACCTTCACAGTTATACGCGTCCCCTCGCGGGCTTCACAGGTGTCCGTGGCGACGCAGACACCTGTGAAGTCCGCGAAGGGACGCGTTTACCTGTGAAGGTATCCGCGTCCCCTCGCGGGGCTCGCTGCGCTCGCCACGCTTCGGGCTCGGTGGCTCGCTGCGCTCGCCACACTATTCTATTCTCAACTCCACGCCGACGTGGATAGTAGGGGAATGAAAAGGTCGGAGGACGCGCACCGCCGCCCCTCGCGGGCTCGCTGCGCTCGCCACGCTTCGGGTTGGCGTCTATCGTGGGGTGGGGTGTACGCCGTGACATTTGGGGGGGTTGGGAATATTTTACATTGAATCCAATGTAAAATCGGGTCCCAGGGACCCGATTTACATTTAATTAAAAAAAAAAATCGGGTCCAAAATCGGTCGGTCGCGACGATCGCATCGCATGCGACCAAATCGCATGCGATGCGATCGACCCGATTTTTCCGACACGACCACCCCGATGTAAATCGGTGTGGCCGTGCTAGGAAACAAGTACCTATATATATATATATATATATATATATATATATATATATATATATATTATTTCAAAGACTAAATCATATATTTTTTATTAGAGATGTGCACCGGCCACTTTTCGGGTTTTGGGTTTTGGGTTCTGATTACCTTGAGGTTTTGGGTTCTAATGGGTTTTGCCAAAACACCTCCTAAGTGTTTTGTGTTTGGATTTCTTGGGTTTTGGGTTCTGATTTTTTTGTTAAAAAAAGCATAAAAACTGCTAAAATCGCAGATTTTTTTTTTTTTTTGCTCCTACGCTATATTAACCTCAATAACATTAATTTCCACTCATTTCCAGTCTATTCTGAACAGCTCACACCTTACAATATTGTTTTTAGGGCAAAAGGTTGCACCGAGGTAGCTGGATAACTATGATAAGCCACACAAGTGTGCGGCACAAACACTAGACTGATATGGCACACTTAGCATACCCTCTAGGCTGATACCGCACAGCTAGAATTACCCCTGGACTGATATGGCACAGGTAGCATCACCCCTGGACTGATACGGCACATTTAGCATCACCCCTGGACTGATATGGCACACTTAGCATCCCCCTAGTCTGATACGGCACACCTAGCATCACGCCTGGACTGATATGGCACGCTTAGCATCACCCCTGGACTAATACAGCACACTTGGCAGCACCCCATGAATTATACGGCACAGATGGTGGCACCCCTGACCTGATACAGCACACATGGAATTATACGGGACAGATGGCGGCACCCCTGGACTGTTACGGCACACATGGCGGCAGGCATGGAATTATACGGCAGACAAATTCCTGCAGTAAAAATTAAAATGTGTATTCTTTTAATTATAAAAAAGAGCAGCACACCTTACTTAGCAACACCCCATGAATTATACAGCACTCTGGGCTCACCCCTGGACTACAGCGCATTTAACAGCCCTTGCAGTAAAAAAAAAAAACACCTTAATTTTATTTTCATTAAAAAAAAGGGCAGCTCCCCTGGTCTGATATGGGACACATGGGGCACCTCTGGAATTATACGGCACACATGCGGGCACCCCAGGACTGATACAGGACACATGGGGGCACCCCTGGACAAATACAGCACACATGTGGGCACCCCTGGATGGATACAGCACACATGTGGGCACCCCTGGACTGATAGTACTGGTAGCCAGTGGAAACAGCAGATTGGAATTATATACTGCAATAAATACTGGTAGCCAGTGGCAACAGACTGGAATTATATACTGCGATAAATACTGGTAGCCAGTGAAACAGCAGACTGGATTTTTATATACTGTGATAAATAATACTGGTAGCCAGCGGCAACAGCAGACTGGAATTATATACTGCGATAAATACTGGTAGCCAGTGGCAACAGCAGACTAGAATTATATACTGCAATAAATAAAATACTGGTAGCCACTGCCAGTGGCAACAGCAAACTGGAATTATATACTGTGATAGGTACTGGTAGCCAGGGGCAACAGCACACTGGAATTATATACTGCAATAGGTACTGGTAGGCACTAGCCAGTGGCAACAGCAGAGAGCAGACTGCAGCAGACACTAGGCAGTGCAGGGCAGGCAGTGGCACTAGCAGCACCAGTGGACTATCACACTGTGACTGACTATACAGGAGCAGACTCAGCAGAGGCAGGCCCCAGCACAAAGGAGAGACAGAACACAGCACCAGTCATCCTTGCAATGGTGATGTCTTGATCACTGAGCAGAGACACAGTACAAAGCAGCACGGGCCCCAGCAGAGACCACACACACAGCAGCAGCACACCCTTCCCTACCCTTCTCCGAGATTGGAGTGAAGATGGCGGCGCGAGGTTGCGGAATTTAAGGGTTCCGTGATCTCGCGAGAATCCGACGTTTTGCCCATGCGCCCGGATTCGAGTCAGGCGGGAAGCGCCGAGCGCTGCTCATATCCGGGCCCGGATTGATGACGTCCGTGCAGGCTCGGATCTGGGGAATCCGAGCCCGCACATCTCTATTATTTATTGGATTGATCTGTTACTACTACACCAAGATACTGTACACCTACCTAACTGTACAGGCTTTAAGGAGATACAAGTACCACTACTTGTGAATTCAGCCTCCCCATGCAAGCATTTGGAAATCCTTCATTTGCCCCTGATGTATAGTGTGACAAGGAAGCAGTGAACCATACACATAGCACAATTACCATTGAACATATTCCATTGCTCCTCTGCTGTGCCTCAACACTGAACATTTGAAATCTCAGAAGACCACAAAGGGGGTTTCTGTTTCTTGGGTTTTTTGGCTACTGTCCATCTACTGCACATATCTGTAGCCCTCGGGACACGATTTGTGCTCAGAACCCATGAACGTAAAACATTTGCTCCGTTAAGAAGGTTTTTGTTCATTTCATCCAATTCTTACTTATCATCACTAAGCTCATGAAAAAAACTTTTTTCCATTATAAATCAATGGTCCTTTTCAGCTCGCTATTAAACAAAAAAAAAGAAAATCAGCCGTTATATGCTGCTGCTATTCATAAAATGTTGTAAATCTATCATTTAAGGGAAAAAATATCATTTGATAGAATCAAGCTAATAGGGAGAATAATTTTATTTTTAACATTTTTGAATGTATGCATTGTAGTACAGTAGTACAGCATGATATAGATTAGTGTATGCCTACGCTGGCTCTGGAGCAATAACAACATTCTGTGTATAAGAATATGTAAAATGAAGCGATGGGCTTTAACCAGGTCCTGCAATTTTGCACTGGAACAATGCTCTCATAATCGGAATCAAAATCCACAATGTTTAAAGACAATCTTTAAATGTCCTCCCATCGTGGGGGAAATTTACTAAGATCCGGGATCGGACATAATCGAGGCGAAAATACCGGCTCAGAATATGTCTAATTTACTAAGCTGCCGTACTCTCAGGATTTGTATTTTCCAATGGCAAAGTGAATCATATTTGGTGGCTGAGTTTCCTCGGCAGCCAAAGACAAACGAGCAAGAAAAATTAATAAATAATTTTTAAAAAACAGTGTGCCAGTGCTGGTCGCAGAAATACAGGGAAAAAAAAGTCATGGGCTCCCCCTGTTTTTCAGTAACCAGCACCAGGCTCTTGGCCTTGTCCTGGTTCCCAAAATAGGCAGGACAAAAGGAGTAGGGGTTCCCTGTATTTTAAAAACCAGCACCCAGCTCAAACAGACACCAAGGTATACTTTTTTCACAGGTACCCTTTTGAACTTTCTACTAGTCAAGTGGACTGAACCTATGGGCTCAAGATAGGTGAGTATGTATGTATGCATATAACATTGTATGAATGTATGTATGAATGTCTGGGGCTGAGTAATAAAACTGTACTTTATTCAGTACTTTGGCCTTTATTCTGATCTGTGCGGAAATTCCCGCATTCTTACGGAGCGGTCCGCACGCCACGGTGTTTTGCCGCATGCGGCCATCGTCCGTAGAAACGCCCACGTGTCCTCCGCATTCGGACGGACTCACTCTTTAAGAACAGGGCGTGTTTACGGACGACATACAAACCATGCGTGTGCGGGAGAAACACTCCGATTCGGCACGGTATTACAGAGTATTACAGAGTATGCTCGGGAATACCGCATCCGAACGGGAGCCAAGCGGTGCTACCGCACGTAAGCGGAGGATTTACGCCAAACAACCCACTATGAAGTATCTTCTGCAAGACATCACATGACCCACTTATTCAATTACCTATCCTCATAAAAAACTGCTTATTTGGAATTGGAATCAATTAGATTCCAATATATCCTTACAAGCATGCCTAACACATGCATAGCACACATTAACCCTTACAGCAATGTAAGTGCAATGCTTTGTATTACACCCTGTGTAAAAGATTATAAACAATCTACACATATACTATTTAAAGTGCAAATAAAACCAACAACTGTGAACTTGCATAAACAATTTTATTAATGCCACAATTAACATAATTTAAAACATATAAAAATCAAAATTAAAGAAGCAGGTCCTTCAGGTCCTGCAGGTTGGCCTGCTGCAGAAGGGCCAGGTGTAGGGTGCCCTGCTGGAGAATGGTCAGGTGCAGCTTGCCCTGCTGTAGAAGGGCCAGCAGCCTCCTCATTTCCCACTGGCTACATGTGCAGTGGCACATAGGAGGTGCTGGAGTCCATCTGTGTGCTATTATATTTGTGTTTTATTATTATTTATTTTGCTGCATTCCTGGCATGTTGTTTATAGTTTTGATGTTTAATTTTATGGTCATTGCATGACAGTGGCATTGACTGTGACATGAATATAAATAAATGTGTTTACTTTACCCAAAATGTGTGGTTTCATTAGTACATGTCGAATACACATGTGTATTGATAGTATTAATATTCTGTCATGTCAATTGTTAGCAGTTTTTAAGTGTCTGAGAAGTACAGCATATGTGGGGGACTAGTAATGTTTCCTTGAAGCAGCAATGGTTTCAATTAAAGCACTGACAAGCGTCCTATTAGTGAGTAATGAGTAAAGGAGTAGATTGTATTGGGTTCAGGTGTTAATGGTTGTAGTCATTAGGCGTACGTTCGCCTACCGCATGAACGAGTGGTGTCCGCAAAGCAATAGTACACTTGTGGACACCGCACATTTCAGCCCTTTTTGCTCGCGTGCATTCGGAGTGGTTTCCGAATGTACGCCCCCCAACATAAGTGTACTCCCCCGTGTCCGCCCATGTTTCCGCCCCGTTTTGCCCACTTTGAAACTACGCCCATGTGTCATTCCGCATGACGCCCATAATACGCCCCTATTTCCCGACTGATTGCGGTGACCAGTTTTGGACGGGCTTTGTCTGAACTGGTACCGAGTCAAGGCGTGGCACATGCGCGTAGCGTTCTCCACGCATGCGCAGACGCCGTAAAGACGCAATCCGTAAGAACGCGGTAAAGTCCGCATCAATCAGAATAAGGGCCTCTATTCAGTGTCAGTGTCTATTCTTTACATTATTGGTTCTGTGGTGGGACTACAATTCCCAGCGGGCCCATTATATTTTCCAGGAAAGGCTGCAACACATGTAAACAAATTACTGCCACAGCACCTCCAAATGAATCAGAAAAGGGAACATGACATAGCATGTTCTCAGAAACTTGGAAGGATCAGGATGCCGTTGCCAGAATACATGGCATGCTAGTGGGGTTAGGTTTCCTCACTAGTGGTGGGATTTAGGGTTAGGCTGCTGGGAAGGGAAGGTTAGGTTTATACGAAAAAGATGGAACCCGCGCTCCTTATTAAGGTATATACAATTTACAATTTATGTGGATTCAGAACCGTTCAGTAAGGATCTTATTTAATGGGTTCCCTGATCCTCCAAATTGTGGACCTCAAAAACAAAAAACAAAATTGTTCATGGTGCAGATTTCAATACTCTATTGTTAATGATATTTAAAAAAGGAGGGTATTTTAGACCTACGTTCCCTTTTTTGGCCTTGCTTAGGCCAAGTTCAATCACATAGAATGGTGGTCACACAGCCAATGATCTGTTTCCTCCTTCAATTTTCCTCCAGTATGTTAACATAAAACATATAATCCTCATAGTGTAAAATGTAATATGTTTATTATCATCACTAATAATGTGAATAATATATAAGAAAAGACTGGTACCATGTCTGGCCTTTTAACAAAAAGGCTTGTCTGTAGGCATATAGGGGTAAGATGTATAGCCCGGGTATTCCTCCGTATAGGCTTGCAAATCATCCCAATGTCAGAGTCCAGATTACAAAGTGCCAGGTAACGCCACCAAGCAACCAACCAACGCATTCTGACCATAATGGTCTACCTCAGGGTGTGTGGAGGCCTGTGTACTATGGGGAAACTTACAGTATACCCAGAAAGAAATTAGGCCCATCCTATCCTTTTCCTGTCAGATAGCGGTCAAATCTGGTACTTTTAAATTTACCTCACTTTTGACTGATATACTGATCCAAAGCATTAAATGCTTCTATAATTCATATTTATGTAGACATTTCATTATAAGAGGAAGAGAGGTGTGTTTGCCAATCTTTCCAGAAGAAGACCTGCGTTCCACATGCTTGGAAAGCATGCAACTTCCAGCAAACATGGGAGCTAGAAGGTGTATAATTATTCTATTTGTATTTATATGCTATTGTGGCCATTTTGCATTCAGCGGATTACTTCACATGTAATCCGCGTCCCCTCGCCATGCTTCGGGCTCGCCACACTATCTAGAATCAACTCCACGCTGACGTGGATATTGGGGGTATGAAAAAATCGGAGGACGCGTACCGCCACCCCTCGCGGGCTCGCTGCGCTCGCCACGCTTTGGGTGGCCGTTGATAGTGGGGGTGGCATTAACAATGGGGGTGCATTTAACATAGTAATCACCCATCAGGATGCCTGTACAATTTAATATCGCATCGCAAGCCATTTCTAATGGCATGCGATGCGATGCAATATTTTATCGTACAGTTCGGGTCTGTGGTCCCAGAAATTGGGTCCCATCGCATACCTTAATTAGTGGTATGCGATGCGATGGGCGCCCAGATAATACACAAGTACCAAAGTTTTTATTTGCCAGTAGTAGTGGGGGGGAATATGGACTATTTCCCCACCACCACAGGGCACTGCCAGCCGAGGTCCCAAAAAAAACAGGACTACCTTGTGAAAATCGGGACAGTTGGGAGGTATGGTGTTATAACTTTTTGCCAGGAAGCAACATGTTAAAAGTTAAAAACACAGTCACAGGTAAAATGCTTTAAGTAGCATTAAATACAGTACATGTCAGGATTGCAGTGCCAACATTGTGGAGTGAACATACAACTGTACATACAGTATAGTGAGTGTTGCCCTCATGACCGCATACTAACCATCTATGGTGGCGGCTTGTCCTTTGCTTTTGTGGTTAGACAAAATAAATAGCAGTTTTGTCTGTCTATGCCCTTTAGTCCTCCTAGACCAATATATATTACTCTAAATCTAAGTAGCATTTTTCTTCATTTGGATATACAGGAATATGAATAAACTCTCTTGATCTCTATGGAATTGTGAAAGAGAAGTACAATAATATTACTTTTGAGAATTTTTCGATACAAATATTAAGAAATGGCTCCTGAGCTCAAAGCACTGGAAATCCTGACACCCTGCGAGCTGATGTAATGACTACTAGCATGACCACCATCAGAGTAAGTCATTTTTGGAAGGGCTGAAATGGAGGTTCTATAAGGACATTGTACACTAAAAGTATGCCCCATGAGAGGCAAAGGCTGACAGAAGATTGATTTTACCATCCTTACTGACTATATAAACTTCGTTATGAACTCATCCATGCCAACTTTTCTGTAATAATGCCCCTGGGCAGAAATCTACACTTGGGCTGTGCTAACTGCTAGGCCTTTGTCCAAACCATTTTGAATAAAGTCCAACTATATGACTAATAGTAGGATAATTTGCTGTTATAGTCATTTGCACACACCATTTGCTATAGTTGTCCCAAATATACCTTGTATGTAGTCTGTATTCTAGTTTAATAAAGTAGCATTGCTTTTGTTGATATTATGTTTTAGGAATATCCACTCATCAGCAAACTCTCAGGTTCCAAACAGTGTAGATCAGTGATTTTCAACCTTTTTTACCTTGCGGCACACTAAATAAGATTTTAAAATTGTCAAGGCACACCATGAGATCCCCACAGGGCAAAACACATTGGCCCCCACAGGAAAAAAAAAAACCTATTGGCCGCCATAAAAAAAAAACAATCACACTGGTCCCCACAGGTAACAAATATAAAATACATTGGCCCTTTACATGAAAAGAAGAGACCAGTGAATGAATAACAGTTGAACTGGTGGTGGCTGTAAACTGGTTTGGGCATCTCTAGATCTTGGGGCACACTTGAGAACAGCTCAAGGCACACTAGTGTGCAACGGCACAGTGGTTGAAAAACACTGGTGTAGATGCATGGATGGTGGTGAGGCCTGACAGTGATTCTTCTTTGGTGTGGAGGCCTAGTAGGGAATAAGGGTCAGTGTGGTAGAGATAGGATACGGTAAGGCTCTACAGCAGTGGTTTGCAAGAAGAATCCATCCAGCTGATGCTGGACTACACATTCCAATATGCAACAATTTTAGCATGGCCAAATAGCAAAACTCTTCAGAGCATGCTGGGAAATGTAATTTTGCAACAACTGGATGGCTGCTTGTTGCCCTTCAATGGTGTAGACGATATGGAAGCAAAGCTAGTGGCAAAATCTATATACAAGGTGTATCTTAAAAGACAAACACCTCATAAATCAGAAGAGGTACTAAGTCTTAGAGAGTGATAAAGTAGAGCGATTAAGTACCAGATGATCTGCTCCTAACTTCAAGGTTACTGGCTGTTTCAAAAAAGATAGTTAGAACCTGGTTGGCAGGTAGAGCCAGATGTATCAAGCTTCAAAAGTGATAAAATGAAGAGTGATAAACAACCAGCCAATCAGCTCCTACCTGACATGTCACAGTCTGGGTTTGAAAAATGACAGGTAGGTTCTCATTGGCTGGTTGTTTATCACTCTCCATTATATCACTTTTGAAGCTTGATACATCTGGCCCATAATCTCTCTCCGCTCCCACGTCTGTTCATGCAACGGTGGAAGGGGTTGTTAACAACCAATGGGAGCATGCATCGACTGTCTGGTAGTGCATACACACTGGGCAATAAAATTAGCGGTATTGCAAAGAAGGGCTAAAATGATCGATATCACTTTTAAAATGAGCGATATCACCAGTGTATACAGGGCTTTAGGCTGCAGGAGGGAAGGTTAGGATTCGGCACTGGGGAGAGGGTTTGGGGTAGGATTTGTATAGATACTGTACATTTAGGACACTGCATAGCACATGTGCACAATAGATAAACATATATAAAATAAATAAACTGGAATAATCCATGTGACCACCCAATACAAATAACTGTAAAAGGTGAGGCATTAGAATAATTAAATCCCCCCTCCCCACTCAAAGAATGGTCTAGATCCCCTGGTGAGGAGCCAATGTCAGGTCTATGTGCAACTGAGGACTGGATAGAGCTTTGACATGCAGCACTAAGATAGGAGCCGGACACAAGATGCCTCCCAGTAGAGCAGCTAGTCTGCCATCTCCGTGGCAGGCATCCCCACTCTCTGATCCTCCACACCGGCTTGTTTTGGACCTCCGCTACCCCTCCCCCACTCTCTGCTCCGTCTCTCCACTTATTCCATGGTCATCCATTAGATATTTTGCAGCCATCGATGACTGTTTGTACTATTGCCATCAATGGTAACCAGCGATGGTGATAGCACCGATGGTTAACCCTATTCCACACATCGCATGGGTACACAGCAGTGGGGAATACGGACATTCCCCAGAGCTCGAGGTGACGTGCCTCAGCCTCCTCCAGCTGCAGTAGCTGCTATGTAACTGGCTAGTGCCAGTAAAAAGTTTTGCCAGCAGCGCAGCGGTTTTGATAAAAAGAAAGCCACTGTAAGTTTATATCGGGATGCTGCAGAGGTTTGGGGTTCGGTATGGTATCCCGGTGAAGAGAATATTGGTTTTCAAAAGATTGACTCCTGGCATACTGACGGCATTATTCCAACAGATTTAGTGTAAGTATTCTGTCTCCTCTCCCTCCCCCTAACCCTAGTCCTCTTTTCCCCACAACCTAACTCTAACCTTCCCTCCTGTAGCTTAATCCTATCCATTCCTCCCTGTATTCTAACCCTACCCCTGAAACTTACCTCTGCAATGTCGGCTAACGGGATTAAGGTCTCAGTATTTTCACAGGTTCCGGAATTCCAGCACTGGTTTTCCATCATCTGGCATACTGGGATGCCAACTACATTCCAACATAGGTAATCTTCTCTCAGTAATATCTT
This sequence comes from Crinia signifera, assembly GCF_055691185.1. Lineage (NCBI taxonomy): Eukaryota > Metazoa > Chordata > Amphibia > Anura > Myobatrachidae > Crinia > Crinia signifera. The sequence continues at coordinate 228,724,743 of NC_139222.1, forward strand.
TATATAGCAGCTCATAGGCTACTGTAACTAATGCCATCTGAAGATGGCATTGGCTGCTGAAGCCAAGCTTGGTAATTGAAGCTGAAGATCGTGCTATTTGCTCGGTCCAAGCTTGGTAATTGAAGCTGAAAGTGGCGTTAACTGCCAGGACCAAGCTTGTTAAAGTGAAGTTAAAATGTACGATGGTAAATAAAGAAAAGCTCATTATCACCATCTTTCCCTAATACTTTATTACAAACATGTGGATTGGGCCATCTGCCAGCCCATAATCAGCAACTTAAAGCATAGGTGTTGTCATGATTATCATCATCAACAAAATGGTAATAAATACTGTTCAATCACTGTATATGTGCCCATGGAACACTTTAAACAGACAACAAAGAACATCTAAACATATATAAAATTATATTTAAACAATTTCAACATTAAATCATTTGGCTTGGCAAATCCCACCAATGTCTGCCTGGCAGAATGCAGGATACACGCAGACTTTTGTGTCAACTGATTGCCCTGCACACCGGGGATTATTTATTTTATTTATTAACAGGTTCTTATATAGCGCACACTTATTCCGCAGCGCTTTACAGAGAATATTTAAACATTCACATCAGTCCCTGCCCACACATTCACACTTGGGTTGATTTTTTTTGGAAGATAATAAAACCTACCAGTATATTTTTGGATTGTGGGAGAAAACCGGAGTACCTGGAGGAAACCCACACAAGCACAGGAAGAATATACAAACTCTGCATGGTGGGAATTGAACCCTTGACCTCAGTGCTGTAAGGCAGTAATGCTAACCATTACAACGTCTGTGCTGCCTGACCTCAACTTCCCGATATGGTGATTAATAAATAATTTGATCTCGAAGTCCAATACTAATGGAGAAAAAAAACTACTAAATGAAAAAGATTGAATCCATATGTTTTGTGTTATAAAACATTCCCCTATGGTAATACATGGAGAGACCACCTGGCCCATCCATGACATCATATTTTATTTTTCGCTACAATCTGTTTTAATATTATTTTGTCAATATCACGCATGAGCCTAATTAGGCATAAAGCGTGGCTGTTAGTCCTGGGGTTTTGGACAGGTTACAAGATTTTGGGCTAGGATAGAGTGTGTTCCAAATTTTAATAGGGTTGATCACAAGTTATACACAATGACGTGGTATGTTTATGGACTTAATGTCATTGTGTATTCCGTTACATGGTATGCGTACTGTTTCCGTAAGAAAGGAACTTGCTGTTATTTTGCATGTAAAAAATAGCCAGTTTCAGTTTATGTTTTTATTACCTCTTGGGTGTTTAGAATGACACATGCATTCGGAGGGTACACACAATTGTGTAAGAAAGAAAGAAAATGTGTGGAGTGATTGTTTTTGTGTTCCTGTACCATTTACTTGCTTTTCACCACGAGTGGGGCCACCCGCTCAGCTTTGCAGCATAAACGACATTTCTCTGTCATTTCTTGTTAAAATCTTATCAATTGTTGGCGGTGCATTATATGTTTGCTAAAGCTTTTAAGGCTTCTTTGGAGCATTTGGAAAGCTTATTCTGGACAGAAAATGCTGGAAAATACTGCAGGCACAGGAATTGTTGAATAGTATGCTGAAACACATATGGTGGTCATGCAGACAAAAATTGAGGCACAAAAGAGAGTAACAAATGAATGCATGTGCTGAAACCCCTTACCTATTAACCCCCCTACCTATTATTACCTAGACCTCAGGACAAATTTAATAGGGTGTGAGAATCAGAGAAGGTGAGAGCTTTTGGGAGAGTTTTCCCATTTTCACTAAAAACCAGGTTGACTTTGCCGTGTAATCAGAGGCGTAACTATAGCACGCGGAGCTGGGCTGCGGATGTTAGAACATCCCGCCCCCTCTCTCTTTCTGATGATTTCTCTAATGTTGCTTTTTCTATCCAATATGATCTCTCTATACCTAATGCTCTCTCTCTCTCCCTTTTTGTCTCTCACGCTGTTAATTTTTTTCTTTTACAGCAGGAGAGTGTGTGTATGCATGGAAACGGGTTCAAGATTTTGCTATGGGGTCCACAAATTCTCGTCAGGCCTATGAGTAGGGTGAGCTAAGTTATTTAACTAAGTGCCAAATGTGAAAATTGGCAAGCAAACATTTTTAGTCATCATAATCACCTGTAATGTTTACCTTATATAGGAAATAAAGTATTTTTTGCACATTATTTTATTTAAATTTATATAACAAATGTGAGCGACGTATGGATTTTTAGTAGAGATGTGCACCAGCCACTTTTCGCGTTTTAAGTTTTGAGTTATGAGTTCTGATTACCTTCAGGTTTTTGGGTTCTAATGGGTTTTGCCAAAACACCCCCTAAACGTTTTGGGTTTTGGTTTCTGATTTTTTTTTTTTAAATGCATAAAAACTGCTAAACACGCAGAATTTGTTTTTTTTTTTGCTCCTACGCTATTATTAACCTCAATAACATTAATTTACACTAATTTCCAGCCTATTCTGAATACCTCACACCTCACAATATTGATTTTAGGGCAAAAGATTGCACCGAGGTACTGTAGCTGGATAACTATGCTGAGCCACACAAGTGTGCGGTACAGACCCGTGGCTCATGTAAGAGTGGCACTGCGCCGGTAGATATGGCAGTACTAGGCACCAGACAGGGAGATACGGCAGTATTAGGCACCAGACAGGTAGATACAGCAGTATTAGGCACCAGATGGTAGATACGGCAGTACTAGGCACCAGACAGGTAGATACGGCAGTACTAGGCACCAGACAGGTAGATACGGCAGTACTAGGCACCAGACAGGTAGATACGGCAGTACTAGGCACCAGATAGGTAGATACGGCAGTACTAGGCACCAGACAGGTAGATACGGCAGTACTAGGCACAAGACAGGTAGATACGGCAGTACTAGGCATTAGACAGGTAGATACGGAAGTACTAGGCACCAGACAGGTAGTTACGGCAGTACTAGGAACCAGAAAGGTAGATATGGCAGTACTAGGCACCAGACGGTAGATATGGCAGTACTAGGCAAAAGACAGGTAGATACGGCAGTACTAGGCACCAGATAGGTAGATATGGCAGTACTAGGTAGTGGGCGCCAGATGGTGGATACGGCAGTACTAGGCACCAGACAAGTAGATACAGCAGTACTAGGCACCAGACGGTAGATACAGCAATGCTAGGCACCAGCAGAATGATATTATAATAATAATTATATTGGGTACTTGTTTCCTAGCACGGCGCCCACCGCATACCGAATTTAGTGGTGTGCGATGCGATGCGATCTTCCCGTTAAATTAACAGGAGTGCATGTACAATGAAATATCGCATAGCATTGCATGCCAGCAAATGGCATGCTCTACGATTTTTAATTGTACAAGCACCCTGATGGGTGCTTACAATGTTAAATGCACCCCCATTGTCAATGCCACCCCCACTATCAACGCCAACCAGAAGCGTGGCAAACCCAGCGAGCCTGCGAGGGGTGGCGGTACGCGTCCTCCGACCTTTTCATACCCCCACTATCCACGTCGGCGTGGAGTTGATTTTAGATAGTGTGGTGATGGCAGCGAGCCACACACGGATTACTTTACATGTATTCCGCGTCCTCTCGCGGGGCTCACTGCACTCGCCACGCTTCGGGCTCGTATTCCGCGTCCCCTCGCGGGGCTCGCTGTGCTCACTATGCTTCGGGCTTGTATTCCGCATCCCCTCGCTGGGCTCGCCATGCTTCGGGCTCGGTGGCTCGCTGCACTCGCCACACTATCTGAAATCAACTCCTCGCCGACGTGGATATTGGGGGTATGAAAAGGTCGGAGGACACTATCCACGTCGGCGTGGAGTTGATTTTAGATAGTGTGGTGATGGCAGCGAGCCACACACGGATTACTTTACATGTATTCCGCGTCCTCTCGCGGGGCTCACTGCGCACGCCACGCTTCGGGCTCGTATTCCGCGTCCCCTCGCGGGGCTCGCTGTGCTCGCTATGCTTCGGGCTTGTATTCCGCATCCCCTCGCTGGGCTCGCCATGCTTCGGGCTCGGTGGCTCGCTGCACTCGCCACACTATCTGAAATCAACTCCTCGCCGACGTGGATATTGGGGGTATGAAAAGGTCGGAGGACACGTACCGCAGCCCCTTGCGGGCTCGCTGCGCTCGCCACACTTCAGGTTGGCGTTGATAGTGGGGGTGGCGGTGACAATGGGGGTGCATTTAACATTGTAAGCACCCATTAGGGTGCTTGTACAATTAAAAATCGAATTGCATCGCATGCCGCTAAATTGCATGTTATGCCATTGCATAAGATGCACTTCGATCAAAATCGGGGGCGCCGTGCTAGGAAACAAGTACCTTGGAATTTATCACAGCACTGCAGGACAGGTATTATTTATTAAATATTTATTAATTAAATATAATAGCCTAGGTAGGTACTACTAGGTAGGCACTAGGCAGTAGCTCTGGCAGTGGCACCAGTGGACTAAGTAGGTACTGGCAGCCTCTATTCAGTGCAGGCACTAGCAGCACCAGTGGACTATATATATATATATATATATATATATATATATATATATATAAAAGTGGCAGACATAATTGCTGAGGACATTTTATGTATCTGTATCTCCAGCTGTGCTATTTTTAAAAAAAAACATAAAAACTGCAAAAATCTTTTTTTTTGCTCCTACGCTATTATTAACGTCAATAACATTAATTTACACTCATTTGTAGTCTATCCTAAACACCTCACACCTCACAATGTTGTTTTTAAGCCAAAAGGTTGTACCGAGGTAGCTGGATGACGATACTAAGGGACACAAGTGGGTGGGACAAACACGTAGCCCATCTAGTATCGCTGGACTGGAATTAAGCACCAGTAGTATCACTCAGTGGCAGATTCAGGGAGACCAGGGCTTTCCAACGAGTCCAGCCCCGTGACTCTAGCCCCCCGGGAACCAGAGATATCGCCTGGCAAATCTGTAACATTTTTTCCCCATAGGATAATATGGGACCCGTCAATTCCGACCCCACCTGGCTCCGACGGCTGCCAGTTCCCCGCTGGCATCACAGAAGCTTGTGGTTGATTTCATTCAATTCCAAATCTCTGGGCCTTCAATATGATACCAGGCTGGTCCATATCAGTCAATTGGTTCCAGAGATATTGCTTGTAAACCTATTTTTTTATTTTTAAAATGTAATTTCATGGCTGTTCATGTTCTTTGAGGGCAGATTATTCTGGAACCAAACGTTCCAGTTTCACTGGACCAAAATCATTCAAAGCCCACTCAAAAGTTCTTCAATATGATACTTGTCTCATGTAAATGGGTCAGTTGGTTCCAAAGATATAGCCGGTTAAATGAGATAACTGGTTAAAGGGGGGAGGGGTAGTTTTCTCTCCCCCTCACACCAGAAAATGCAGGGACTAGGCTGGTGTAAAAGGGGCCAACCTGGGAATGCATTTTCTGGTGTGAAAGGGGTATTATTTCAAATAGCCGGAACCTGCAGTGCTCTGAATACAGCCAGGCTCTGCCACTGTCAGTGGCTATCACTTCTGCCTGGCGGTGGCTGTCTACCATTTACCGCGAGCAAGTATTCCCCCTTGGCAATGAGCATGTAATCCCACATGGCAATGAGCATGGAACCTCTGGCAATGAGCATGGAACCCTTGGCAATGAGCATGTAGATAAGCAGCACTTATGTAGCATAATTTTTAACAGGCATTATGGTGTTTGGCATAATACATAATGGACATAATGGCGTGTAACTTAACATGTAAAGGACATTATGGTGTAAATGTTTAATGCGCGCCTTTGGTGGACAATGTCCTTGTTTATGAAGTGTATTGTGAATTTTGGCTTAATCTGTGTGGCATTATGTGAATTCTGGCTCAATCCCTGTGGCATTATGTGAATTTTGGCTCAATCCATGTGGCATTATGTGAATTTTGGCTCAATCCGTGTGGCATTATCTGAATTTTGGCTCAATCCGTGTGGCATTATGTGAATTTTGGCTCAATCCATATGGCATTTTATGAATTTAGCTCAATCCGTGTGGCATTATGTGAATTTTGACACAATCCATGTGGCATTATGTTAATTTTGGCTCAATCCATTTGGCATTATGTGAATTTTGGCTCAATCCGTGTGTTATTATGTAAATTTTGGCTCAATCTGTGTGGCATTATGTGAATTTTTGCACATTCCATTTGGCATCATGTGTAAGGGGCAAGTATAATGGGGTCTAGTATTTTGTTGCATAATGTGTAGAAGTTGTACACTACACTCAAGGACACACCCCCTGTTGAGTAGCCACACCCTCTTTTCCGGAGCACGCCTTCGGCGTGTGCACAACTACATCCTTCACTTTTGTCGCCATGGTGGGCCTGCGTACTTTAAATGCCAGGGCCTATTTTTAATCCCATTCCCACCCTCTCTCTGCCGCTCTCTTAGCATGTACACTGGCACCACTAACACCACCCCTCCCCCATCTAATCTTCTTTAATCATGGTGCCCCCCCTTTCATTTTATCCTGGATCTGCCCCCGGTATCACTGGACTGGAATTATGCACCAGTAGTATCACTGGACTGGAATTATGCACCAGTAGTATAACTGGATAGCGTTAGTCTAAAACAGTGGTTCCCAAACTGTGGGTCCTGACCCCAAAGTGGGTACCGACCTTCTCAGCATGGGGTCGCGACTCCATGTTGCTGACCATCAGGCTGATGACTTTTATAATCTCAGTCAGTGATTCAAGGAGTCTGAAACATCTGTTGGATTGTCTGTTATGTTAGACTCCTCCCATCATGTTGTGCCTCCACAATGCTGCCATGTATGTGCTGTCTGCTGAGTACACATGTGACGTGATGACCTTCTGCAGTAACATGCGTTATTTTTATTGTTTGATGGGGTCCCAGAGCAAAATAGTTTGAGGACTCCTGGTCTAAAATAAGCATCAACAAAAAATAGTTTGGCACATTAAATGTCAACATTATGAACATGCTGACAGTTTAACCACAATTACATGCATCCCAACTTCTGCACCCCCCCCCCCCCCCACACACACACACACACACACACACACACACTCGGGACACTTCCGTGGCGGAGTCGCGAGCACATGTGAAAAGGGGGTATGGTGCCTCCTAAGGCCACACACCCGTTTTTCGTCCCTCAGCAGCTCTGAATAGCGTCTATTCTCTTCAGGCTGGGGGGACTCTCAACTGCCCCTGGTGGCTGGCAGCCTCAGGCGGGTTGCGGGAATGTCCCCGAAAACCCGGGCGTTCCCGCGGAAAGAGGGACAGTTGGGAGGTATGCAATGACCTGAGTGTGTTTCGACATAATGTTTGTCGACCCAATGTCCATGACATTCAGAACCGGTCGACATACCACACTGTACAAGATGTAAGAGGTGTTTTACAGCTGCTGGCGCTCAGCACAAACGTAGGCACAAATGTAGATCAAGAATGACTTTCTGCGCTCTTCAATGCTAGACGCTTCTATTGTGACAGGAAATGAATGGGAGAGAGCAGATGAGACTAATCCATTCTCGTCTCACAGTGTCCTTGATTTTACATTATGAAACCAGGACCCCAGAGTTCAAATACCAGGAACCGCTGCAGACATTGTCACTCTGCATCTGAAACGCTTCTTCAGTTTTTTCCCTTTTTATTTTCCAAGGTTTGGGATTTTTTGTACTTCTTTAGCTGCGTGACTGCATGCATCTGTTTCCAATGTGGCATGGGAAAATACAGCATATTAACCCATCGGAGAAGGGTAGCCTAGTGTTTTATGGGTGTCCCCCATGAAAATACTGGTCATTCCCCTGGGAACATAGGTGGGCAGATGCCTGCCAGGGGTGGGCAGCTGAAGTCACATGACGTCAGTGCCCGCTCCCTCTTTGTCGGGCTCCAATGGAAATAAATGTCAGTCAGTATGCTGTTGACTGACTTTTATTTCGGAAGGGGAGAGAAATAATTTCATGGTCAACGACCATGAAATTATTTCTCTCGCTCTACTACGGCCACATGCACGTACATCCCGTCGCATGGAACTGAGGGGATTTGGTGGGGGGGGCAGGCGGTGTCTATGGGCTCACTAAGCAGCATATGTGTGCTGCATAGCCCTCCCGGCCCCCCCACCTGGCTCCCGCGCCCCCCCTCCCCTCTGCGGGTAAAATTACGTGAATCACAATGTTTTAGCTCCGCCCACAGCATTGTAATGCCTTCAAAATGACATTGCACATTGGCGGCGAGGCTAAAACATCATGCTCGCTCTGGACACACCCCCAAATAAGGAGCCACTCATGTGGCTCCTCCCCCATCCCACCCTTTTTCACTCCCACTAGCCCCACCCCCCCCTGAGCTGACTGCCCTCTAGTGGAAAGGGTAGCCAGAAAGTAGGTAAGTATGCGCATAGCAAACCTTGCTGAATCACCCCTATATTTACATAACACTGAAAGTTTTTGAATGTCTATAGAGCAGGAAAACACTGCAATTACAGCGAACTGCTGGGATGTCCCCTGATGCCAAACACAGAGCAGCAGAAGACATTAAGAATCTCGTCTAATAGAGAAAACAATAACATACATTCACTTAAACTTTCCCTGTCTGTCTCTAATTTCAGACTGTTTGGAACCATAACAAAAGGGGCACTTAATGTGATGAGTGGCATTGGCCAGATAATGTAGCGAGAGGGTTAGAGGGAGAAAAACATTGACTAAAAACACAGCAAAACCTAGACAATAACATAAAATATATAAATGACACGCTAGGAAGGATTATAAAAGTACATTCTGCAAAATAAGTGTTACCAATAAATCTTCATTTCATTTACCCAGAGCAGAGTAATGACTATTTAATGGCTAAGTATCTGTTTTCAAAAACTTTGCTTTCAAACGTGGGGACATAAATTCTTAAATAAAGGAGTTATTTAACAATCAGTGAAATTCCCAAGCTTTGGTGAAAAATGTCAATTTTTTCTGGAGAAAGGCCAGTGGCTCTTTTATACAGACTGGCAGCATGTTGCAGGCAGGAGCGACGGGTGGATGTACTGTATGTGAAGCAGTGATAAGGGAGGAGAAGTGATAAAGTGCCTGCTACTTTATCACCGGCCAATCAGCTCCTGACTGTTCCTTATTAAACCCAGCCTGTACCTTTTTTTTTTTTTTTTAATTGAGTCTTTATTTATAAAAAAAATTTTTTAAAACGACATGACAATAGCCATATATATCACAGATTATACACCAATATACCAACAAGAGGTATCACTACATTCATGAAGGTACAACAATAAATTACATAAATTACATATAACCCCCCCCCCCCCCCCCTCCACACAAACCCCTGACCTTTCATGTCCGCTCTAGCCTTTCTTTCAACTATTTTCTACCATTCCGCTCATACTGGATTATATTTACCAACTTCTATTTATTCTTTACCTGATGCTACTCCTTCGAGAATTCCCCTACCCACCAGTTCTTATTTCTTGATAGCCCGGTTCCTACCGTATTTACTAAGCTACTTTTGCCCTTAATCAATTCCTTAATGAGTAAGAATAAAAAGCGAAGGAAAAGGGACAAGAGAGAGAAAAAAAAAAAAAAAAGCATCGTGGACTAATATCCTATTCTTACAAACATGCCTTGAACTCGTGATATATCTACATGTGAACGAAGTTTCTATTGGGCCTATGATTTTTAATTACATCATTTATTCTTTATTTGTGAATCCCCTTTGCCCCCAACTTTCTTTACTATTATCCCCCCCCCCTCCCCCCACTCTTTTTACTAACCTCCATCCATGATTTGTCAAGTTAATTATCCGTGTCACTTATTATTTTATCCGTGTTGGTTATTGAATATAAAAATTATCAGTGTTATCTATCTGTGTCCCTATTTATTTAATCCGTGTTTGTTGTGTAATATTAATATTATCACACAATACCAGAGCCCATCCAGTGTGTTTATCTTTTCGTTTTTTCAGTTCTAATTACTAATTATACCCACTTAATTCCCGTACAAGTTACCTCCCATTAACCCAAATGAACATATTGTGCTTATTTAATGTGCTAAAACTATCCCTTACACAACTCTCTTTACCTCACTCATTCGCCCTCATTCCGGGCTACCGCTTTAAATAACCTTGAGTATCTCCATCTTCCCCAAATCTTCCCATATTTAACCTGAGCCCCTCTGGAGGCATATACATATCTCTCATGTTCACACGTGCTGTTGACTAAGTTCACCCATTCGGTGACATTTGGGCCCGAGGAAGCCATCCATTGCCTTGCGATGATGACTTTCGCTATTGCTGACACATTAATCACTAGATCCTTCCAATCCCCATTTGGATCATCCTTCTCCCACACGCCCATTACCATGCTGAGCACTGTAAGGAAACCTCGAGGTACCCCCACCGTCACCAACTTATCCGCCACCACCTCCTAAAACTCCTTGATGACATGGCAATCCCATAAGAGGTGCCAAAAAGATCCTACCTCCGCCCTACATTTCGGACAGCAATCAGAGTGGGTTCCTGCTATTTTTTTTAATCTGACTGGGGTTAAATAACTCCTATGAAGGATGTTGAATTGTACTTGCTGTATTCGGACTGAAGTAGTTGCCCTTCCCGGGACTGCCAGTGCCCTCCCCCAAACTATCTCCGTCACCTGCGGGATATCTGCAGCCCACTTGTCCATAAGGACCTGCAATTCTTCGTTCTGAGTGTATGAGTTAAAAAAACCATATATTCTGGACAATCTCTTACCACTACCACTCAATTGCTTAATAAATCTTTTACATGCTGATTCTACAATATTATGCTCAATCCCCCCTTCTTCCTGGGGACAAAAATTCTTAAATAAAGGAGTTATTTAACAATCAGTGAAATTCCCAAACTTTGGTGAAAAATGTCCATTTTTTCTGGAGAAAGGCCAGTGGCTCTTTTATACAGACTGGCAGCATGTTGCAGGCAGGAGCGATGGGTGGATGTACTGTATGTGAAGCAGTGATAAGGGAGGAGAAGTGATAAAGTGCCTGCTACTTTATCACCGGCCAATCAGCTCCTGACTGTTCCTTATTAAACCCAGCCTGTAACTTAACAGTCAGGAGCTGATTGGCCAGTGATAAAGTACCAGGCACTTTATCACTTCTCATCCCTTATCACTGCTTCAAGTTCATACATCTACCCCTGAGTGTGAAGTGCAGAGTTGCTCCGAGTGTGTGCAAAACATTGAGGAACCCTCTGAATCCACAGGAATGCCAGTCTGTAAGGGACTGATTCAGACATTGTCGCCACCAGCCCCACTCCCGCCACCAGCAGTCCTTCTCTAGCATGCAAGGGGATGTGTATGAGAACACATCCGCTTGCATGTGGCTCAAGGGGAGACAAATCATTTGATGGTCGCCGACCATCGAATGATTTCTCTCCCCTTCAGAAATAAAAGTCAGCCCAAAGGGACTTTAATCTCTGCCACAGATCACCGAATACGTCATGTGACGTCAGCTGGCCGCCTCGAGCAGGCAACTCCACTGCTTGGCATTCCCCTGCTGCCGCTCCCTGTCAGTGTGAACGCATAAGGGGTCTGCACATGCGCCAAATTCATCCCTGTCTGATCAAGCCTGAATCAGGCTGTAAGTTAGCAATCTTTTGATATGGTTTGTAACTTAACTAGTTATAGCCCCTCAAAATGGCGGCTTCTGCAATGTTCTTTCACTTTGAGTTGTGACAGTTTTAGCCCAAAAACTCTCCAGCCCACCCCCAGTCCCCATCTGCTTTCCATGCACAAATTGCCTCCACTTTCTGTTATGACATCTTTAGCACACAAAGGAGTAATTTGGTCAGTCTTGTGGTCTCCAACGCTGACCCGACGGCAGCTCCAGAGGAGATCCCGTGGCAGCTCCAGTGGTGACCCGCCAGCCGGCTCCAGAGGAGACGTGGAATCGGTGGCCGCTCCAGAGGAGACGTGGAATCGGTGAGTGCCCCCGATACACAGTGCCACGCGGGGGTGGAGGACACACAGCAGCATAGTGACACCATATGCCTTCACGTCTTTAAATTCTGTCAGAAGCCCCTGTGGATATTAAACCCTACCCTAATTCTACATGTATGGCCACAGTGGTGCAACCTCTCCAATGTCACAGTGATGAGCTGCGCCTCATCCGGCTAAATTCCCCCTGCCCCTATGGCTCTCAAAACTGTCGAATGACTGCGCATGCATATAGATTGTAGCGCACATGTGCAAGTACTCAAAACAGTAACAGTACAGATATACATAACATATACAGGTATATGCTCGATGTGCCCTGGGGAATGTAGACGCAGGGAACATATATTTGCTGAGCTGCACAGCACCTAGGCAGCCATCAGCGGTGCCACTGGTCATTGGAACAGCCAGGTAGGTAACAGTTAAGCAGGGACAGTACAGTTTTAGGTTGCTATGCAGTGTGCGAGACACAGGGGTACATATGGCTGAGTGGCACAGTTCCTAGGCAGCCATTTGCGGCACCATCTTGATCATGCTGCTCAAAGGCAGCAGTAAAAATAATAACACCCTGCCAGCTTATTGCTGGCAGGGTGTGCAACTAGTGATGGTACAGCATACAGGCTTTGCAAACAGTGGGGGTGGAGGTACATGGTACAAATAATGATAAAGAAACAGTAGACAAAATAAGTTATACATAGCTTTCATCAGCTTAGAGGCTGGAAGAGAACTGGTAATTGGTGAAAAATAAAAATAAAATGGTGCAATGTGCGGGTGTAAGTCCAACTCCAGTCCAAACTCATGCTTCAGCTGACATGCTTGAGATGCAGACTAAGATGGCAGGCAAGCCTTGAGCAGGCTTCCAAATATTTCCAATTTTAAAGGAAAGTTTGGGTCAGCTGGTACAGGGGTGTGGCTGGTGTTTGAACCATTTGATCAGCAAGCTAATTAATGGTGGGGGAAGATGCAGGCTCCCAGTAACAAAACAGTTTACAATACAGAATGTTCTTTAAATGAAAAGCATCAGATGTTCAAAATGAGATTCATGTACCTGTAAAATAGTAGATGAGATGGTTTTAAAACTTCTCTCCAGTCAAACTCATGCTTCAGCTGACATGCTTGAGATGCAGGCTAAGATGGCAGGCAAGCCTGGTACGTATATGTATATGTAAGGACCAAAATTGGGGTTAGACCTGCACGAACCAGAAAGAAATGTTCCCATCACATTAGAGTCTACAGTCTTTGGGTGCTGGATGCCGCTGGAGGTGGGGATCCAAAGAGGTTATTTCACAAAGGGATCCAAATGGCAGCTCCTCTCTAGTGTATGGCTGTTTGTCCAGATCAAAGTGACAGCAGAACTCCGGAAGGTAGAACAATTAGTTTCCGCCCCTGTCCTTCCCCAGCCCTCCCTTCCCATAACAAACTGCCCGGAGTGTATAACTCGCCAAAGCCGTTCGTTCCTGGGGTCTGCAGATGCATAAAAACACGCAGGCCCCTTCCCAATCGGTGTTAAATCACCACCACAGTCATCTGCAACTTGGTAGATTAGCGATTAGTTCTGAATCAGGCCCACTGAGACACAAGAGGAGATATGACTGAGATTTGGACATCTCTGAAATGACCATAATTGGTCTACATTGCTCTTGCAGCCTCGCGCAACTTGTTCATAATCCAAGAGGCCTTGCGTGCAAATCAGGATCTTCTGGAGTTTCAATGTTATGTTATGCAATTAAGGCACATGTATCTCATCTGTTCTTTATTCCACATGATCATTTCCCAAATTCTCTAAACTTTCTATAGGATTAGCAAATAATTTTTCTATATATCCATTAATCTACGACAGGGTTTGATCTCCTAAGCTACATGTATTTAAAATGTAGCATAGAGCCATTGCAGGAAATCTCTACACTACTCAGTCTCTAAAAATCTTATCATTGATTATCAAAAACAATCACAGCCATATAATTAATCTTACGTACTCCAGTGCCCAAAGTGACCATACATGTAGGTGGCAGAGCTGGACTAGATCATGAATCTGATTCAGCTTTGTTAGAAAACCAAAAAAAGATTTGGATGGGGTGTTTTTAAACTGAAATCTAAATTGCAGTGTAAAAATAAATCTGTCTACTGGGCTTCATGCAAAAGCAGACAGTATTTACCCTGCAGAGAAACAATATCAATTTATTTGGTCACCGGTGCATAGCAATATAGTTTGTTCCAGACCCAAAATGACTTTTTGCTTTTTTTGGCCCCATATACTGAATCACTGTTGTTTTCTGAATTTCTCACCATTTTATAAGGAGTATACATAATGAGTGGGTTAGGCAGTCAGCAAAATCAGCGTAGTTTCCCGATATCACAAATATCGTGCATTATGCAATTACCCATGTGGTTTGGCCCTACATCCACTCCCATATGTTAAGCCCCCCATATTTATACGTGATTTGGGCCCGATTTCACTCGATTCCTGTGGATCGGGGTGAGAATTGGAATGACATCGGCTCAAACCGCAAGTGTATGACATCCAATCGGATCCGGTCCCGTTCGCATGCTAAGCACCCGCGATGTATTGCCCATGCAGCGGGTGGGGTATCCAGCGTGCAGCAGACAGGGTCCGGTGTTCGGGGTGCGGGGAGGGCAGGCAGGGAGCAGGGTCCGGCATGCAGCGGACATGATCCATTGTTTGAGGAGTGTAGTTCGACTGGCAGCGAGCAGGGGTCGGTGTACGGGGCAGCAGTGATTGGCTCTATCAGTGGCCGTCCAGTGTTTGAATAGGATTTTTAAATTCAGCTGTCCCCAGGGTTAACATCGCATGTGATTTATCACATGTAAAAAAAAATGACACATAAAGTGCCAAATTTTAGCGAGCTCCCCCGGGGAACGCAGAGGAAATCGGGACTGACTAATCGACCTTTGGAGGCCTTTACAGTAAAGACATGGCACTAAAAATATTTAGATTCCTTATTTGAAAAGTAAAAAAATAACAGCTGCAAAGTTGCAAAGAAATAACCATTTCAATGCCAGTAGTGAGTTAAATCTTAAAATATATATTTTAGGACAAATTCTGAAATGCCTCATCTTGCTGTAGGTCATTCATAGCACCCATGTTAGCATTTTATTTTGTCTTTAAATGATAAAGTGGAACTGCCATCTGACCTGCTGAGGGAACACAGATGAATTTTCTCTGCAGTCAAGCAAGCATTTATACATCTTATATTCCTCTCCTCCAGCCCTGTCTCTCCCCTCCTCCACTCACAGGAACCACCTGGCCTAATTAGTCTATATACCTTAAACCAGATGCTGACTTCACTGCAATATGATCTTAAACCTGATTACTGGTGCAAATCCACCCACTGCAATGTTCTGCGCTGATCTTTTCACTGCTCCCACTTCCTGTCAGGATAAAAGCCAGTTTGTGCTGGGGCCCTTTCATCGCATGTACAATTTTTTTCCCTTTCAGTGTGAGTGGTACAAGTGCCACAGTTAATGTACAGAGAAAAAATAAATCTTGGCACACACCTTTAGCATAAATGGTTGAATGGAATTCAGTGCGTTTTAATCAGTTGGCGCATTGAATGTGCCAAAAAAAAAAATGTTAATTATCCTGAAACCCACCAGTGAATCATGATTGAAACGTTTCACATTCACATCTGTGTTGATGTATTTGCTCACAGCATTTCCTTAAACTATTATAAGGGTTAATTTAAGATTTAAAGATGTAAAACTGAAAATTAGGTACTATGTCAGGCCTATGTTATATAGGGCCTTATTCTGATCGGTGCGGCCGATCCGAATATGCGGCCAGGACCGTGCGTGCGAAACCCCGCCTTCCATACGGATCGCCAACTCCGTCCGTACGCGGTAAGAAGCTGGCCGAACGGACCGCACGTGTATTTTTCATGGAATACGCCTCCTCCATCTCAGGGAACCTCCCCCATCATTCGATGGTCGCAGACCATCGAATGCAGGACCGAGTGGTCCACCAGCTCCCGCAACCTCAGACCACACGGACATTTTTCCGTGCAAAAGCAGGGATCTGGGCGGGCAGCTGACATCCGGCGATGTCATATGTCCGCCCCCTACACGTGCGTCACGACTGCATTACCATACGTACGCCCAGCGTTTGCATGGGAACGCCCATGAAACGCGGGGCTTATGCATATGGTAATGAGCCCAAATAGGCCTTCACGCCCCTCTCCACCCCCTGTTCGGAGTGTTCACATTTCATGCGGGATTTGGCCGTACGCCCCGCTCGCACATGCACAGAGACGCCTCTGCACATGCGCAGACACAAAACATCGGCGGCACGAACGTACGCGGATATTACCGCACCAACCAGAATAAGGGCCATAGTAAGAAATCCCATTGATCTGGCACTATGTAATTCTCCCTATCATCTAGCAAAGCCATCTGGCTAAAGGTATCATTAAGTCTCTCTGGCAAAGGGCTTCCCAATAGGTATACGGTCGTTAGGTTGACACTATTATAGTCGACATACAATGGGTTGACTACTGAAGGTCGACATCTGAAAAAGGTCCACAGGGTCAAAAGGTTGATACAACCATTAGGTCAACATTGGGAAGGTCAACAGTCACAAGGTCAACATAGGTTTTTCACATATTTTTTGAGTAGACATGTGCCGACATACAGAATTTCATGTGCCGGACATAGCTAGGCAACATGCCCGAAGCATGGCGAACGCAGCGACGCAACTGTGTCAACATTCTGGACCAAAGTGAAAAAATCCATGTCGGCTACTGTTGACCCTGAGGTTTCTGGCGACAGGATGGTCTCTGGCTAACCTGACGTTTGGTTCCCTCATCTACCCGCAAGCTTTTGGTCTCATCATCCTGTAGACCTGCAAAGCAAGGTCTGATGATGCTGCAGTACCAGTTTTGCAAGGTAAGGACAAATACACCACACACTTATTGTAAATTAAAAAAAAAACTTTTGTACAGTATTAATACTTTTGCCTTGGACACACTTAAAAGGTTTTTTTATCATTACAAAATATAGAAAGGGTGCAAAAAAATAGAAAAAAACTATGTAAACATTTTGTATCATCCAGTTTTAACTTCCCCAATAGGGATGGTACGGTGTGACAGATATTTAAAGGCTCAGGTACACGTAGTGCAAGGTGCAAATGCAATGTCTTACATATCTGCTCCAGAGACACAATCTGTCATACTGCTCCATACCTATTGGGAAAGGAAAAAATTGTGCAAAACTTGGTTATAAGTCTTTAAAAGACTCCTGGGGTGACATTCTATGGGATGAGATTTGCGTTTTTTGGCGTTAATTAGTCAACAAAATGGCGACCGCATTTTTCTGTCAAATCGCCTATTTAATAGGATGCGCTAAGGGACTGAAATCGCATATTATGTGCGTTAACGCATGCGGACCAGAAGTGCGAGATTAATTCGCATTTATATCGCATCCAGATGTTTTCGTACAGAAAAGTATACAAATCGCTTATTTAATGCAATGCGGTTTCTCAAATCGCACTTTTTAGGTGTCTAATAATCGCACTTATTTCAGACCAGGTTCTGTTTGGCGATATGGCCCAGAACTCATTTTGGTCAAGTGCACACATGGTTAATTTCACCACAGGTGCCCTCATTTTCACTCACAAACACCCCTACATAAACCCCAACATCATTAAGGACACCTGTGAGGGTTTGAGACATGGAGATTTTGCAGAGTGGTTTGGAGTTGCTTATCTGTGATGTGGCCCATTTGGAGGAGCTGCGCAGGAGGGAGGAAGCTGCGCGCCAGATCCAGGTAGCCCCCCGACTACTGCGTACCCCACGTATGTATCGTGCTCGGCTGTACCTGGACTCCCTCTCGGATCAACAGGTTGTGGGGATGTTTAGGCTGAATCGCATTAACCTGTTGGACTTATATGAGCAGGTGAGAGATGATTTGGACCCTTTTGGTGGAGGCAACTATGCAGTGTCTGGCCTGCACAAATTAATGTGTGCCCTCTACTATTTGGCCACAGGCTCCACTCAGTCTGTGACCTCATGGGCCTTGGGGGTATCACAGGCCACTTTCTCTAAGCATTTTACTCAAGTGTTACTTGCTTTAAAGAAATTGTGGTGCACATACATCAGATTCCCCAGTTCTGAGCAGGAGTGGCAGGACCACAATTTGGCTTTCTATAGACTCTCAGCATTCCCTCGCGTGCTGGGAGCTATAGACTGCACATACATTGGGATTAGGGCACCGCACGTGCGGAGCCATGTCTACGTCAATAGGCGTGGGCGGCACTCCCTGAACGTGCAGGTTGTATCCAATGCTCACTTGAAAATCCTGAGTGTTGTCGCAGGCTTTCTGGGAAACTGCCATGACGCCTATATTCTGAGACACTCAGCCCTCTGGAACAGATTTACCGACCACCAAATGCCAGAGGGCTGGCTACTAGGTAAGTACCTTTTTACATATTACCCTGTCTGTCCTTATTTGTACCAGCTCTAATGTGTGTGTTTCCTGTTTCACAAGCATATTGCTCTTCTACCAGTGTGTCCTGTTTGAAAGAAACACATACCTTCCCATGTAAGGCAATCACTTCCTATCTGTGTTTTAGGTGACTCAGGATATGGTTGTGTTTCCTGGCTCATGACACCTTTGCGCACCCCAGAGGGCCCTGCACAGCACCGGTATAATGAAGCCCACATTGCAACCCGCAATGTGGTGGAGCGCACATTTGGCGTTTTGAAGAGTCGCTTCCGGTGTTTGGACAGGTCGTCGGGTACACTGCTTTACCACCCTGCCAAAGTAGTGATGATCATCCAGGCTTGCTGCATGCTGCACAACATAGCCCTGTCCCAACCTGCCTATGTGGAGGAGGAACATGCAGCAGTCGTGCAGGAAGCCCAACCTACCACACCTCGGGTAGTGAGGGGTACGCAGAGGGGGAATCTGGTGCGCACACACATCATCAGCCATTACTTTTCTGGTAAGCACATGTGCCCTGTACTCCAAAATGTACCTGTGCTGTAAGTGTACTCATTAACAAATTTGTGACCAATACCATCTGCTTCCACCCACATTTAGCCTAATACACAGAGCCCAACGGATGCAGATGGTGGTGCTGACCTATCCCTTGCTGGTATCTAGCTTGTAAGTACATTTGATACATGTATGAATGAAGTTTGCAGTCAAACATGGCTCACTGGTGTCGTGGAACTACACGTGCCAGCATGCCCTGACACACTACAACCATTACAGTCCAAACCATGAGTGTCAGAGCCTGCTGGAATATGTAGATCCACAACCTTTGCCGGCCAAGGAGTAACCCCACACTACTTTAGTGCAATCCCATTGTCATATACCATTACAATATGTTATAATTGACACAATAATTGGTTTTTAGAAAAATACACAAACACAATGGTATGCGGTTAGACATTTTTACTTCTGCCTACTTTGTCAGACGCAATCTGCATTTTTGCAGGTGAAACATAACAACTGTGGGGCCATGTTACAAGATGTATTGGATTTTACAAAATTAACAAACATATATATGAGCTACCTTCTCCCAGCATCAGGCAACCCTACACCACTTCTAGAACCTGCACCAAGCCCACCACGGGTCCTAACACTCCGACGGGGTGGGGAAGTGGGGGAGCCACTTATTGGGGTGCTGGATACACTGCTGAGGGTTGATGCTGCGCCACCTCCCACATTGGCTTCCAGCTGCTGTAGTTGGGCCTGCATACCTATTAAGGCATTGGTCTGCGCTGTGCATGATTGGCTTAGTGCAGCTATACTTTGCGCCAGGCTGCCAATATGGCTATTCTGTTCCCTTACAGCAGAAGTTAAATCTGCAAAACGGGTGTCAATGCTGTTAGCAATGCGCACATGAGTGCCTACACCTACCCGTACACTACGTGCAATTTTGCGTAATTGAAGAAACGTGTCACGCATGTACCCCTGAATGTTACCTATTTGCAGGCTTTGGGAGGCCATGAATTCTATCTGTTTGTCCTTGAAATTGACCAAGGAGTTAGCTACTTGGGAAGCAGAAGCTGCTGTATGGGGTGTGTTTGCGGGTGGGGGTGGGTTGGGAGACACCCCACTTGGGGGAAGATCACTCTGTGATGAGGTCTGTATTTCTTCCTCTGCCGCAAAGGTCTCGACCGGTTCAAGAATGATGTCCATTTCGTCTAACAGCATTATTGAAGAATCAGTTTGGTTGGTCCCTAGTTGTATAGCACCTGTGGATACAGATGAAGAGGTAAGTACTGATGCATATATAGGCCAGACTGTCATCTATACTGTTTTAGAAAGGGCTTGAGATGCTGGACGCACATACCTAGGGGTGTTATGTACTTACACATGTACCCGGATACAGCATGTAACATTGACATTAATAATATGTCACATGCCTAGCTCAGATGACATTCATTTCCGTTGCAATGTAGCAGCAGGAGATGAATGTAGTGTGAGATATTGTTGATGTGACATGGGTGTGTGTACTGTATGTGTAATGGCATGTTTTTTGTTCATTTACCTGCTTCCACAGATTCTGCAGCAACGGGCCTTCTTGTCTTGGATGCCGCAGCACTTCGGGATGGACAATCTGTACAAGGAAAGATGGGCAGCCATTATGGACCTTACAATGGATAAGCATTTACAAAAACCATGCATTCAAATGACTATAATGGACAATACTTCCTTTGGATAAGGACTGCATTATTTATTCACCACCATTTTTTTTATTTTTTTTTAACACTATTATTTGGTAAAATGATTATTAAATTAGTGGACACATGACAACTATTGGATAATCTGTGGTATGTAGTCATGGCAGCTTAACCACCAGTACACCTCTGTGTTTTTGGCCACATACATGTTAGGCTGCTAGAAAGAATGTTACAGTGTTGATCAATATGAGCAGTTGTGGAAGTACAAGGGCCAGCATTATGAGCAATTTGAAAGTAGGAGCAGGCAATTTCTTGTGCATGACCTTGCTAGGCTATGTAGTTCCACAGCAGCACTTTACTTAGCATAACAATACAAGTGAACATTATAGTTATAAAACATTGGCATGTATGTTTAAGATTGCATGGGGTCACACTTACCAGCTCTAGATGGCGTTTGCGGCCTATCGGTATCCGCCACGTGCATGCCAGGCAGGACCTCAGGGGGTATGATGCGCTTCAACTTCACCTCATACGAAGTGTAGCACACAGTGGTGGGGCTTCCTCCTCCAGTCTTGGTGGCCTCCTCCAACTCCATGGCCATTTTACTTTTCAACTGCCTTTTGATGTCGTCGAATCTCTTTTTTACATTGCGCACCAGGCGCTTGTGCTGACTGACAGCGTTCACCGCCTGGGTGATGTCCTTCCACATAGCCCTTTTGCGCTGTGCAGTGGTCTTGTGGTGAGATTTGCCAAGTAAACAGTCAAACACTGGCATGATAGCCCGGACAAGTGCAGCATTTTCCTCATATGAAAATCTGACCTTCCGGCCACTTTTTGTGCGGCCAGCTTCCACCTCCTCCTCCTCATTTTCTACTCCAGCCATGTACCCCTCCTCCTCCATGCCAGTGTCTTCCTCCTCCTCACCTCCATCTTCCTCCACCTCTGACATGTGGCCCTCCTGCAGCTGCTGTGGGGTATGGTCAAGGTCTTGGCTATAGGATGGCCTGGTCTGGGGCTGGCCTTGCTGTGGCCATGCTGCCTGCCACACTGCTGGCTCTCCCACTTGGCTGGCTGCTGCCACTGCTCCCTCTGCCACTGCTCCCTCGGCCACTGCTCCCTCTGCCACTGCTTCCTCTGCCACTCCTCACTCTGCCACTGCTCCCTCTGCCACTCCTCACTCTGCCACCAACACCTCTTCCTCTACTCACACTGCCACTGCTCCTCTCCATGCTCCTTACTTCCTATCAAAGAGTGAAATGGCGCCAATGGCCCTTTATATAGGGGGTGTGATGCATAATGGAGGGGACAGAGGTGGGCCAAAAGGTTGGGGGGTTCTTACTCATGCGGAGACAGTTTTGTAAATCGCACTCCGGTTGGTCCAAAACTCGCACATGACCGGCGGAAGAAATCGCACTTTTTTGTTACTTAAAATCGCACCACTTCGCCGCAAATCGCAACACTTCGCACTTTTCAGCCTCCAAAGCACATCACATTAAATATGTGAATTATGACTGAAAAATGTGATTTCAAAAAGGGCGAATAGCGGCGATGTGGTGCGCTAAAATAACATGCGCATTTATCACATCCCATAGAATGTCACCCTCCTGGTCTCCCTGCAGTAATGACATATACAGGTGGCTGTAGCTGGATGATTTAGGCAGTTGTGAGGAGGATGCTGGGATGGGTGGTGGTGAATATGGGCATGAGGAAGCGACTGGTAAGGGGGTTAGGGGAGTAGCCTCTGGTGTTTCGGGTAAAGGAGAAAGCCCAACTATTTGGCTGTCAATATTAAGGCACCCTAAATGCCTTGAAACAAGAGTTAGCTGCTATTCGCTCAAATGCCAGTTTTTAGACTGGTGTCGTGGTGGTGTGGGTGTCATAGTGGTTATAGTGCAAGGCTCGCTTGATAGGCCTTGAGTGTCCAATAGCAGAGAGAGGGCTGGGGTTGGAGGTGTGTTTGTATTGACACTGTGTTGCTGTAAAAAAAAAATAGTTACTAATCAAATTTATTTACTTTCTGATTTTGGTTCCCTACCAGCGTTAGAAGAGTGGGAAGCCATCGTAGAGGAGTTGACCAGCATTGCAAATTCCCAAAATGTGAAGAAGCCATTGACGGCAAACATGTCCACATAGCCCTGTCAACAGTGGTTCCTACCACTACAACTATAAGGGCTATTTCAGTGTTGTACTGATGGCAGTGGTTAAAGCAAACTACGAGTTCATCTTCCTGGATGTCAGCAGGAATTGGCATGCTTTGGATGGTGGCACTTTAAAGGATACAAAATTCTATGAGAGACTCACCTCGGGGAGGGTACCAAGGGACTGGCGCCTAGCTAACATAGTACCAATATGGAAGAAAGGTAAAAAAACTAACCCTGAAAATTATAGACCAGTCAGCCTTACATCCATTGTGGGGAAAATATTAGAAGGAATAATAAGATATAGTATCCAAAATTTCTTAGAACTGGAGAAGGTGATAAGGCTCAGCATGGGCTCATCAAAAATAGATAATGTCAGACTAATTTAATTAGCTTCTATAAGGAAGTCAGTAGCAGCTGGACTTGATGTAATACTTCTTGATTTAGCTAAAGCTTTTGACACAGTGCCTCATAAAAGGTTATTAATAATACTAGGTAATTTAGGGTTAGGAGATAAAAATTCTTAATTGGATTAAAAACTGGTTGCACAATCAGGTACAGAGAGTGGTGGTAAACGACATACATCCAGCTGAGGTAAGGTCCAAAGTGGAGTCCCGCAAGGTGCAATATTGGGACCCACCTTGTTTAATATATTAATTAATGATATAACATAGTGAGTTAAATTGCAATATTTGCAGATGACCAAAAATTGAGTAAGGAAATTTACTCAAGAGGGAATTTGGATAAACTACAAAGTGACTTATTTAAACTGGAAAGGTGGGCGGAAAGGTGGAAAATGCAGTTTAACGTTGATAAATGTGAAGTAATTCATAATGGGAACAAAAATTAAAAAGCTATTTATAGGCTAAATGGTGCTTTTATAGGGAATTCTGCTGTAGAGAAAGACTTGAATGTCATCATAGATGAAAAATTGGGTAATAATGCACACTGCTCAAGTGCATCAGCAAAAGCAAACAGGAAACTGGCATGCAGTAAAAGGTGAATGGATTCAAGGTATACCAATGTGATGGTGCCTCTTTACAAGGCATTGGTAAGGCCACACTTGGAATACTGTGTTCAGTTCTAGGCACCACACCTTAAAAGGACATAAATTAATTAGAACAGGTACAGAGAAGGGCGACTAAGCTAGTTAACGGAATAAAATTCTGGAACTCATTGTTGGTGGGGGTGGTTACAGCAACTACTGTTTAATTACTGTTTGATTAATGATTTAAAATTGGATACATTTTTGGCCACTAAGGGAATTCTATAGATATGACTTACTGAAGTCAGTAGTTACAAGTTAGATAGGTTGAACTCGATGGACTAACATCTTTTTTCAACCTTAATTACTATGCTACTATGTTACATCCAACAGCCTTAACTTGCTGCCTGTCCAAGAAACAAAACGTGGGCTAAATTTTTTGTTCATGGTGGATGAGGCATTCATATGAAACAATATGCGCAAAGGGTCCTAAACCATGACAAAATGATCTTCAACTACAGGCTATCCAGGGCACACTGTATTGTGGAAAATGAGCTATCGCATATTCCACACTGCCATCTATCTGAGGGTGGACAAAATAATAGACTGGGTCGTCGCGACATACTGTGTCCTGCACAATGTACTCTGCCGCCAAGCCATACAGCAAAGGGCAACAGGCACAGCACTAAAAGAAGACCCAGATCTACCAGAGGTGGCAGTACATATATCCTCCTTGGAAACCCTATACCAGCCCTGATATTTTTGGAGGTTGCAGGGGCCACTAGACATTCCCACAGATCATAAGTGGTAATTATAAGCCCACAGGGCCATCACTTTCTACAATTGCTGTGCCCCCCATTCCATTCACCATCTGTATCCATTTGGTTCCAGTCAATGCAATTTCTGGTCCATATATATTTTAAATCCATCACCACCTCATGAATTTTTATTGATTTAATTTATTGTACAATGTATGTTATGTTTTTAATTTGTTATTAAATATTGTTATATGATCTTTCATCATACAGCGCCACTTCCTTTCTTTCTTTTTTACTTGCATTATTGGGACTTACAACCCAATTAATAAGTGTCAGCTCCTGACAAAACACCCCTGGTAAGCGGCTGTCTGTGCACCCAAGGTAGCACGTCCAATCCATTTTTGAGCTGCTGGCATTAGTCTCCGTTATGGAGCGGAGGCTGGGGCAGGCAGGTCCCTATATTTCGAATAGGGACAAGCGCCGGGCCTACGTTGCAGCCCGGCGCCGAATATTCGCCCGCACAAATGTGTGGAGGACTGTCGCCCAGCTGGAGAGGCGATGGTCCGACCTGCGTCGGCGGCAGCCAGATTTACTCCAGCTTTTGAGGCGGCGTCTTGAACGCTGTAAGTATTGACACAAAACACACATAATTAACAGTGAATGTTTTCATTTTCACATTATTAAATAATTATATTACATGAGGTCAATTGGGTGTTGATGATGAAATGGCATATACTATATGTGTGATACTTCCTCTTTCACATGCAGTAATGTTGATATGATATGTAATTGCAATAGAAATGTGACTGTTAAATGACACTCATCCATTTTGTTTTTTAAACCCACAGCGCGGGAGAGAGCCAGACAGGCCCGTGAGGAGGCCCAGGAGGAGGCCCAGCTGGAGGCCCAGGAGGTGGAGGTCCAGGAGGTGGAGGCCCAGGTGGAGGTGGAGGAGGAGCAGGCGGGCCAGGTGGAGGTGGAGGAGGAGGAGGAGGGCCGCCATGAGGCGGAACACTTCAACTCCACTCCCCCTACACACACCCCTCCCCCTAGCCACTCACCAACCTCCTCATTCTCCCTTCCTTCCCCACCCATCTACCCTGGTCATGATGACCCAGCCCTACCCCTACCCAACTACCCACCACCCAGCAACGTGGAGCCTGAAATGGGTGTGGAGCTGGCAGGCAGTGGTAAGTAGACGTAATGCCTCATTACTGACTTATTTAGGTACAGTTTGTTATGTCGCACAGCTGATTACATTTTGCTTTAATATAGTAAAGACGGTACTTGTGTACAATCACGGCTCCCACGATGTCCATCGTATAGGGAAAAATCGCATGCGACCGCATCGCATGCGACCGCATCGCATGCGATTGCATGCAATTTTTAACAGAAATGCATCCAAATGCATTGAAATTAGTATCAAACATGTTCAATGGCCTCCAAATGTCATTTTTGAGGCTGTACCACCCCCACTATCAACGCGAACCCGAAGCGTGGCGAGCGCAGCGAGCCCGCGAGGGGCGGCGGTACGCGTCCTACGACCTTTTTATACCCCCACTATCCACGTCGGCGTGGAGTTGAGAATAGAAAGTGTGGCGAGCGCAGCGAGCCACCGAGCCCGAAGCGTGGCGAGGGGACACGGATACCTTCACAGGTATCCGCGTCCCCTCGCGGGCTTCACAGGTGTCCGCGTCCCCTCGCGGGGCTCGCTGCGCTCGCCACGATTCGGGCTCGCCACACTTTGTATTCTCAACTCCACGCCGACGTGGATAGTGGGGGTATGAAAAGGTCGTAGGACGCGTACCGCCGCCCCTCGCGGGCTCGCTGTGCTCGCCACGCTTCGGGTTCGCGTTGATAGTGGGGGTGGTACAGCCTCAAAAATGACATTTGGGGGCCATTGAACATGTTTGATACTAATTTCAATGCATTTGGATTCTTTTCTGTTAAGAATCGCGATTTTTCAAAAATTGCTAAAACTGCAAAAATCGCATGCCATCGCATGCCACTACATTTGGCATGCGATGGCATGCGATGGGAGCCGTGAAAGTACACAAGAACCGTAAAGACTAGTAAAAACGGTACTTGTTTCCTAGAGCGGCCACAATTGCGGGCATCGTGTACCTTAAAGTTTAGGTACACGATGCCCGCGATGGACCCGATTTCCTTTGAAATCAGGTCCATTTTGCCGGCAAAGGCAAAATCGGGGGCATCGCGTCGGTCGCGTGCATTAACATGGCCCCCGACGCGATGCCGGCGATTTTGCCATAGGCTTCAATGTTAAAATATTTTTAACATTGAAATCGGGAGCATCGCGTCGGTCTTGTGCCATTATAATGGCACAAGATAAGATGGACTTGATTAAGTCCAGAAAAAAAGGGTATGTGAAAGTAGCTGCGCCAAACCTGGCTGCTGCACCTTGTACCACCCTGGGTTACCACCCCAGATCCAAACAAGCACAGAAAATACAAAATGGTGGACAATAGTGCGCTGTCAGGAAACAACTCGATACTCTGTTTCTTCTCCCCTTTTGGTCCAGGTTTCAATCCAAATAGGATACCGAAAAGCAATGGGGGTAGAAACAAAGGTATTAAACACTTCAGATGAACACTCTTATCTTCGAGGTAACACGTAGCTGCCCTCTACTGACCTGAATAACAGGCCCTATGTTCACGTAAAGGTTTCTTTCCTTTCAATAAGCATCAGACATTCCCATGAAATACAAGCTCACCTTGGCACTGGGCCCTATTTTCATATAAAGGTATCTTTTTATCTCCTGGGATCTCTGGATAGCCAAGATGGAATTCCACACCAACAATAATTCAGGTGAAAAACAGGGTTTATTCCAAAGTCCAATGAATACAGATAAAAAATTAAAAATGGAGGCTTCCACGTGCCACTTTCCCCTTACTTCTTCACCAAACCAATCTCTCCCGGGTATGAGGTAGGTACTTGCCCAAAGATGGTATAAGGCTCTAGGATCAGAAGGTTGGGTTGGAAGCACTGGAACCATCCACAGACTCCACAGCACCGACGCGTTTCGGACCTACAAGGTCCTTTTTCAAGGTGTGGAGTAACATAGTGTCTGCACAGGTATTTATACCTCTGCAGACTGACTTAATTGAAATTGATAATTAAAAACATGGAACCGGATCACACCGGGAGACACACTGTAATTTAACACAATGATTAAAAACACAATAAAAATACTGTAAACACGGTATATATAAATACAATATTACATGATCGTTTTTCTACAAGTATAAAAATGCATGTCCTCAGAGGGTAAAATAGCATAAAAGTTTCAGTCCGGAGCCAGAATTTCATATCTGCCGGTTTACACGGCGCCAAACATCATGTAGCGTAGTCTTCCGCCTTCATAGCGGAAGTGACGTCCGTATCCGGTCCTTGGAACGCATCGTCACTGACGTTTGCGGTTCAGAGCCATCTTGGATAGATCTGCAGTGGACGGAATGCGTGTATCCGGTCTTTGAAACGCAAATACTGCTTCCTGTGGCTTCCATGATGTTATTCTCATCACATGCAGCGTGTGTGGACCGCATTTTTGGAACGCACAACCAGGAAGTAGATAATGACCCTTGATTAAGTCCATCTCACATAGGAAACAATGTGAAATGGGCCAATATGACCCATTTCACATTGTATATGGCCCCATCGCCACCCCACGATTGACACCAACCCGAAGTGTGGCGAGTGCAGCGAGCCCGCGAGGGGCGGCGGTGCGCGTCCTCCGACCTTTTCATACCCCTACTATCCACGTCGGCGTGGAGTCGAGAATATAAAGTGTGGAGAGCGCAGCGAGCCACCGAGCCCGAAGCGTGGCGAGGGGCCGCGTATACCGGTGAAGTTATACGCGTCCGCTCGCCACGCTTCGGGCTCGGTGGCTCGCTGCGCTCGCCACACTTTATATTCTCAACTCCACGCCGATGTGGATAGTAGGGGTATGAAAAAATCGGCGGACACGCACTGCCGCCCCTCGCGGGCTCGCTGCGCTCGCCACGCTTCGGGTTGGTGTCAAACGTGGGGTGGCGTTCAGATGGTAAAATTGGGGGTCTGGGGAATAGTTTACATTGAATCCAATGTAAAATAGGGTCTCAGGGACCCTATTCACATTTGATTCAATGTAAAAATCGGGTCTATCGCGTCGGTCGCATCGCATGCGATTTGGTCGCATGCGATGCGACCGACGCGATTTTTCCGACACGATCACCCCGATGCAAATCGGAGTGGCCGTGCTAGGAAACAGGTACCGTAAAAACAAATGGATAACAACAGACACACTTTGGGGTTATAGGGCCATTCTGCAAACGTGGAATCTGGAGGCTCATGTAGGTGATGAGTGATTATTTATGAAGGGTCTTTCTATACAAGCACAAATAAAACATAAATGGAGTATGGCCAGGCCTGATTTATAATGGAGTCACAAGTGGTCAGTTCCCCTGGGACCCCCTCTAGCCAGTGGGCCAGTGTTGTTGCCATGTATTTTTGAAAGCAATTATGTAGGATGGATTTTCCTTAGAAAATGTTTGGTGCATGGAAGAGGATTAGTGCTGCACCTTCACCTATCTGGCAATGTGACAATGGCCCTTATTCTGATCGGTGCGGCCGGATCCGAATATGCGGCCAGGACCGTGCGTGCGAAACCCCGCCTTCCATACGGATCGCCAACTCCGTCCGTACGCGGCAAGAAGCTGTCCGAACGGACCGCACGTGTATTTTTCATGGAATACGCCTCCTCCATCTCAGGGAACCTCCCCCATCATTCGATGGTCGCAGACCATCGAATGCAGGACCGAGTGTTCCACCAGCTCCCGCAACCTCAGACCACACGGACATTTTTCCGTGCAAAAGCAGGGATCTGGGCGGGCAGCTGACATCCGGCGATGTCATATGTCCGCCCCCTACACGTGCGTCACGGCCGCATTACCATACATACGCCCAGCGTTTGCATGGGAACGCCCATGAAACGCGGGGCGTACGCATATGGTAATGAGCCCAAATAGCCCTTCACGCCCCTCTCCACCCCCTGGTCGGAGTGTTCACATTTCATGCGGGATTTGGCCGTACGCCCCGCTCGCACATGTGCAGAGACGCCTCTGCACATGCGCAGACACAAAACATCGGCGGCACGAACGCACGCGGATATTACCGCACCAACCAGAATAAGGGCCAATGATTCATGAAGTAAGGGGTAGAGGGACTAGCCTAGCCTTTTAATGTGGTATGTATGTGATCGATCTATCTATCTATCTATCTATCTATCTATCTATCTATCTATCTATCTATCTATCTATCTACTGTATCTATCTATCTATCTATCTATCTATCTATCTATCTATCTATCTATCTATCTATCATGCAGTTTAGCATTGAGCAGTGACATGCAGGTTTATATGTAAGGCAAAATGTGACAAGTTCTAGTGGATGTAGCTTTCTAGAACATTGGTGAGTGTTAAGGCAGGACAAGTGTGAGTGAGGCTCAAGTGTTGTTGTGATTTTGAAACATACATTGGCAATGTTATAAGTAACATATTCTGTAGTGTAAGCCACTGTGTGTGTGTGTCACCATCATAGTATTTATTTGAATTTGAAACACTATTTAATTGTGGATATGTATGATTTATCATGCTGTAGGTAGTTAGGATCAGGGCCAGATTATAATGGAGGCACAAGGGGTCAGTGCCCCTGGGCCCCCCACTAGCCCTGTGGTTGGCATGTATTTTTCAAAAAGGTTTTGTGCATGGGAGTGCTGCAGCTTCACCTATCTTCCAATGTGACAATGATTAATGGTGCTGAGCATCAGGAGCCAAGGCACACTGATTGCACAAGTGTGCAGTGCATTTCTGGGAGTTGTCTAAGTCCCATGACACTTTAAACCAGAGGGCAGAGGCTGAGAGGATTGTGCTGAGCTCTAATTGGTGGAGCTCATTACATGCCCATGGAGAACAGCATCAGCAGCAGCTTAGTCATGGGAGGGTTTTTAATCAAAGGCAGCACTAGGACTGTGAGGTCTCCTACAGAGTAAGGTGCAGAGGGACAAACACAGGCTTTTCATATGGTATGTATTTATGTGTATGTGTGTATATATATATATATATATATATATATATATATATATATATATATATATATATATATATATATGCAGTTACCCATTGACCAAGTTTATACTGCCTTTACTCTGTGTTTTGACAGTGTAATATTCTCCCATGCAGTGTGCGGCCAGTAATGACAAGTGCAAGGGGGCCCCCCTGGCTAAAGTACCCCGGGCCCCCCGAAGGCTTAATCTGGCACTGGTTAGGATTGAATGTAGGTATCACAATGTGCAATGTCAACCTGAATAGCATACTTTAATGTTGAACCCCCTTTAACATGCCCACAGATGACCAGAGGGAAGAAGGCGAGGGTGTGCGAGGGGCCCTCCTAAGGCTGCGCCAGCACCTGCTCATCCTGGCAGCGGATGTGCAGGACCTCTGTGACCTGCTGCTTTAATTTTTTTTAATTAATTTTTTGTTGTATTTCAATAAATGTTTATATGAAAGTTAGAAGTGGTCTGTGTGTTTTTGTATAATTTTACAGTATAGGTATAAATAGTGATGTATTTTTATGTAAGGTGCAAAAGTACAGTATATAGATGGGTTTATAGCATACAAGTGCTTAAAAGTGAAGGGTAATGTAAAGATGTACATAGTGTGTAAGTGATCTTTGACATTGCTATCAGGGCTATAGAAATAGAAATATGCACTTTTCCATGAGGAAGTTAGTTGTATATGATATACTGCCATAAGGCAATGCTGCCGTCTTGGTTCAGCTCCAGTTTAATACCGAATGTCTGTATTTACTGCAATAAAATGAGGCTTAGCAGCAATATATTTAACCTTTTAGTCTAGGTGCCAAGTACAGTTTAACTCCAAAGCCCTGTGGTTTTTTTTTACGTGCAGAGCTGATGAACTGGAGTTTTCCAAGTTGTGTCTCGCCAACACACTGAAAGGCATGAGCCTGAACAGATAAATTCATGAACGGCCTGGCAATAAATTACAGTAGAACCTGATGGTGTTACCACCCAGAATGCTGATCAGTACAGTGTACAGAGCTGCTGGAACCAATTGGAAGGTATTGTCCCAAGACAAAGGTAAAGGGGGTAAACAGAGGTATACGGTCACAAGGTCGACAGTCAAAAGTTCGACATGCATTACATTGATCGCTTAAGGTCGAAATGGCTTTAGGTCGACACAAGCATTAGGTCAACATTGGGGAGGTCAACAGTGAAAAGGTCGACATGGGGTTTTTCACTTTTTTTTAACTGACATGTGCCAACAGGTAGTATTTCATGCCCTACTATCCACTAGAGTATAGAGGGGGAATATAATAGTGTACCGGGCGTAGCAAGTCACCGAGCCCGAAGCAAAAACATGAAAAACCCATGTCGACCTTTTGACTGTCGACATTCACATGTCAACCTAATACTTGATTGGAACTAATGACCCTGTCGACCTAAATCCATATCAAACTTTTTGATTTGTCGACCTAAGGCTTGCCGATCTTCAGTGGTCTACCTTATGCATGTCTACCTTACTGGTCGACCTAATGACCCATACCAGTGAGCAGAGCTGCACGTTTTCCCTGTGGATGTTGTGTAAATGGAATTGTGAGCTAAGAAGAGTTGATACATCTGCATTCATGGGATGACTCAGAGGTGGCGGATCTGTGAAGGCATGTTAATGATGCAGGTGTTGGCCATTGAATGGAGACACCCACCTGTGCTTTCCCAGATACACTGCTTGCATGCAAAGATGCAACACCGGATTATCATAAAGGACAGCAGGGAGGACATGGGCTACTCAGAATGTCCATCTTGAGTAAGTAAAAATTGCACCAAAAATCCATACCTTCGATGTGGAAACAGGCAAAGTTACTCAACAATGAACAAAAAACATAGGAACTGGGGTGCAGACAAATGGCAGCAGGTGCTCTGGACTGATGAGTCAAAATGTGAAATATTTGGCTGTAACTGGAGGCAGTTTGTTCAGCGAAGTGCTGGAGAGTGGTACAATAATGGGTATCTGCAGGCAACAATGAAGCATGGGGGGGGGGGGGGGGTTCCTTGCAACTTGGGGCTGCATATCAACAAATGGAGTTGGAGATTTGGTCAGAATTAAAGGAGTCCTCAATGCTGAGAAATATAGGCAGGCACTTCTCGGTCATGCACAACTATCGGGAAGGCACCTAATTGGTTTCAAATGTATCCTGCGATAGGAAAATTACCTCAAACATACAGTACAGCTAATGTCATGAAGAACTATCTTCAGCGTAAAGAAGAACAATGGTAGTGATGATATGGCCCCACAGACCACTGATTTAGTTATTATTTATTTACAGTTTCTTATATAGAGCAGCAGATTCCATTGTGCTTTACTATTGGAAACAGTGATAAAACAAACTAGGTAACAACAGACAGACATGGAGGTAGGAGGGCCCTGCTGCAAGCTTACAATCTGATTCTATAGGGACATAGGAGGGAAACACAAGGACAGGCACCAGTAATAGCATAGCAGTCCCACCAAGTTGCAGGTCCAGAAGGGAAGCTATAGAATACATAAGTGCCTCAGAGGGTTATTGGCAGGGCTGCCAAGAGAAATCCTGGGTCCCGGTACAACAGTGTCACGGGGCCCCCCTGGAGTGGCGAGCTACAGAAAAGAGGTGTGGCCATTAAAAGAATATAGAGGTGTGTACCACACCATATACCCTTTATGCAACACAATAGTAGACTCCTTGGGCGAAATGTAATAGGGTGTGATTTTTGGACGAGTTCCAAACTCGCCAGAAATCGCACCTTTAAAAATCGTGTTTTTTGCCGCGAATTCGCATATGTAATGAGATGCGAATTAGCGGCAAAAAATGCGATTTGCCGCGATTTTTAGTCATGAAAATGTGCGCATTTTCAGTCATGAAAATGTGCGCATTTTCATAAATGCGATTTTGTGCAAAAAAAAAAAAGTTAAAAAAAAAAAAGTTAAAAAAAAAACGGCGTGGGGTCCCCCCTCCTAAGCATAACCAGCCCCGGGCTCATTGAGCCGGACCTGGTTCCAAAAATACGGGGGGACAAAAAGCATAGGGGTCCCCCGTATTTCTGAAACCAGCCCCGGACTCTTGGACCGGTCCTGGTTCCAAAAATACGGGGGACAAAAAATCTGGGGGTACCCCGTATTTTGAAACCAGCACCGGGCTCCAACAGCCCACGGTGTCATGCCACAGCCGGGGGACACTTTTTATACAAGGTCCCCCAGCCAAAACATGAGAACCGTGGCTGGTCAGCCTTGGACGGGGTACCTGGAGGAGTGGGGACCCCCCAATAAAGGGGTCCCCCCCCCCAGGCTTCACCCGCCAGGGCTGAAGCCCGGGGCTGTCACCGGCGTCCGTGGCCAGTGGACGCCGGCCTGATAGGGTTAAATCGATCATACTTACATTGCTTTAAGTATGCATGCTGGGACTTGGAGAACCACAAGTCCCAGCATGCGGGGCATTAATGGGCCCGCTGGGACTTGTAGTCCACCTGTAAAAAGAATGTTTATAAAAAACACACACAGAGAGAAGTAAAAGTTTATTACACACACACACCTCACTTTTACACCAGCGTTACTTACCATTCCTGGATCCAGCGCTGGTCTGGCTGCTTCACAGCCGGCTCCCCCCGCACTGACAGGCAGCGGGGAGAACCGGCTTTCTCCGTTGCCTCTAACAGCTTCTGTAGCGCTGTCCGAGTGCTACAGAGGCTGAGAGCGCGATTGGCTGAGCTATGCGTCTCCATGGAGACGCATAGCTCAGCCAATCAGGACTGAGCTATGCGTCTCCATGGAGATGTATCGGCCAATCGCGCTCTCAGCCTCTGTAGCGCTGGAACAGCGCTACAGAAGCTGTTAGAGGCAACGGAGAAAGCCGGTTCTCCCCGCTGCCTGTCAGTGCGGGGGGAGCCGGCTGTGAAGCAGCCAGACCAGCGCTGGATCCAGGAATGGTAAGTAACGCTGGTGTAAAAGTGAGGTGTGTGTGTGTAATAAACTTTTACTTCTCTCTGTGTGTGTTTTTTATAAACATTCTTTTTACAGGTGGACTACAAGTCCCAGCGGGCCCATTAATGCCCCGCATGCTGGGACTTGTGGTTCTCCAAGTCCCAGCATGCGGGGGAGGTCTGCTGGCACTTGTAGTTCTCCGGTAAAAAGCAATGTAAGTATGATCGATTTAACCCTATCAGGCCGGCGTCCACTGGCCACGGACGCCGGTGACAGCCCCGGGCTTCAGCCCTGGACGGGTGAAGCCTGGGGGGGGGGACCCCTTTATTGGGGGGGTCCCCACTCCTCCAGGTACCCCGTCTAAGGCTGACCAGCCACGGTGCTCATGTTTTGGCCGGGGGACCTTGTATAAAAAGTGTCCCCCGGCTGTGGCATGACACCGTGGGCTGTTGGAGCCCGGTGCTGGTTTCAAAATACGGGGGACCCCCAGATTTTTTGTCCCCCGTATTTTTGGAACCAGGACCGGTCCAAGAGCCTGGGGCTGGTTTCAGAAATACGGGGGACCCCTATGCTTTTTGTCCCCCCGTATTTTTGGAACCAGGTCCGGCTCAATGAGACCGGGGCTGGTTATGCTTAGGAGGGGGGACCCTACGCCGTTTTTTTTTTATAAAAACACTTTTACACATTTTTATTAACAGGACCATGCACAGATCTCAATGATCTGTGCATGGTTCTGTCAAATTCGCCTGTCAGAACCTGGTCTATTTTTTTTGCGATTTTTGGTAACATTTACCAAAAATCACACCCTATTACATTTGCGAGTTGTATACTTTATAATGGGAAAACATCTGGATGCGAATTGAAATGTGACTAAAAATCGCACTTCTAAAAGTGCGATTTCGCGGTAAAAAGTGCGATTTTTTACCGCGATTTTCAACCTATTAAATGTGCGATTTTCGGAAAATGTACGATTTCGGCCGTTTTTGACCCAAAATCGCACATGTCCAAAAATCACACCCTATTACATTTCGCCCCTTGTCTTGTCTGAGCCAAAATTCACATGGAATGTCGTAAAATTCACATTATGCCACATGGAATGACACAAAATTAAAATTATTCCACATGGATTGTGCCAAAATTCACATTATGCCACACAGATTGAGGCAAAATTCAGGAACAGTGAGAGGAATGGTGGGGATGCAGGGAGAGAGATGGCGGGGACAAAGGTGCATAGAGTGGGATGGCGGGATTCAGGGACAGAGACGGTGGTGACGAAGGGCCAGAGGGTGGGGACAGAGATGGTGGGGACGCAGGGACAGAGACAAATTAGGTCTAGAAGGTAATTTCTATGTAAGGGATGGCAACAGAAATCTTGGGGCCGGTACACCAATATCACTGGGATAGAAAAATGCTCAATCCCGGGATCCCGGGATTGGCATCCCTAAAAGAAAATTGCCCCCTGTGCCCCCACACTGACTTACTTTTTCTGAGCTGTGGAGGGGGGCAGGCGGCCGCAGTGCAGAGGCAGGCATCTGGTAGACATGTGCGACGTGGGAGGCCCGGCGGCAAGCAGATTCCGGCATAGGGTATGATGTGGGAGGACGTGGGAGGCCCGGCGGCGAGCAGGTTCCGGCGTCGTGTATGATTTGGGAGGATGTGGGAGGCCCGGCGGCAAGCAGGTGGTCAGCGCTGCGGTCTGCGCAGCGTGACCTATGATCGAGACACACAGCGCAGGCCGCACGCCGGGTCGGGAACAGCTGGGCAGTGTCTGAGCGAGCGATACATTATGCCACACACCGCCATTTCTCTGAAACATGATGCAGCTCACCACAATGCCTATGATACTATACTGCACACTGTAATGCTCCTGACACATTATGCCACACATTGCAATGCCCCTCACACCTAATGCATACCTCCCAACTTTGGCAGTGGAGAATGGAATATATGTGCGTGCCAGAGGCATTTTTTGAGCGCCGTTTTGTCGATGTAAGGGCATGGCCAGTGCTGTGTGAACTGCTGGCCATGCCCTCAGCCTCCCTGCCTGCCTGCCTAATGGGATGGGAAACAAAAGTCGATACACACTGACTATGCCACACCACATTGCCCCCCACAGTAAGGCTTCTAATAAATTATAAATTACCTGCTTGTTGCCAAGGGGGTTAATGTCCATTGCCAAGGGGGTTAATGTCCGTTGCCAAGGTGGTTAATGTCCGTTGCCAAGGGGGGTTAATGTCCGTTGCCAAGGTGTATATGTTCGTTGCCAAGGGGGGTTGATGTCCGTTGGCAGGGGTTCTTGCTCGTTGCCAAGGGGGGGTTAATGTGCATTGCCAGGGGTTCTTGCTCATTGCCAAGGGATTAATATGCATTGCCAGGGGTTATTGCTTGTTGCCGACGGGTTTATATTTGTTCCCAGGGGTTAATGCTCATTGCCAAGGGGGGTTAATGTCCGTTTCCAGGGGTTCTTGCTCGTTGCCAAGGGGGGTTTATTGTCCATTGCCAGGGGTTCTTGCTCATTGCCAAGGGGTTAATATGCGTTGCCAGGGGTTATTGGATGTTGCCAAGGGGTTAATATTTTTGACAGGGGTTAATGCTCGTTGCCAAGGGGGATTTCCGTTGCCAGGGGTTCTAGCTCAATGCCAAGGGGTTAATATGTGCCCGTGTGTCCGGCCACCCGCCCATCAGCTGCCGCTGCCCCTGCTTTACCCTGCCTTCCCCTGCGCACAGAGAGACAGACGCTAGAAGTCATTTTTCACTTCCAGCGTCTCTGACAGGGAGCACAGCTCTGCAGCGTTACCAGGAAGTGCAGAGCTGTGCTTCCTGTCAGACGCTAGAGGTGAACTATGACTTCTAGCGTCTGTCTCTCTGTGTGCAGGGGAAGGACAGTTAAGGCAGCGGCGTAACTATAGCACCGCAGCCACCGCGGGGGGGGCGCTGTGCATGTGGGGGTGCCGGGTGCTGCGGTGCTATAGTTACACCCCCCCCCCCCCCCAATCCACCGCAGACTTACCTATTTCGCTGGTCCTGGCGGCTCCGTTCTTCTGCTGAGGACCACCACAAAATGGCCGCCCCAATATAGCACACAGTTCTCTGAAACTGTCTGCTGTATGGGGGTGGCCATTTTGTGGTGGTCCTCAGCAGAAGAAGAACGGAGCCGCCGGGACCAGCGCGATAGGTTAGGCTGCAGGGGATTGGGGGGGGGTTTGCATGGGCGGCGGGGGATTGGGGGGGGGGGGTTGCATGGGCGGCGGGGGATTGGGGGTGCTTGGCGGGGCGGCGGCGGGGGGGCGCCCAAAACTTAGTTACGCCACTGCGGACAGGGGAAGGCTGGGGCAGCTGCAGCTGACGGGCGGGTGGCCGGACACATGGGCGGGCGGGCGGACAGGTCCTTGTCATCCCGACGCACCCGCAGCCCAATAAATATTTTTTTTAAAGTGTGTGTCCGGACCCGGGCCCCCCTGGTAGGCCCGGGCCCAGGTAAAATGTACCCGCCCCCCCTGCCTCTCGGCGGCCCTGGTTATGGGTATGGAACTTAAATAAGATAGGCTTGCCTGAAGAGGTGAGTTTTCAGGGAACGCTTGAAAGTTTGGAGGCTAACGGAGAGTCTTATTGTGCATGGAAGGGCATATCACACTATATATCACACTAATATCACGACATCTAAAAGTTGTGAAAAAAAGGCAGAATAGACGTGAAAAAGGGAACAAAACAACAATTGAATACCCCCTTTGAATAAAGAAAACCAGTGTCGGAACTACCATGGGTGCAGGGGGTGCAGCTGCTATGGGGCCCGGCGGCTGGGGGGGCCCCATAGACAGCAAGCACTCCTCTGCCTTTTCCTGTGCTGGCGCTGAGCTGGGGGAGAGCCAGCAGGGAACAGGACTTGCCGGCGTCTCCTGTCTCTCTCCCCCCAGTGCGTGCAAGGGGGAGAAGCAGCTGCCTGCCTGCGCCTCCTGTGCCCTGTCTCCGGCTCTCCACCCACCCAGTGCATGTGAGCGGGAGAGAGACCTGGCGGGGGAAGTGCAGCACTTGCTGCCGGTGGAACTGCAGCACTTGCCGGGACCCCAGCCTCCCATCATGTGTAAGGAGCAGAGCACAGCAGACCAAGTGGGGAGCACTGCAGTAGCTGCCTTAGTTTCCTGACTGTGTCCTGTCTCCACCCACCCAGCCCATGTGAGCAGGGGAGACCAGCGGGGAGCGGAGCAGTGTTTGCCGGCGCCTCCTGTCCCCCCCCCTCCCCCAGCGTGTGTGAGGAGGAGATCAAGCAGGGAGCTCGATTCCCCCCCCCCTCCAGTGGAAGATTCATGCCTGCACCCTGGCATATGAGTGTCAATCCCAGCGAGGCCTGGATCCATTCTATGAAGGTGAATACTGTACATGCTCGGTGGGTAGTGATGTATTGTCCCTATTGTCCTGTGCTTTTTCCTAATGTCCCCTCCTATCTCTATTGCCCTGTCCTATCCCTTGTCATCCCTATTATCCTGTACTGTCCCATATTGTTCTTTGCTTATGAATATAATAATGTCCTGTCCCTATTGTCCTGAGCTTATGTCCAATGTCCTATCCTGTCTCTATTGTCCTGCCCCTTTTGCCCTGTGCTGTACCTATTGTCCTGTGCTTATACCTAATATACCTTCTGTATCATACCCATCCCCCTTTGCTATTCTGACCTCCCCCCGCACCCCCACCCCCACCATCCTCGTTTGGGTGAAGTGCTGGGGGGCCCACAAAGGTGTAGTTACGCCTCTGAAGAAAACTATTGCAATTCAAGACTCCAGAGTGCCGCTTCAACTTTATATGCTAGAGAGAGAGAGTGAGAGAGAGAGAGAGATAATTAATTTGATCTCAGCATATACAGGACTATTTTGCTCACATTTAAAGCAAATCCAGGCCTACGGTTGGCAAAGGCTGAAACTGTAGAACTGATGTAAACAAGCATAAATTGCCCATTTATTACATATGTATGAACTGATTCCTCTTACATGGTGCTTTAAAATAAGTGTCTGGATAAGTTACACTGTAGAGTAGATCATTCTGATTAATCCCAGAAAGAGTATCCATTTTCTCCCTGCCATACTGAGCAGTCTCCCTGAGGGGTGCCTCAAATGAAACACTGCAGCAGAAGTTTCTACGCGTATGACGTTCATCTACAAATAACAATTTCTTCTGCAGTACTAAGACATTTTAACAATAATTGTAGCACATTTCATATTAAAACAATATTTGTTACTTCTATGCAATAGGAGAGGGGACAACTATTCACTCAGTCAAGTCAATGTCATAGAACAGAAAGTGTCATGCATGGAAATAAATGTCAAGATGCTCATTTAGATTAGTTGGGCCATGTGTGACACAATTTTTTGGTTCTCCTGCTGCTAAGAGAAGGCTGTCCATAAGCCTAAAAAGGTTAGATGAAGCTGGCCCGATGACACCTTATTTAGTTGCAAATTTGGCCAGGTGGAGTATAAAAATTAGACTTTAAATATTAGACTTTTATATCGGTAAAATTTAGCTTCCCTTCCTACCCTTGCTTTTGTTTTAGACACCTCTAATTTGGAAGACTCACTTACAAATTTGGAGAATCCCAGAGAGGAGACCTGATGCTACACGTTGGGGGCGGGGATGGGGCTGATGTTATCAAGCCCCACCCCCATACCACATAAATACCATGTTTGCACAAAGCGGCAGGGCTAACATGACACATTATTATGCAATTTGCGTCATTTTAGCACAGCCCCCCAAGACCTGCTTTGCATATGTTCTTGATCGGGTCTTACAATATTGCTTGCCGCCCCCTGTCAGCTGCAGCATGATTGACATGGCTTTTTGGGGGCTGAGCGGGAGTCAGAGGTTCAACAGATTAACAGACTATTTTTACACACCCCCAGATCAATTGTAGTCAGATTTCTGTTGTGCAGGAATTAGTGAATGGGAAATTAGTGAAATTAATTAATTAGTGAATTAATTGAATAGGAACTAATGTGAAATTAGTTATTTGTTTGAACATTGTACAGGCACACCATGCTGTCTTGTTCCTCTGAAAAAAAAATCAAGAAGCCAGCATTTAGGGGTGTGTTTGTGAAAGCCAGGAGGTTTTTGGGTGGGTCTCTGACATCATTGATGACCACTTACAGTCTTTTTGTGTTTTCAGCAGATTAGTTGAAGCCTTATACTGGTGCCAATTTGCAGAAGAACCTGCAAAAGCATTGCTGTTTCAGATGCATTTGCAATGGCTGTAATTTTGCCACAGCTTAAATTTGTGATCCATGATAATTAGACCCATTAGACTCATTATTCAATGATTAAA
Source organism: Crinia signifera (assembly GCF_055691185.1). Lineage (NCBI taxonomy): Eukaryota > Metazoa > Chordata > Amphibia > Anura > Myobatrachidae > Crinia > Crinia signifera. The sequence goes on from NC_139222.1 coordinate 228,765,587, forward strand.
TGTGGGCCATGTTTCTTGAGTGTATGTGGTTGTAGGATACCTTTAAAGAAATAACAGTCCCACTAAGCTCACAAATAGACATTGTGGAATAAGTATTGAAGCTGCAAAAGATGACAGTAGAAGATAATCGGATAAGAAATAAAAAAAGAAGAAAAAGAAAAGAAAAGAAGAAAAAGTTTGAAAAATGCATGTATTATGGTTATTGAAACATCAATAATGGTTTATTGAAGTTACTTTAGCATAAGCAGCCTATTTGTGTTTACTGTATATTTTGTTAAATATAAATTTCTAAACAGCACAAATAATATAATTTAAAATTTAAAATTAGATTAAACTTAAAATTTAAAATTATAGCTAAACAAAAAGGCAAAACAGACAAGAAAAAATAAAACAAAAAAGAACTCAAACTTCTCAGAGTTGTACGTTATGACGATCGTATGAACCAACTCATCAGCAAGCTGGTTGAAACGATCATCAGGCGAGCTGTGTTGACCTTGTGTTGTTCACCTAATGCATGCCAATCAAAAGTGATTGACCTATTAACTGATGACCTAATACATGTTGACCCATTATCCGTATTCCAAATACATTTGTATATATCATTAAAATAATTTCTAGAGATCAATTTCATTTTGGTTTAAAAGCTTTAGTCTGGTACTATATTTTTCAAAACCACATTTTCCAGCCAAGACAGTATACAGTATGCACTGTACAGACAGTAGAGAAATCAATTTTAAATGCTTGAACTATAGCTTAGGAATTATTCTGTGCTCTTGTGCCAAACAAGATGCTGCTAGAGCTATAATGTAAAGATATGTACATTTGATGCCCTTAAAGCCAGCTCCAAGCATCTGTTATAAATAGAATGGTAAGCTGTAGTTAACATTTGTAAGAGAACACAGTTATTTGTTCATTTAAGTTTGTGTCTAGCAAATCTTCATTGGAGCCGCGATTATCAAGCAGCGATTTGCACAACTCAGCAGCTTTCAATTTGATTTTGGGCAGGCTAGAAACCACTGCATTTATCAAAACTGTTGGGAATTAGCCTCAAACCTTCTAGACGCCACAAATTGCTGTCCCGGTGTTTCACATGTCTTGAATATAAATGGTCATATATATAAAGCTATGGTCTCAAAAAACGATGGAAAAGTCACCAGAATAAAAATGGCAAACCAATAATCTTCTCTTGCCACTCAAAAATGGCTCAAATTGCACCACATTACCGGTCTGTTACTCAGCAGTGGTCCCATTACCATATTGTGATGGGGAGACTACAAAGGCAAGGCAAGACAACCTGCTCATACAAAATATCGGTACATTTGTTTACCCAAAAGACATTTTCAGCATGCTCATGTCTTTGTAACCTTTTATACTGTTGACCTGTAATTAAATAGTTTCACAAGCTGTCTATTAATTTCAACACATATGTGAGCAACTAAATTTAAAGTTCAGGCTGGTTAGACTGCAGGTGCATGCTGTTTACTTGGCTCTATAAAAGGGTCTGCAGATGCCCAAGCCTTTCACTGTGTTATTGTAGCATCAAAAGCTATGATGCTAAATACTACTTAGCACAACACAGATTGATACCTTATCAAGGCGACTGATGTTTATCTTCTATTACCTGAGTCCTGATATGTTCAATAAAACCTTTTATGGTAAAGACAAATCTCCTTGCTCACATCCATTAAGCATCCAGCTTGTATGCATTTGCCAAATATATAGTACAATAAAAACTACTTTATGCATTACCTATATTTAGAGCATTTTTCAGTATATTGCCATTGCCCTGTGGTCTTTCCACATGTCCCCATTCTCCTAGAATGTGTACTCTACAGTATATAGTCATCTCTGCTCAATCATGGCAAATCCAGCCTTGCAGCATGGCCTACAGAGGCTGGTTCTTAGTAAATAATATTGTACATAATTATAAACCGTGTTATGTACAGAACATTATGTTATGAACATGTTAAAAAAAAAGACAAATTATAATATGGTTTGCAAAAGAATCAAACAAAACACTGAAATACATGGGCAATTTTTAACAAAGGTGTATGTCAACATTAAGAGTTTTTCACATTTTTTGTGTGCCGACATGTGCCAACAGGTGGTATTTCATGCCCTACCATCCATGGCTGCGTGGTGGGAGAATAAAGTCGTGTGCCCTTGAGCACAGTGTCCATGTAGACTGTGTTGACATTATTTTTACACTGCAATTAAGATTTCAGGTTGAATACACCTCACCCAAATTTAACTCTCTCTTGTTACATCTGCCCCACCTGCAGTGTATATTGGGGGTGATTCTAATCTTCTCGCATTGCTGCTCGTTCAGCCCCGACCCAACGGTTGTGGGACTGCGCATGTGCAAGGTATTTTATGCGCATGTGCAGGTCCCCTTTGCGAATGGCTTCAAGTGACTTGCATAGTAGCTTAGCCATTCGCATGGATCAGGCAGGCCTGGGGCAGACAGTGGTGGGGACGAGGGTTGCCCATGGGAAGGCCCAGTGTTTCATGGGCGTACCCATGAAAACGCTGGTCATTCCCATGGCTACACAGGCGGGATGATGTGTTCCGGGGGCAGGTGCCTAAAATCACAGGGCATCAGCCGCCCTGTCTTTTATCCCGGCACTTGCTAATCTTCGTAACACATCCCTTCACGTGGTTTTGATGGGGAATCAGTGGTGGCGGGTTATATGGGACAGGTTCTCTGACGCTCGGTAAGCTGCAATCAACACCCAGGAAATGGTGGGAGTGCCCAGGAAAATGCATTTCAGGGGCAGGCGGCTGATGTTACAGGACGACAGCCACCCAGCCCATTCTTGGACCGGACCCTCGCAAATATAAGTCAGTTCCGATGGTCAGCGATCTGCACTCCTCCAGACCGCCAGGCAGCTGTGATCGCGCATTTGTTACACTGGTTATAACCACTATCTAACCCCCATTACAGATAAGCCGATGACACTGGTATTGTTTATAATACATACAGTACAATGTCTTTGAAGCAGTCTTCTAGCACCCCTTAAGGCCCATACACACTGGGTGAATTTGAGCTGAAAGTCCCTCAAATCACCCAGTTTGAGCGGCTTTCAGCTCAAAGCCGCCCAGTGTGTATGCCCCGACGATGAGGCATCATCGCCGGGAAAGCCGTTCATCTGCTGGTTATATCAGCAGATGAGCATCTTTCAGGACGGCTTTGCATAGCGCTCCGCTATGCAACGCTGTCCTCCCCCTCCGTCGGTGCCGGGCAGGGGGAAAGCCGCTCAGTGTGTATGCAGCGTCGCTGTCCATACACGCAGGTCATGGTTGCCCAGTGTGTATTGACCTTAACAATATCATTCATATATATTATGTACTTTGTCTTCATTCTCTAATCATCATATACAATAATGAAAAATATGTTATATTTCAGGCTTTTACATTTTACTTTTTTCCAGAAATGAAGCAGTTACTGGTGAGTTAGAAAAACAAAAGAGTGGGTGATTGCGCTAGAACATATAATAATACATATTTAAATAAAATAAATATAAAATGGTCAGGTGTGAATATATAATGGAAAATACATTTATTATACCATATTGAAAAAATATAAAATTAGATAAAAATGAGATTAAAAATAGGGACAATGATACAATAGTCACCCAAATCCTTGGAGAGGTGTGAATAGGACTTTTTTAGGGAGTTATCCCATCAGGATGAGGTAGTCCTAAATGAATATTTTTGTAATCCAAATTGGTGAGTTAGAATTATGCATTTGATTTTGTATTAATGCTCCTACTTCATATGCTCAAGAAGAACTTGGCTACTTCTGTTATTAACATTGACAACAGGAAATCAGTAGCCAAGGACTGAAGCAGGTTATGGATAATTAGTGAGTATAGCACAGTACCTTGTATCTTGGATACAAAAGAATCCCAAAAGCACCGAGATCTGCTGCCTGACAGCAAAACATAGCAATTAACAATTAGAGGTTTTGTGAATTTATTCAAACTAAGCTTGTGGGAATCGCTCTGCTTGCAGCCTGGCATTACTCTGTCTACACCAGGCATTCCCAACCACGGTCCTCAAGGCACACCAACAGTGCAGGTTTTGTAGATATCCAGGCTTGAGCACAGGTGACTTAATTAGTATCTGAGGGATTCTGATTAAACCATCTGTGCTGAAGCCTGGATATCACTAAAACCTGCACTGTTGGTGTGCCTTGAGGACCGTGGTTGGGAAAGCCTGGACACTGACGCATGCATCTGGGGATGATGTCTAAGGCCTGCCCACTTATCACAGGCATTTGGCTTCAAAACTATAGTAATACATAATGCAAAAGGTTGGTCCTATAACCGGATATCTACCCACTGGCGTGTGTGATGCATTCTATGGCATGTTAAAGCACAAGTAAAAACGAATGTTTGTCTTTGAAATATGTTATTTGTGGTAATCTCCTAATAACCCTGTGTGTCAGTCTAGATTTACTTACCAACATGCTTTCACCAAAGTTAACTATACTGAGGTCTTCTATCGCAGCAATTCCTTAACATTACCAGGCTCCTGTATAATGTATATCAGTGGTTCTTAAACTCGGTACTCAGGATCCCACACAGTTCATGTTTTCTAGGTCACCTGACAGGTGCACTTGTTACTGACACATTTTAAAAGATTCACAGGTGGAGCTAATTATTTCACTTGATTCTGTGAGGAGACCTGCAAACGTGCACTGTGTAGGGTCCTGAGGACCGCCTTTGAGAACCTGTGCTGTACATGTTTCCCAGGTGCCTATGTTCCATTACTGCAGGGATATGTGCAGTTCTGGTCCTTATTACTTTACTTACTTATTACCAGGGCTATTTTTGTGCAGGCTCCAGCAGGAACTGAGGCCCTTATTCTAGTTCGCTCTTTGTGACAAAATATTTCTTAGATGGACAAAACCATGTGCATTGCAGGTGAGGCAGGTGTAAAACCCCACCCAAATCTAATTATCTCTGCACAAGTAACACCTGCCTCACCTGCAGTTCACATGGTTTTGTCCATCTAAGAAATATTTTGTCTGAAAGAGTGAACTAGAATAAGGGCCTCAGTTCCTGCTGGAGCCTGCACAAAAATAGCCCTGCTTATTACCTTATTACGAACCTAATTTCCGCCGCCGTGTATTGTGGAACATACTTACCTTCCCTCCCAGGAAGGTAGGCAAGTTTCCCCCCATCACCGCTGTACCAAGTCCGCTGAGTACGGGATTTTGCGGGTCTGCTGCAAAGGGGTGGGTCTAAAATGCTGCGAATAGCATATTTTGGGACATTTTAGCCCCTCCCCCAATCCACAAACCAGTGCATTGCCGCGTTTGAGTAGCATGGGGCGGGGCTTGCTAACATCAGACTTGTCCCGCACCTCCTGGCAACAGTAGTATCTGCTCTCCTCTCTGGGCTTTTCCCAGATAGGAGAGAAAAAAGTTGGAAAGTATGTTGTGGAATGAATTTGGGGCCTGTTTATCAAGTTTCCCCATGATTAAAGCCTACAGTGTGTTAGGAATTAGGGTCATTTAAACATACGTTAAAGTAAGACTTATTGCAAATATACCCTGCTTTACTCAAATTACCTCTCAGTAATCATTTTCTGTAAAATTTACCTTTACACTCTGACTTCTAGGTCACCAATAATGTGTTTGACTCTCTTGAAACATACAGTAGGCCAATGGTTCTCTGTAAAGAGAAAGATGTGAGGACCAGGCAAGCATACAGTTAAGACATCTCACTTAACTGAATCATGCCAGCACTACCTGACAAATAAGATATAAACAGGAAATACAGAATTTCTGTCTTTGTGACGAGATGCGTCAGACAGGCCCAGCCTAGACAGACAAACCGACATAACAGTGACACTCACCCAAATTTCTTGGTCGTAGTTACTGTGCAATCCATGTACCTAGCACGCAGAAGCAGCCCACCCCCACACGCTACACTTGTATTCTACACTACTCACGTACAACTACAACATTGTGCCCTCAACCACTAACTGGCCCAATGTTAACACAAGGAATACTTCAAGAATATGGGAATGTACTACCACCTACACTTTGACAACATGTATAATCTCACACAAGGGGTTATAGGAAAAACAACCGAACAATACAAGACAAAAGGATTTACCCTAACATCTTACCTTTAATAGGAGCAAATTGACACTTGAGAGCTTTGACTAATGGCATTGGGCAGACAGGTCTCACCTACCACACAGATGCCCACACATACACATGGGCCCTCATTCCGTTTCACATGCAAAGCTGAACACAAACAACAGCCCCCCTCGCACGCTAAGTTCCCCTGCACGCCTGCGAATGGAAGTTTATCAGAAACATTCATTTGCAGCTTGCCTGAGGGGAGGATATCATTCCATGGTCGCTAACCATTGAAGGATTTCTAAGGTGCACGCAAACCTAAGACACTCTCTGGTCTTAGATTTGCGGCTACGTTGTACGGTAAGAGTGATGTACGTGAAGAGTGATGTCAGCTACCCGCCCCCGGCAACCGCGTCATCGTTGAATTACCTTGGGAATCCCCAGCATTTTCATGGGGATGCCCATGAAACGCTGGGCGATCCCATGGGTGCTGCCCCTCGCCCCTGACCCATGCTGGGTCATGCTGCTAGGTGCGTACGGGACAGCAAATAACCAATACTCCATGCAAACAACAAATAATTAACTCTTCACAGGAGGGGGAGCAGCTAATATCTTGATAGATGTTACCAATATCTATGGATACAAGTATTATACAAAAAAGGATAATGTGCTCCTACTGCAAGCAATCTTAACCTGGGATGCCGCACCCCATCGCCGACTAATTACCTCTGTACCATACGAGGGGATGTGTTCCCATGGGCAAGCCGTGTTCCACCCCCAGCCCTCCCTCCCGCAAAAAAACAGCCAAGCGAGTGTGTAACTTGCCAAAGCCGTTTGTTGCAAGGGTCTGCACATACGCAAATATGTGCTTGCATATGCACAGACCCCCCCCACCATCGGAACAGGGATGAATTTGCCACGTTCCGATCAGAGTTGAATCACCCCTATGGTCCCGAGTTTTCTCTGCGTTTCTAAATATGGTTCTTAGTAAATTCCATGTTGTATTATCTTCTATAGTAAGTATAGCAAGTTGGTTCAATGGTGTATTGACTTCTATATGCAGATTCGGACATGGTTTGCATTTAGAAATTGCGATTTTACTCCTGTGTTCCGCTTTAGTAAATCTCTTTAGTAAGTTTGTGTTTTTTATTTTTATTTTTTTTTAAAGGGCTATTAATTTGCGTCATCAGCTCGTGGACTTATTATGCTAGTTGTCTCCAATATCTTTTTTTCTTAGAAATCATTTTTCAGGTGCATCTGGTTTGATAACCATTGGTGGGAATTAATGACTGTAGCCAGAGAAATATGTCAAGCAGAGACTGTTTCATCACTTATCACATTCGGTACTCTTTACCTAGAAGGGCGCCAGCGATTGAAATCGCGGGCGTCGGGGGTAAAAATCGCGGTCATCGCGGGTAAATCGGGATGGCCGCGATGACCGCGATGACCGCGATTTTTCCATAGAGAACAATGTCAAAAAAGGCTGATTGACCGCGATTTTACTGTTAAATGCCTCAATGGACCCGATTTTGCCATAGGAATCAATGTTAAATGTGCCACAGAGCCCAAATAGGCACAATTAACCCTTAAATGTCCCCCCCAATTTTTAACGCCACCCCACGATCCACGTAAACCCGAAGCGTGGCGAGCGCAGCGAGCCCGCGAGGGGCGGCGGTACGCGTCCTCCGACCTTTTCATGCCCTACTATCCACTAGGGCGTGGAGTGAGAATAGAATAGTGTGGCGAGCGCAGCGAGCCACCGAGCCCGAAGCGTGGCGAGCGCAGCGAGCCCCGCGAGGGGACGCGGATACCTTCACAGGTAGACGCGTCCCCTCGCGGGCTTCACAGGTGTCGGCGTCGCCACGGACACCTGTGAAGCCCGCGAGGGGACGCGTATAACTGTGAAGGTATCCGCGTCCCCTCGCGGGGCTCGCTGCGCTCGCCACGCTTCGGGCTCGGTGGCTCGCTGCGCTCGCCACACTATTATATTCTCACTCCACGCCCTAGTGGATAGTAGGGCATGAAAAGGTCGGAGGACGCGTACCGCCGCCCCTCGCGGACTCGCTGCGCTCGCCACGCTTCGGGTTGGCGTGGATCGTGGGGTGGCGTTAAAAATTTGGGGGGACATTTAAGGGTTAATGGGCTCTGTGGCCCATTTAACATTGATTTCTATGGCCAAATCGGGTCCATTGAGCCATTTAACAGTAAAATCGGGTCCATCGCGCCTTTTAACATTGATTCCTATGGTAAATCGGGAGCATCGCGTCGTGGGCATCGCGGGTACATTTATGGCCGGCCGCGACGCGACCGACACGATTTTCATGTTTAACATGGGTTTCAATGGGAAATCGCGGGCATCGCGTCGGTCGCGTCTCGGCCAGACATAAATGTACCCGCGATGACCGCGACGGGCGCCCTACTAAGTAAAGAGTACCTCACATTCAATACATGACAGAATTGGTGAGAAAGGACATTAATAGCAGCAGCAGTGACCTGTGAATTGCACATTCATGGCATTGTATGTTTAGTTTGCCCTTTGCAGTGTTGTGGAACATACAAACTAATAATAACAGAGGTGGTAAAATCTAATTAACCTATTTAGAAATTGTACTGTTCTAGGTATTCTGAATAGAATGCCATTAATTTAGTTACTGTCTTCAGAGTTCTCAGTGCCATAACCAGAGTGGTGCACCCTCGGCCACCACAACCTGAATTACCCCCAGAATATGGCCCAATAAGAAAGACAAAAGAAGCAGAGTAGAGACCTAAGGTAAGTTACTGAAGCTACTGGTATTGTTAGAAGGGCAGCAGTGGCAGCATTTACTTGTAAGAAAGTTTGCTGTAATAGTGAACAGTTATTGGGTGCTTTCTATGTTAACAAAAATCACCAGACCCTCACATATTTTATCCAAAAATGTCCCTACGTCTCTCAGGCCTTCTACATGCTGTGAGACTCCATAATGCTACAACCAGTGCCGGTGCAAGGCACCGGAGTGCCCCAGGCGGGGTGGGAAATGGGTGATGCGGCCGCCACGTCGCTCCACGAGGGGTGGCGGGTGATGCGCGCACTGGGGCGGAGGGATTGGTGAAGCGGCTGCTGCATCACTCCACGGGGGGGGGGTGGCGAATCACTCCGGGGGGGCATCTGATGCTGCGGCAGCCACCGAGTCACTCCACGGTGGGGAGGAAGTTGCGCTGCTCACCTCCATCCGGGGGGGCCTGCTCCCAATTCCTGCCCTCCACTGGTCGGCGCCCCAGGCAAATGTCTAAAGCTGCCTAGTGGTGGCGCCGGCCCTGGCTACAACAAGCCCACAGATGCCAAATTACCACAAAATAATCCCACTAAGTCAATATTGCCCTCAGATGTCACATAACCCAAAACTAGCCCCCCGCAATGACCATCCATTAATAATCTAGGAACATAACTAATAAATTACTAATGAAATATTACTATAAACAATTGCATACCTTCATTCAGAGGTTGCTGTTGTAGATTACACTACACTATCTAACTGCACTGTACAGTAAAGGACACCTAATGCTAAAGCCAGATGTTTCCATTTTGTTCAGTCTTATGCTGGCCAAAGACTGCATAGACAACATGGAGTCAGTTGAATGGCGTTCAGGACAACCTGACATGTTTAATAATCAAATCAAAGAATTCCTAGTGCTTTCCGGTGTTTCATCAGCTGATCTGAGTGATTATCTTTCCATGCATGACTATTTTTAAAGCAGAATATGTCAGCATAGGTGTTTTCAGCTGAACACGGGTTAAAAGCTCATCAAGTTGCTGGTGGCATGCAAGGTACTTGTCACCCATCAATGGACCATATGGAAAAAAACAGCCATGCATGGCTCCAGGGACGTAGCCAAACTTTGTGGATCGCAATATTTTAAAGGATCCCCTATCTTAATGCTTTGAGACACACATCTCTGCAGCAGTTGCATTTATGGCCCATATTAATGCCCTAGTGCATTTTGCAAACCATAATAGTGCCTTAGTTGATGTTATGCATCATAGTAGTGTCTAGTTTATTTTATGAACATAGTTTATGTTCTGTCCAGTGGCAGTTTTTACCTACAGGCTGCAGGACTGTAGCCCCCAGGTAAAATCCATCACTGTGCTCAGCCTTATTGAAGCCAGATGCAGTCCATGAGACTGCATTGGCTTCCCTGCAACTGGCATTGACTTTCATGGAGGATGTCAGTCCCTGCCTTGCTGTGCAGCCCAATTTGGCTTGCATGCACAGTGCCATCGCCGATACTGCGCGAGTGCAAGCCCCGGCGCATGCACCTGTCATCTGCATTGTACAGTCCTAAATTCATATTATTCCATATTACAGTGCCACCATTTCATATTATGCCATACTATAGTGCCCATCCTACATATTATGCCACATTACAGTAACCCATTTCATATTATTCCACACTATAGTGCCCATCCTACATATTATGCCACATTACAGTAACTCATTTCATATTATGCTACACTATAGTGCCCATCCTACATATTATGCCACATTACAGTAACCCATTTCATATTATTCCACACTATAGTGCCCATCCTACATATTATGCCACATTACAGTAACTCATTTCATATTATGCTACACTATAGTGCCCATCCTACATATTATGCCACATTACAGTAACCCATTTCATAGTATTCCACACTATAGTGCCTTGACTTTATATTAGGCCACATTACAGTAACTCATTTTATATTATGCCACACTATAATGCCTCCAAATTATTGTATACCATATTACAGTGCCCAGTTCATATTATATAACATTATATTGCCCTCCAGTTCATATTATACCACATTACAGTTAGCAGGCACAGGGGCATATCTAGATATATTGTAGACCCCCAAGGCAAATATTTATAAGGGCTCCTGGGTGGAAAATGTATATAACCCTTAGCAGCTGCAATCCCTGCACATATGGTACCTACGCCCTTGCATGACTCCCGTTTTATTTCCATGAGTTTCTGCTTCAGAAATCAGGAGTCTACAAATAATCAAAGTCATATGCCATAGCGATTGCACAAAAGCAAAAGAACACAAACACGATTTTCTGTTGGAAAGTTTGTAATGTACATCTGCCCAGGAACATTTGAAAAGTCAATTCAATGACAGGAACCTTGAGATGACTAGTGTGCAAATGTGAATAATTGTAGCCAATTACTCCTGGTTGCGATACATCTTGAAGAGCTAGAGAATTATTCACAAAGCAGTCTTTGATTTTAAAACATGCTCAGGGACAATATGTGTGGAATTCTAAAGCTGCAGTGTAAACTCTGCTTCCTCAGCTCCAGTGTCACCTCATTTAAACAATATGTGCAACTTGAATGGTTGACTCTTAATGGAGCATGACATTGAACAAGGGTAAATTGGCATTTGTGCATCAGAATCTGAAATCACATAGGGGCTAATTATACAAGAGACTAAATTGTAGCTGTAACTTGATAGTATAGATGTCTGTTGTTTTACCGCTTTGCATTTATCAAGCTGCTCATCCTAATAATTACATTGGCATCAGGACGGCTGCTGTAGGGCTGCAGGAAAAGAGGTTTCAGTGCTTTTTTTTCTTTTTTATTGATGGGTCCCCATTGTTAGAAATGTCATAGCGCTCCAGATGGTGAGAGTTCTATGTTACAGGCACTAACTCAGATGAACGAGGAGACAGAGTAACAAAGATTTGTTTAATATTGATACATGTGTAGGCAGGGGCACTGGACAAGACTGCCGTGCCTCGGTAAAATAAAGGGCCTTGGCCAATGGTGGAGGCGTGGCCACGGCCCTGTAAAAAAAACTTAGTGGCTGGTGATGCCCGTTAAGGTAGAGAGAGGACAGGCTGCCGCTGAAGATGCCTTTCTCCCCAGCTCAGCACACAGCATTGAGCAGCATTTGCTGAGCTGAGGAGAGAGACTGTGCTGTAGCAGCAGCCTGTCCTCTCTCTTCTACTACCCAGCTCTCTGCAACATGGGAGGGGGTAGCAGGCTCTGGGCCACTCCTTCAGACTCAGGCCTGGGTAAAAAAAATATTTACTCCCGACCCCTCTTGCCGCCGCTATGTGTAGGACACAAGGCACTATACAGGACATCAATAAATATGAAGGGTTTGTTGGCATTTACCACTATGGGATCAGGACTGTAATAACAACATATCCTGACTTATCAGAAGCTTTAAGGGGGGCTGGCATAAATAGGGCAATACTGTATAAAGCAGCACCATTTTAACTCTGCTCTATGACTAGTGTGGCTGGCTTACCTGCTGAGCATTCCACATTGCTTTGTTCGGGGCCCTCATCAGGATTTGGGGTGTGTCACACCTGGCATCATCAAGGTGCTGAAGAACTAGTATTTCAAGGTAAGAAAATATACACCACACCTGTTTAGTTAAATACAAAAAATAAATTATAGAAAAAAGTATGTAATTTGTTTTAATGAACTGTGTTTTAAAATAACTTTATGGCCAACATGGCATCAAATGCAGAAGCATAACATAAAATACAGTAAAATTGCATTATTAAAAAAATGTATATGTTAAAATTAAATAATTCCCAATAAATATCGTGCAGTATATATATTCCTAACATGGGCGTAGTATATGGTGTTCTGGTCAGAGATTGGAAGATATGATATAAAGTGCAGAGTCAATGGTCCCATGGTGGTGAATGCCAACAATCTGTTCATATTTATTGATGTTGGCAAAAATGGAAGTGCTTCAGATGGTGATGGTGGAACATTATAAAGCTGTATCCACAAATGCATCTAACAAAGAAGCAAATCTATAATCATATGCTATCCAGTGCATGCCGTATTTACTCTCCAACCACTTCCCCATATTCCATACTGCTATCAACTTGCAGGTGGAGAAAATTGACTAGGTGGTGACTGCATGCTGTGTCCTACATAACTTTAGGCACTACAAAGTCACCCAGAATAGGACATTGGGTACAGCAGTAGAAAACAGAAAATCCAGGCCAACCAAAGAAGGTTGTACAAATGTCCTCTTTGGAAGTACCTCCACACCAATCCAAGGCAACTGCACATGCAAAGAGGTCAGGGAGGAGTACCTGGCCTATTTTAATAGGGTAGGTGCAGTCCCCTGGCAGGAGGCCACCATTCATTAAAGTGGAGTGGGTTGGAATGACCTGTTGGCCTTTCAAATAAACTATTGTGGACCTTTTTATTAAAAAAAAACAATTGTTGCCTTTTGAAAAACATTACAATATACTTACAGAAGCTGCCTGAGAAGGTTCATCCACTTCAGCCTCCACTGCATCAGTCCTAGGGAGGGAGGAGAAACCCAAATGTGATGGCTCCTGACTAAGAAAAGGAGCTGGGGGAAGTACCAAAGACTTAGTTGTAGTCCTCATCCGTGGCAGAGCCGGACCTCTTTGAGTCGACCACTTTCTTGTGTTTTTTAATGAACATTTGCAGGTTTTGCAAATTCTTCCTGACCCACTGTCCATCAGCAGAAGTGCAAAATGGTGTACAAAACTCCACTGTCTCCTCCATTAAGGGGGCCCAGATGGAGAATGCACACAGGCCTCATCCACTCTTAAAATGCCCCTGCCTCCAGATCACATTGTGCATCCTTACAGGGGCCTTGAGTTCAAATTATGCTACATGGAAGTGCCCCTATAACTACAAACTCCGCTACTGAAAATGTAATGTCAGACAATCCAGGCTGGTCAATGGATCAGACCCAATTCAACTTTATAACCTGGGTCTAGGCCAGAATCTGGTTCAAGCTGTTGACCACCCACTAAGATGCTGCTTAATTATTTTTGTTTCTTCTACTGTACATATCCAAATTCACTTTTGCCCAAAGTTGCTTCCCCTCCCTCTGTTCTTATTCAACACCCCCCCCCCTCCACCCCCACCGTGATTGCCTCCTCTAATGCCAACCACCCCTTCCAATAAATCTTCATTCTTCTCTACTATCCCTTTCCCTATTTTTCGCCTTTAATTGTTCAGCCCTCCTCTTAGTATGTAAATGTGCATACACACACTAGCAGTGGCATAATTATGGAGGGTGCAGGGGATGCAACTGCTATGGGGCCCGGCCACTGGGGGGGCCCGAGGTCTGAGCAGACCATCCCCTGCGCCCTTTGGAATGTTTTTATTTTTTTATAATTTGGTGCAGGGCAGCGCTGGGTTAATTAGTTCTCCGGCGGCTACAGTTCCGGCTGTGTAGGTTTAGCTGCATAGCACACCATTAGGGGGCGCTGCAGCTGCCTTCAGCAATTACTGGGTGCAAGCTGTCATTGCCCAGCGCCTCTATCATCCAGTGTGCGACGTGTGGATACATTGGAGGGAGAACTACTCCCCTGTATCATCTACAGTCAGCAATGCGTAGCAGGGAGCCGATGGTCCCTGTTGGCACACTCACGTGGGAACATGTGGGGGTGAGCAGATGGGCAGGCAGGCAGGCTACTGGCTCTGTTATGTGTTTATCTGGTTTAGCACTAGATGGCAATGGCATCAATATTATGAGCTATATACAAGTACCTTTTATGTAATTATGTGTTGTGATGTGTATTATGCAATTATTTTGTGGTGCAACTAGTTACTGACTGTATTCCCCTTTGCTTCCTCCTGCATTCACCTGTGACCCTCCCCCAATCTTCCTCTGGATCTATGTATTGTTCGTTTATGCCACATGTTCTTCCATTGATCTATACCCCTTCTGTCTGTACATAGATCTATGCACCCATATGGTGTGTATCTGTCCATACGTTTGTCCATCTATAAATCCATGCCCCCAAATGGTGCTCAGTCTGTCTACTTTATCACTTTTCAAGCTTAGTACATCTGGCCCTAATACTTGTACCCCTCCTTCTCTCTCTTGCTCCCCCCAACCTCTCCCTGAAACCCCCTATCCCTGATTCTCTTTCTTCCCCTATTATCCCTTTCACTTTCTCCTGGGCACCTCTTTGTTTTCCTCTCTGACACTCCTTTCTCATTACCTCTTTTTCCAGGAAATCCCTCCCCGACACCTTCTTTGTCTGTCACTCAAAGGTGGGGGGGGGGGCTATAAAAATTTTGCTATGGGCCCACAAACTTCAAGTTACGCCCCTGCACACTGGACCAGGGGTCCTCAAACTATTTTGATCTGGGACCCCATCAGACAATAAAAATAATGACAGGACCCCAGCAAGTGACTGCAGAAGGTCATCACATGACATGTGTAGTCAGCAGACAGCACATACATGGCAGCATTGTGGAGGCACAACATGATGGGAGGAGTCTAATATACCATAACCAATCATATCACATGTGTAGGCAGCAGACAGCACATACATGGCAGCATTGTGGAGGCACAACATGATGGGAGGAGTCTAACATAACAGACAATTCAACAGACTTTTCCGACTCCTTGAATCACTGACTGAGATTAGAAAGGATATAATTAATATCACCATGAATATTATGAGTCCTTACATAGGAGGTTATTCTGGTTAGTGCGTAAATTTCCGAATTCTTTCGGAGCGGACCGCAAGCCACGCTGTGACATTGTAAGAAGAAACGCCCACAGGTCCTCCGCATTCGGACAGACTCACTCTTTAAGAAGAGGGCGTGTTTACAGACTACATCCAAACCTTGCGTGTGCGGTGGTCACACACAGATTCTGCATGGTCTTACAGCGTCAGAACGGACGGGAAGCTGGCCGTACGCACCGATGCGCTGTATTTCCACAAAACGCACGACTATTCTCTGAACTCATAAATCTGTCACATGACACACTGTTACTGTTATGTTTTCCCTAAATGTAATAAATTTTTCATTTGATCCCCAAATGTGTGCTGTTATTGCTGAATGTAAAAGTGACATGTATATTTATATTAGTGATACCAAGTTCTGTCCATTGCTTGCAGTGTAAATGTGTGTAAAAAATGCAGCCGTGCTTTCAGCATATATTTGTGTGTTTTGTAATGGTCCATTTAAGCTGCAATGGTTCCAATTGAAGCAATGAAAAGAGTGTAATTAATGAGTAATGAGTAGAGGAGTGGATTGTATTGTGTTCAGCTGACATTGGTTCAGGTGCGGCCGTACTAATTGGGTGATCCGAATGCCTAGCGCATGACCGAGTGGTGTCCGCAAAGCAATACTTGCTTATGGAGACCGCATATTTTCTGCCTTTTGGTTCGTTTGCAGTCGTGTTCTGTCCGAATGCACGCCTACCAGAATCAGTGCACTCCCTCGTGTACGCCCATGTTTACGCCCAGTTTAGCCCACTTTGAAATTACGCCACTGTGTAGTTCCGAATGACGCCCATAATACGCCCATATTTCCCGAGTGAATGCAGTGCACATTTCTGTACGGTATTAGTGAGAACGAGTACGGAGACCGTGCGTGGCACATGCACATAGCGTTGCCCACGCATGCGCAGACGGCTAAAAAACGCCATCCGAAAGAATTCGGAAATTTACGCATCGACCAGAATAAGGCCCTTAGTCACATTGCAAGTAATTAACATGTACAATACTCAAAATAATTAATTTTGTACATATAATCCTGATTCCCAACGTACAGAGTTTGGAATAGCTGCCATGTGCCCACCCCAAATATCCAGCTCCATGCTCATGATACATAGCCACATGTCAGTCAGTATTATTAATGTGCCAGGCCATAATATGCTTGACCGCCAAGCTGTCCTCTGCTAAGTCACATGTACACAGTGTAATATGTAACAGGATTACATGTGTAAAGTCTGCTGTAAAACAAGTTATATACTGAGTTACATGCAAGATACTCTGTGATGTGCCCACCAAGGTGCCCAGGGTGACTAGCAAAATACCTTTGAGGTGCCCATCATGTATCCCTTGATATACCCAAACAAATAAACATATATTGCTTCTGGTACCCAGTATGGTGCCCAGTGATGTGAACAGCAGAATGTACTTGGAGAACAATTTTAAAGATGCAGCCTACAACTTTGTAGCATTCCTTATTTATTAGGCATTCCATTTTAATTGACACTTTTATGTACTATTACTTATTAAAAATAGTATTTTTAATGAGATTATTAAATTATAGAGCTAGTGTCTTATCATGGCTGATGTGATTCATGCATTTATATAAGTCAAATTAGCATATTGTTACATCTTCTTTTGGGTCTTTCATCTTACTAATTGGACTACATTAAAAAGTGGCCTTAAGATCCTGGTATCAGGTTGTATACTTTGCTATCTTTTTCCACTGCTAATTACATCTTGTGCAGCAATATGTTGTAATTTATACACACACACACACACACACATATATGTGTATCATTTTTTTATTATTATTTCAGTTTATAATAATGCCAGCAGCATGACTACATATTGTACAACAGCCAGAGTTTAATCTGAACATAATTTATAAAGTATAAAGGTGCTGGAGCTCCAATGCACATTATACCCCCAAAAAATAGTTTATGATACATGACCAGCTGATGGAGGGGGTGTGCCCAGACTAGCATTAATACTATTAATCTGCTTCCAGGCCTCTCTATTCTCTGTTGTTATGCTAAATATTAAGGTTGCAACTGAGACTCCATGTTGCTACTTCTCCAGCAAAGCTTTATTCCCTCTACCAAGATGGCTGTCAATGATACTATTGACATACTTTTGAAAACTAGTTTCAGGGAGATTATAGTTCTAGTTCCATATATGGAGAAATTGTGAAAAGAGATTGTGAACGTGGCACCTAGAAGCGTGGATGTGTACTGTTACATCTGAGAAGAATCTTGTAAAATGACTTACTGTATATCCAAATGTAGATGAGCCCCAAAGCAGTTAGTAAAAGATACTATACTCGGTAAAGTGCTGGATAATGGTGCTGATGATTCAATGTAAATGTATTTATCTCTCATTTCTTTTTTTCCCAATAATGTAACAGTGTAATGTGGGCTAGGTGAAATGAGGGAGATTGCTAGACTAATGAGGGAGAGAGGGAGATTGCTGCTATTTCAGAGAGTCTCCTGCAGAATGCAGGAGGGTAGGCAGCTATGACTATTGAGCATGTGCAGAGTCATTTTGAGACTGTTTTAGCTTGCTACGGTTGGAGATAAGTAATCTTTCACTTAGCTCCAGTGATAAACTGATATAATTGCTGTTCCAGCACTTCAACCCCAGTACCGGCAAACTCTCACTGGCTGTTAAGCTGTACAAAGCCCTGCTGTGCGCAAGCTCTGGTCCATCTACCATATAACAGTGAGTACAGAGGTACCTAACAGGTCACAGGTATGTACATTAACTCTGCTACATCCACAAGCCTCTACACACATATTTACAACTAGTAATATTAAGTACTATAGCTTCCAACTGCCCCTCCTCATTAAATGTATTCTACCTCTTAATGACAAAAGTCATTACTATCAAAATGCGTATATGAGAACCCATAACTCAGGCATATTATGCAACTTGTTGTGTTAATCAGGTGCAGGTTCTGTTGCTTAAAATTATATACAGCATGTCTATATACTGTATGTAATTGCGACTGTAGCTGCATTCTACTATTGTAAAGCGCAACGGAATCTGCTGCGCTATACTGTATAAGAAACTGTAAATAAATAAATAAATAAACAAAGTTCTGCTCCAGTGTTTCTCAGCCAAACAGTGTAACCATAGGCGAATCTAGAATTATGGTATTGGGTGGTCCCAGATCTAGACACAACAGCGGGGGGACCTTTGCGCAGTGTATCAAAAATGGGGCGTGGCCTCATGGGAAGGAGGCGTGGCATCAAAAAGCACGCTCCCACTCCCCTCCTGGTGTCCCCTCTAGCCGAGGGGACATTTGAAATATTGTGCGCGCTGTTGTTGTGCATGACGTCGGGGGAGCACGCTGGGCGCCGGCACCACATGATTAAAGGGGGGGCAGGCTGAGGTGAAACGGGGAGAAGATTTGGAGCGGAAGCTGCAGGGGTGACATTCATTGACAGCTGGGCAGAGAGCAGGGGGCTGCCCGGCTGTATTTAGAGCACTGCAGTTCACGGCTGTTTGAAATAATACCCCTTTCACAATAGAATATGCAGGGATTTACCCGGGAATATGATCCCAGCATCATGCAGGGACAGGCTGACCCCTTATACACCAGTCTAGTCCATGCATTTTCTGGTGTGAGGGGGAGAGACAACCACTCCCCTCTCCCTACCCCCCTTTAACCAACCAGCTATATCTTCGAAAACCAACTGACCCATTTACATGAGACCAGTATCATATTAAAGAACTTTTGAGTTGGCTTCGAATGATTTTGGTCCCATGAAACTGGGCTGTTTGGTTCTAGAGAAATCTGCCCTCAAAGAACATAAATAGTCATGAAATTACATTTAAGAAATGAAAAATAAAAATGGTTTAACCTCAATATCCCTGGAACCAATTAACCCATATGGATCCAGCCTGGTATAAGATTGAACCCCCGGACCACCCCCTAGATTCGCCTTTGAGTGTAGCATTATTTGGTGTGCGCATGCAGTCGCATTGTGTGTAATTGCTAATGTATCTGCATACCCTATAATGTTACACTGTTTGGCTGGGAAATGCCGTAGCAGAACATTTGTTTATGCAGATACAGTCGCAATTATATATAGAATACAAGCGTGCTGTATGTCATTTTAATCAGCATAAGCTGCTTGTGCATTGCTAACGTGCATAAGATACATGTGATGGGAAAAATGTAAAATGTACATGAGCTAGATTGACAGATCAAAGTATTATTAGAATTTTTAAGGTCAGAAATAATTTTAAAAACTCGGTTCCCGGGGGCGTGGCTTGGACAGCCTAGAGGAAGGCAGCAATCCTCCGGAGCTCCTGCTGAATATCCTTTTAACTATCCTTTTATACTCTTGGTGACAGCTCTAATATTGGTGGCGACTGTGGGACAACCTGCCTGAACACTTGCAGTGCTGGTTGGTGTGTAGAGACGATCCCTTTCCGTTAATCCGGCTGTCACACTCTCTGTGGCCTGCTGCTTCACCGGAGCCCGAGAGCGGGGGATCTGCAGGCCGAGTTCCCCTGCGCCGGACAAAGTATCCTCCTGAACGGCACCTTGTTTGAGGTGTTTTGGCGGACGGGAGGGTGCGGGCTGGAGAAACTCCCAGCAAATCTTGCAGAGATAGCGGGAAGCGGTCTCTGCCGAGACACGCTGCCGCGGACCGCACTGGGAGGACCGGCGCCATCTTGTCCTGTCCATCGGAGTGCTGAGCTGCGGTGTGTGATAAAGGCTGCCTGAATACTGCTGGCGGTGAGTGACGGTGGGACACGGAGTGACTGTTAAACCCCCTCTTAACTGCACGATTTCCAGGGGAACCCCTCGATGACAGGACTATCCTAACAGTATATTTGTGGACTCCCTGGATCGCATAACAGTGCCAAAATGGAACACTTCTCTGCGCAAATAATTCAGGCTGTATATGCTTCATCTGCCAGAATTTCTCACTACTTAGATGATGTACAAAGGGGTGTCCCTTCATTTCATGTCCCTCATGGCTGCGAGTTGGAGGCTGTAGGTGATACTCCTACTTCTAATACCCTTCTGGATTATCCTGAGGCACCTCTGAAAATAACACTGAACTTGTACTCTTATCTGGATCCATATAACATTGTGACCAACTGGTGCATAGCTCCTGGGGACGGTGCCGGTGGAACATTTCGCTTTCACCCTTCTTCTATTTTAATAATGATTGCACGATGCTCCTGGTCTCTGACTTTTTTGAGTCCCAGACAATCCTCAAGTAACCCCCATGAGAAAGATAATCCATGCAGGTCGATGGTACTATACCCTCAGGGAACTAAAAACTGGCCAGACTAGTGAATCGCTATAAACTGTAGTATGGATTCTGTTCATATTCATTCATATTAGCTCTTATGCTGACCCTTCTTACGGTTTAATATTATATAAGCCTTCTCCTGATGTTCTATATTATTGCTATCCGTCACTATTCTTCTTATATTATATCCGTTGCAAGTGATGCCAGTATGTTATATTTACATGATCCTGCTGAATATTTCTTTAATGTATCATATAGGCTGTTTCTTTATAACCAGTCGCCATATCCTGTTGTTTAACTAATGTATTAGGGGCCACTTATATTTGGGAAGGCTAGCCTTGTACTAGTTATAATACTTTGCTCTTGTGCCCTGGTTAAATATCCGCTCACTATCCTGTAATTAGGGGTGTGTAGGGAAGGGAGGGGGGGTGGGTGGGGGAGGGTTTAGTTAGTTAGCGTAGTTAATATAGTTAGCTGGGGGGGGAGAGGGTATGGTTTAGGGATCCAGGTACACCTAGGTTGGGGGTGGGTAGTACAGGGTGGGGGTTATAAGGGAGGTTTGTTTTGGGTCGTTTGAGTGGGTTTGTTAATTTATATTTTCTGTTTCTCCGAATAGACCAGACATATGATACTGAACTGTACAATTCCCTCCGACATAATATCCTACCCTTGACAGGGATAAAGGTGTCTTGGCAATCTTATACATATGCAATGTTCAAATTCTGCCACTCTGCAGTGTGACATTTTTAATTTGTATGGTGCTTGAATGGTGCCTTTAGGCACTACTAATTATTATATCCTGCATTGGAATGTCTTAAATTGCTATATTCGTACACAATACCCTTGCTATTCTGGTATATACTTACTGATTTGAACCATTGTTGTTATCCTTGCTACACCTTGATATATAAATATCTCATGTCATTGCCTTATTATTCAAGGAACCTACTGTCTGTGTCTGTAATGTCCTCTGTATTGGGAACGTTGTTATATACCTTAAAATCTCAATAAAAATTATTGACTTTAAAAAAAAAAAAAACTCGGTTCCCATTACATTGGCCGAACTGTATGTTTAACATGGTAAAAACATCTGGATCCGACTTTTTTGCAGCAGGTTCTAGTCTGAGCCAAAATCTTCAGACTTTAAGTGAACTCATTACCTTCTAGCATTAAGGGGCATCCAGATGATAGATCGACAATGACTTCATAGACAATCAATAGGTTGACACCCGAAGGTCAACGTGCACACGGTCAACATTGACAAAAGACGGGCATGTACAGATGGGGCCACTCTCCTTGTTGCTGCCAGAAAGCCATCTCCAGGTTTCTGGCGGATGGGGACAGGACGTGGACGCACAAGCATCTCACATGCTCTCATTGCTGAGAATGGGGTGTGCAAGCATCTCAGAGTGCATACGCCCCATGCTGGCAGACATCGCAGGGGGTGGTGGACTCAGGGCCGGTGTAAGACTTCTCAGCACCCTAGGCAAAATGTCAACCTACTACAGCCACCACCCCCCCATACTGCCATCAATACCCACTTTCCAACCCCTTAAGGCAGGGGTGGGCAACTATTTCAGATGGCGGGCCACTTGACACGTCCAGTAAATATTCAAGGGCCGCGCTCTGTAAAAGTGGGTGTGGTTATTTAAAAGGGGGTGTGTGCACCCAAATTGGGGGTGTCCTTGATAGTAGTGTACCACAGCATATATACACATATGCAATACTATTGTATTGCATACATTATGCAATACAATAGTAGACCCCCTTATACATTATGCCACAAGAAATAATCCCAAATCACATTATTCCAAATGGAATAAGACAAAATTCACACAGAATGATTCAAAATGCACATATTGCCACCTGGATTGAGCCAAAATTCACATTATGCCACCCATTAACACCCCCCCCCCTACTGCAGTTACTAGCCTTAGTAAATGCTAGTGCCCCCCCCCCCCCCCCAAGACAGCCCAGATGGATCTGCAGAGGCCCAAATGGGTAGGGAAAGTAGCAGACAGAGGTGAACATTGTAGCAGAGACAGGTACACATGGGTATGGTCAGAGACACATATGGGTACAGGCACATGAGCACATAGGTTGGGACAGATGTCCCACATGACTAGGGGCAGATAAGAACAAGTGCACATCCAATATTGACAATAACATGGGAAAACATTGGGCTGAGCTTGGAGCAAGTGTGTGGAGATCGAGTAACTTACTTCTTTATTTACACCTGCTCCTGTAATGCGCAGTCCCCATGCAAAATGCCAGGACAGGCAAAGATAGGTCGAACTGGAACTTGGACCTCAGTCACACTGACTTCCGTCATGTGATTTTTCAGTCCAATCAATGGGAGAGAACAGAGGGGCAGTCACTGGCCAGACAGCATAAGGGAAGTAGAGGTGGGGGCAGCACAAGTTTAACTGTACCGCTGTGATTATCCTCTCTCGCTCTGTGACACCACCCCCCGAGGACGCTCAGCATCTGCCTTTTCCCGGCCAGCCTCCCAAGTGACAACAAGGTTTCCTCAGCGGCGCACATTCTGCAGCGCAATGACAAGCCAAGTCGGAACGCTTGTCATTGCTACATGGTGGGGGGCAGCGGGCCAGGCAGGATCTGTTCGTGGGCCGCATCTGGCCCGCGGGCCTGCTGTTGCCCACCCCTGCCTTAAGGCATACTAGCCCAACATTCCAGAATGGCAGGGAGGCTCCCAAAAATCGAGTGGTCCTTCTAGCCACACCCTGAGAAGGTGGGCAAATCCCCTGCTTTTCCATGGAGGCCTCCCTTTGCCACCTGCTACAGAGTGCAAGGAGGAGGGGCCAACAAAGTAGGGAAGTATGCCTTAAGAGTAAGTATGGAGGTGAGGTCTCAGAAGCTCCACAGCCATCACCTGCATTAAGTACAACAAGGATTCTCATAGACATCCGTGATATTTGATAGGCAGACTTGGTGGCGCCCCCCCAGATCCCAGCGCCCTAGGCAGCTGCTTAAAGCTGCCTAATGGTAGAGCCGGCCCTGGGTGGGCTGTGGTGTTCGCGATGGGAGCCGCTCAGATGAGAGCGGCCCCATCTGCACATGGTCAACATTGACAAAGGTCGACACAAGCAAAAGGTCAACTCGATAATGGTCAACATATCAAAGGGTCGACACAATTTTATCATGATTTGTTCCACTTTCTCTTTTTACTTTAACATTCATGTAGAATCCGATTGGAAATGGAAGTGTGGAGTGAGGTACCTGGCCTGAAGCATGCCGAACGAAGCAAGCCATGAGTGGGTACACTAATTGGGGGTCCAAATGCCCAGGTGTTGACACTGACACCAATAAAAATCTGAAAACTCATGTGGACCTTTTCATGTGTTGACCTTTTACATGTTGACTTTTTTTGCTTGAGTCACCTTTTTGTCAGTGTCGACCTTGTTCATGTCCACCCTTTGGTGTGGACCTATTGACTGCCTATCTAGACAATGTAGACCTTTTAATCTGGAACTCATTAAAATCACTTCCCTGATGATGTTTGTATGAAGCACATTTCTGTATCTGAGGATGTGTGTTATTTTACACTGGATTATACACAGAATGCCATGTGGAACTGAGCCAATATGAATTCATTACTATTATTAATAGCAGTACTAACTTTTTCTAAACTATAGTATATCCATAAAACAACATACAGGGCCGGATGTATTGTGGTGCGATGTATCGTGGAACTCTGAGGTTTTGGGGTAGTCAGATACAAGGCATGGTTTTAGCAGCAGCTGCATCTTGGCAAACATGCCAAAGCCGCAGGAGGTGTCTTTTGTAAATAAATACTTCCTGTATGCTTCTCTGATTGGCTGCTGCATCCAAAGATTAAGCATTGGATCATCTGCATGAACATCAACCGTCAATGCAGACACCAGGAAATCTGGTTTTGAAGACAAAATCCCCTGGCCTCAGTATGCCTATTCCTTCATTTTATAAAATGCTGCCGTACCCACCCCTGCCCCGCACCCAAATGCCTGCAACGTGTCACTCTTTCTGCATCTTAGGGGGCCTCAAACTGTCATTGCAGCTGTCATTTTAATTGTCCAATCATTCAGTGTGGTATGGTTGATGGAGAACTGGGAATGTGAAAGGGTAAATTCTGCCAGCAGAACATACTCATTTCCTGGATAGTTTTGGAATGTAGTGAATATTTTTTGGAAAAGTATTGAAAATTTAGCTCAACTCCTCCTTTACACCAAAACTTGTGGCAATTGTCAGTGCAATGACTACATCTACACAAGCAATCAACCTTGATATATATCTGATAATTGTATTTATTTTTTTAATATTTAATGATATTTATAACTAGTACCAGATGTTCTGATCAATAGAAGCAGACGTTCAGGAGAACCCAACTCCCTTCTGTCAGCAACTGTATCTTAAACCATAAGACAAACAATAAGAGGGGAAACTGAACTGGGAACAGTAAAGGATTTTGGTGGTGTGACATCTTCAGCCATCTGGTGACCTTTCTCCTCAGGCTACTGACCTCCTGAGGACAAAGAGTCCACCAAGTTATGCAGCGTGTTTACCTACTTCATGTTTGGAAGACAGTCCTTTCTTTGTATATGGGAGATCCATTTGTTATGGATATATCTGTAATGCACTTGGAGGCTGTAGCCTGGAGACAGCATGTGGAGGTCATGAAAAGTTTTTGGTGACCAATGCGAAATATCTAATGCCTGAAATTTGCAACAATTGAAGTGAAAAGGGGAAACTGGTTTTGTGTTGGGCATTTAACACATGACCTTATGACCTTGTACTACCAAAGATCGATAACAAATGATTTTAATTCTGCCAGTTAATAGAATATTAATTCCAGTGTCAAAGATTTTACTTTGCAGTCAGCAATACTCCTGCTCTTTCTAATGGTAATGGATAGCACTCTTGTGTAAAGAAGGCCTCTGGCTTTACATATATGCTCAAATATATTTATTTGGCTGTAGCCATGAGGGAATCTGGATTGTGGAAATATATGACCATTTTTCTTCATTAAATTATATATTGTTTTTTTGTTAAGCTTTAGATTTTTGTTTATACATTTTAGATATTTAAAAACATGAGTGGCTTGTTCTATTGAAATATAATAAAATATATATCTTTAAATTAGTGTTTATAGTAGATATACATATTATTAGCAGTCTACAGTATATGGTGTTCTTTATAAACTTTCAAATTTACATACTTTAAAAGTATATATATATATACTAGAATAAGACGACGGCACTCGTAGGACTTTTAAACAAACTGGTGTATTCAAACAAATGACCAACGTTTCGAGGTGCTTACACCCCTTTGTCAAGGTACAAACTGGTGAGAAAACAGTGCATAATGGGTGTCTTACCTTAAATAAGGTGGACTGAGAGACGCCACATCCCCCGTTCTCCCACGCTCGGTCCGGTCCCAGGAGCCGTCCTGTGGTGACGCAGGTGGGCTTAACCGGAAGTGCTGTAGTTTGATGCTGGAGCGCAGCGTGACACGCACGCTGCATCGTGGTCATGGATACCGTCACTGTACAGGCGGTGATTCCTGAGACGGGCCGGGCGTCTACGGACAAGAAGAAGGGATGTGTTCACAATAAGTGCAACACTGGGTGCTGAATACATTCATGTGCAAAAAAAAATACAGACAATACATGCATGTAAACATTAGAGGAAGACACATAGCTATTCTAGCTGTGCGATCGTGGAGTGCAATAGGAGTGCCGGCTCGTCCACCACCTGCTATATATATATATATATATAGCTAGCATCGGATTATACTCACGATAATTCCTTTTCTTCGGAATACTTCATGGCAGCTGTTTACAATGGGTTTATCCCTTCTTCCCAGTTAATTAGACAGGTAGGTTTTTTTTCTCTCCTAGGATCCAGCCCCTCCTCTTCCTCTATATGGTCCCCACCTCCCCATGTACTCGTCTTTGAGTGTCTCCGTTATGGATCCTATGAAAAAAACATACATAGGGAGGGCAATTTATGGGCTGCCATGAATTATTCAGAAGAGAAGGAATTATCGTGAGTATAATCCGATGCTTTCTTCTACATGCATCATGGCAGCCGTTTACAATGGGATGTACCAAAGCAATAGGGAGGGTAATACAATACCTCAGGCCATAGCTTGATGTAGGACTTCACTACCGAAACTCCTTTCCGACACATTCAGAGCATAGTGCTTGGTGAAGGTATGTAACGATGACCATGTGGTGACATATCTCCTTAGGTGAAACTTGACATATCTCCTTAGCTGAAACACTTGCCTCTCTCGCCCAGGATGCTGCTATAGCCCTTGTTGAATGTGCCTTTTATGCCTTCAGGAGCCTGACGTCCAACTTTCTTGGACGTAAAAAAATCACCTCTTTCAACCATCTTGCTATTGTCTGCTTAGATGGAGCAAATCCTTTCTTTGCTCCTTGAGGGATAACAAATAAAGACTTTGTCTTCCTAAAACTCACTGTCCTACTTAAATAAATATCACAGGCTCTCACCACGTCCAGAGTGTGTAAATTTTCTTCTTTCTGGCTAGCAGGATTAGGATAAAAACATGGTAAGACAATTTCCTGACTAAGATGAAAAGATTAAACCACTTTAGGCAGAAACGATGGTTTGCTTTTGAGAACCACTCTGTCAGGAAATATCTTTAAATATGGGTCTTCTATCCATCATGCGTGCAGCTCTCCCACTCTTCAGGCTGAAGTGATTGCCACGAGAAACACCATCTTCCAAGTTAAAAACTTCAGATTAGCTCTATCCAGAGGCTCGAATGGAGAAGACATCAGACCGTTCAAAACTATATTTAGGTCCCATTGGGGAAACATAGCCCTTATTCTTGGTCGAATCCTTTTTATTGCTTGGCAAAATCTTTTAATCACATCATGCTCCGCCAGTCTTCTGTCTAATAACGCAGAAATATGCACTTTCAGCGTAGACACCGCCAGTCCTTTGTTGAAGCCTACACAAAGAAACTGCAGTATGTGCGAAATATGTGCCTCCAGAAACATGAATTTGCCCCTTGACCATTCTGCAAATATTCTACATATTCTATAATAAATGATAGATGAAACTTTCTTCCATGCTTGAAGAAGAACCTCAATCACCATAGGAGAAAGACCTTTATTCCTTAGTTGCCGCATCTCAATTTCCATGCCGCTAACTGTAGCTTCTGAAGATCTTGACACTGAATGGATCCCTGACTCCAGAGTCTGGGCGACTCTGGTAGGAACCATGGATCCTCCACTGCCATGCTTTCTACCATCGGAAACCATGCCCTCCTGGGCCAGTAGGGCAAGATGGCTTTCACTTGCCCCTGCTCCATCCTGATCTTCCATAGTAACCGATGTATTAGAGAGAATGGAGGAAATACATACACCAGGGAAAAGTGCCACTTCTGGCACAAAGCATCCACTCCGCACGACCCCTGGGTCAGGTATCTGGAAAAGGAGTGAGGAAGCTTTTTGTTGATTGCTAATGCCATTAGATCTATTTCTGGTTGGCCAAACCTCCGAACTATCTGACGGAATATTGCCTCCTCCAACTCCCATTCCCCTGGTATGGGGCACCTCCGGCTCAGGAAGTCTGCCACCTGGTTGTCTTCTCCTGGCACATGGAGAGCTGATATGAACTGTAGATGACCTTCGTACCAGACCATAATGTTTTGTACCTCTTTCAATAGGGCCAGACTTTGAGTGCCTCCTTGCCTGTTTATATAGTATACTGTAGTGATATTGTCTGAGAATATGCGCAGGTGTGACCCTACGATATCTTCTCAAAAGAATATCATCGCTTGCCATACTGCTTTTAATTCTCTGTATTTGGAGGACCATTTTGCTTCTTGGTGTGATCAGACAACCTTGACACATCTTTCCTAGATCGTGCGCTCCCCAGCCTGTTGCGCTGTCATCCATGGTTATTACTTTGCACTGAAGGCTCATTAGGGAGAGGACTCTTGATGCTAACCGATCTTCTTCCCACCAATCTAGGGATTGTACAACTAGTGCTGGAATTCTTATTTGATGCTCTAAAGAAAAGAGATTCACAGAATACTTCAGAAGCTCCCACTGCAGCGGTCTCATCATCCACCTTGCCGAAGGAACGATCTCCACAGTGGAGGCCATCATGCCCAGCAAACTCATTGCCAACCTTTACAATACCTTGGCACTTCCTCGAATTAACATTATCAACTGCTGTATTCTGTCGCATCTCTTTCTTGCCAGTGATATTCTGAAATTGACTGTATTTATGAATACTCTCAAAAACTGGATTTCTTGAGCAGGAACTAAATGACTCTTTTCCCAATTGACTAGCCATCCATGGCTTTAGAGAAATTTCAGGACAGTCTACTGCTTCCAAAGCTTCCTCCTTTGATTGAGCCGCAATTAGTATATCATCTAGGTAAGCCCAGACCATGATCTTTCTTTTTCTGAGACATTCGATCAAAACCACGAGGACCTTTGTGAAAACCCTCAGGGAAGATGTGAGGCTGAAAGGCAGGCAGGTAAATTGGAAATGGCCTTTTCCGAAACGTTCTGTCCTGTACAGCGATAGGAATGTGAAAGTAAGCGTCTCTGAGGTCTATTGATACTAGGTAGTCGACTCTCCTTAGTCCCATAAGGATCGACTTGGTAGTCTCCATCTGGAACTTTCGCTTCCTTATTCTGTCATTTAGATGCCTTAAATATAAAATGGTCCTGGACCCTCCGGACACTTTGCCTATTACGAAGATACAGGAATAAAAACCAAACTCTCTTTCTGCATATGGGACTTCTTCGACCGCACCCGAGTCAATAAGATCCTTTAAACTTAAATAAAGGGCTTCTCTCTCTACTCCTGGAGTAGAGTCTTGGCTTTGCAAAAAAATTCCAAACGATATCCCATGGTGACTATTTCCATTTGTCCATATGGTTCTTTTCCATACTTGTGAAAATTCTAGTAGTCTTCCTGCCACTGGGACTTTTACCATGGGAGGCATGCCGCCACTACTTCTGTCCCCCTCATCTGAGGGACTTACGAAAAAACGCCCTAGATGTCCCAGACATGTATCTGTCTTTGAAAGGCCTGCCCGGTCTATAGGCTCTAGCTTGTCTGAATGACTGTCTGTATGGGTAATTAACATATCTAACCCTTTTGTTCTGTTGCAATCTAACAGACTTTCCACCAGTCATCCTTTGGATCATTGATCCAATTTACTCCCGAACAGAAAAGAACCTTCATAAGTGAGGGTGGCGAGTTTACTCTTAGAATGGGAATCTGCCGCACAAGATCTTAGCCACAAGGCCCTCCTGGCCACCACACCAGATGTTACTGACTTTGCTGAGTAGTCCAATACATCAAGAAATGCTTCACATATGTAGTCTACCGCCAATTGCACCTGAGCCAAATTCTTACTCATTTGGTCACGGGATTCTTTATCTTGCAAATCTTCCAGAAGTGAAGCACACTATATTCTAAGTGCTCTAGCCAGAGAGGCCATCGCAACACCTGATCTCATAGACACTGAGCTTGAAATATGTAACCTTTGGAGGGCACTTTCCATCCTCTTTTCCATAGAGTCTTTTAAAGACGCACCGTCCTCTAACTGAATGGTCGTCTGTGTTGTCACAGCTGCATCAATTTTTGGAATGCTGCACCATTTTAAAAATTCCTCATCCTCAATGGGATACATATGGTCCACTCTTTTAAATGCTCCTACTCTTTTATCTATGTTGAGCCATTCCTTGGTCAGAATATCTTTCACAACCATATGAACCGGAAAGCATCTGGCTTTCCTGGGCCTATCCTCAAACAAGGCATCATAATCCGATTTAACTGGTTGCTTATAATTCAGCGTTTTGTAAAGATCTTTCAACACTAATTGCACCAAGTCCAGATTGAACAAACGTTCATCCTCAACAACCCAGTAGACCCGTCAGATTCAACATTATCAGAGTCCAATTCCAAATCATGACCCAGACTAGAGTGAGATCTAGCCCTTTTGCTACCTAAAAATGTATCTTTTGTAACAAAATTATTTTTCATCCAAGACATAAGCTCAGTGAGCTGGGATGATGCACTAGGACTGGTAGATTTCTTTGCACAATCCTGACACAGGGCCTCATCTCCCACAAATGACCTATCACAAGCTGGGCAGCTTTTGGCAACATTCTTTTTCTTAGACGCTTTCTTCTTAGATGCAGAGAGCACACTACAATAGAAAAATAACTAACTACTACTAACTACTACTAATTAATAACTAACTAATAATAATTTTTTTTTATAAAAACCAGTCCTCAGAAGAGGAGGCAGTGCAACATTAGCTTTTAGAGAGGCAACCTCCATGCCTGCAGGCTCCATGATATCCATAAGCACCTCTTACACTGGCCAGGTTGTTTATATATAGGCACTTCCGCCTAATGGAACGCATGTGGCCTGCTGGAACGCAGGCTGCGTGCTCAGACTGACGTATCCTTCCCGGCACTCACACCACCAGTGACACGCACGCAGCTTGATGGGGAATGCAGGCTGCGCGCTCGGACTGCCGCAAACCCGGACTTCCGGCTCCTAATGAGTGGAACGCACGCGGCATGCCTTTGTGACACAAGCCGCATGCACAACATTGCCAGATGCTGCACTGCTACAGCAATGCCGAAGATGCGACTCCCAAACCGTGCCAGCAGGACCACATGCTTCAGCACTCCGGGAATGAAGTTTCTTAACTACCGCTGCAGGTTAGGGTCCTTAAGCCGCCGTCCCGGACCATTTTAAGGGGCAATGCACCGCCATCCCCTGCCGCTGCCCAGTACAGTAGCATACCAGCCTACTGTAGCTGATAAAATAAAATAAACCTAACACTACCTGTACTACTAAAAAGGAAATGGACTAGAGTACATGGGGAGGAGTGGAGCTATATAGAGGTAGAGGGGCTGGATCCTAGGAGAGAAAAAAAACTACCTGTCTAATTAAAGGAGAAGATGGGATAAACCCATTGTAAACGGCTGCCATGAAGTATGTAGAAGAAATATATATATATATATATATATTCAGTTCACATAAGCCCTGAGTGACGGTTATCCCTTCCTTTGTTATATATATATATATATATAAACAGTAGTTTGGAGGTGCGGCACTCCCCGCAAATTAACAGGACATGAAGTGGTTTAAAGGCAACGTTTCAATGTCTTTATTGCGACATTTTCATCAGGCTAACATAATACATGACAGGAACATACCTTTATTCACCTCTGTGCAGTTAGGACAGCGTGACTCCCCGCCTCCCACACAGTGGGCGCTTAGGGATGACGTCATCCTGCTGGTGGATCGTGCTACCATCACCATGGGAACACTAGACAACAAAACGAATACAAACAGAACAATGATATGCAGGCTCATGCTGGGTACTTGCTCTAATCGCTATTATAAACCATGTCACTTGTGCATCGTTTCACATAATAAGCAAATAGGGAAAACAATTACTCTGACTTTTTGTAAGTAATAAAGCGCATGAACAATAGCAAAATTGGACCAGCAGCATTAATGAATAGTACTAAGTATATTAACATTGTGCGCATTGGACAAATATGTCTTAAAGTAAAAAGGGAAGAATTTCTTAATGTTAAGAAAATCATTATTATAGCTTCCTGGCAAGACAGCTGATGCCCAGGTGCTCATTTAACCCCTTTGGGGCCAGTGTATCAAGGCGGTGGATCCACCTGGTTTCACATTTCAATAGTAACAAACCACGGTTTCCACCTCTCAGGTTCAAAGGAACATGATCAATCATTCGGTACCTTAAAGAAGGCAACGAATGTTTGAACGCCACAAAATGTTTAGGGACAGGTTGATCACATTTGCCTCCTGTGGGAGGCGGGGAGTCACGCTGTCCTAACTGCACAGAGGTGAATAAAGGTATGTTCCTGTCATGTATTATGTTAGCCTGATGAAAATGTCGCAATAAAGACATTGAAACGTTGCCTTTAAACCACTTCATGTCCTGTTAATTTGCGGGGAGTGCCGCACCTCCAAACTACTGTTTATTCCATGATTCCAGTGGGGGCACCCAGCAAAGCAGAAATCAAGCGTCTGAGCCAGTGAGTGTGCCGGTCTGCTGCTCTTTCTATATATATATATATATATATATATATATATATATATATATATATATATATATATATATATATATATATACACATATATATATATATATACTGTACACGTCTGGGTCCCCCGACTGGAAATACAGGAGACAGCACGGCACTGCAGCAGATAAAACGATTTATTGAAGCTTCGACGGCTCGTTTCGGGATACAATCCCTTTATCAAGAGGCATAAAGGGATTGTATCCCGAAACGAGCCGTCGAGGCTTCAATAAATCATTTATATCCTGCAGTGCCATGCTGTCTCCTGTATTTCCAGTCGGGGGACCCAGACGTGTATGTATTACTGCAATGGCACGCAGCTCCAGTTGATTGGATTGTGGGAAGTGCCGGTCCGCGAAGTTATATATATAAGTTTTATATATATATATATATATATACATATATATATATATATGGAGAGAGAGCACTTACCCCCTTCCTTTGCAGGTGAGGATGGAACCGGCACACGAATTTGAAGGTGAAAAAAAAGCGTTTAATGCCGGTTCCATCCTCACCTGCAAAGGAAGGGGGTAAGTGCTCTCTATTATCTATTTAAGTTCCTGGCACCGGAGACTTGTTACGTTCATGCTGAGTGCCATGCTGTTAAACAACTCTAATATATATGTGTGTGTGTGTGTGTGTGTGTGTGTGTGTGAGTGTGTGTGTGTGTGTGTGTGAATTATGCCTGCACTCCTCTTTTCGATAATACGTTACATGCACCCGGTGCCTTCCCTAGGCGGTGTTCCTAAACAGGGTCCACAAATTTACTTGTAGTGGGTTGGGCGGCACTCAGATGGCTTTACAGCAAATGACTAGAGACCACACAGGTTCAGTTCATCAACGTTTCGAGATTTATTCTCGTCATCAGGATCACCTGATGCCGAGAATAAATCTCGAAACGTTGATGAACTGAACCTGTGTGGTCTCCAGTTATTTGCTGTAAAGCCATCTGAGTGCCGCCCAACCCACTACTACAAGTATATATATATATATATATATATATGTTTTTCTTTGCAGAACTACAAGTCCCAGCATGATAGCACCTCATGTAAATCGGGTGTGCATTCTAAGACCCCCCTCCCCCATAAGCTAATATTGCAGGCAAGCTTATCAAATTCCAGAACCAGTCATAGAACCTTGCGTTCTAGTGGAATCGATGCAATAAAGAATACAGTATCTATCCTTATGTACCAATGCCTATTTCCCTATAGATTGTAAGCTTGCGAGCAGGGCCCTCCTACATTTTGACTGTCTGTAAATACCCTGTTTTGTTGTATCACTGTCTGCTATTGTAAAGCGCAACGGAATATGCTGCGCTATATAAGAAACTGTTAATAAATAAATAAATAAAGTTTGTACACCTGAAGGTTGGGACTCCTTCAACTTAGAGTAGTACCCCGCCCACCTGATCTGAACATAAGTTCACTAGTTTGGTCCCTGGTAGCCACAGACTGCAAACTGAGGGCACAATGAAGGTAAGACCTTAAAATTTACACTAATTGCTAGTCTTGGAGATGGATTTGGGGCGTGGCTCCCCTTGGGTTGGTGTAAAGGAGTTGCTTTCGGGGTGGCACACCCTAACATTTATTTAGCACTATTTATTTTCACTAATAATATACTTTCTAGCACTACACTTTTTAACCTCTAGCCTCTGCTACTTTCTTATTAACACACTTTTATAGCTTAGTTTTTCACTTGTGTGCTGCCCTGGGGTGACTGGCTTATGCTGGCCTTTTTGGGGTTCCGCTCCCCAGATTCAAACTTAGTATTAGGGACCCACCAGAAATTAGGTCACCGTGAAGCTGGTTGGTGGACAAACTGAGGGCACAATGAAGGTAAGACCTAAAAAATTACACTAATTGCTAGTCTTGGAGATGGATTTGGGGCTCGGCTCTCCTTGGGTTGGGTTGGTGTAACCGAGTTGCTTTCGGGGTGGCACACCCTAGCATTTATGTTAGGACCAGAGACCATTGCAGGGCTAGCGCGCTCCCGTAGATTTATCACCCATAGCACATGAGATCACTGGCAATATGGTCACTCAGCTACCATATTGCCAGCGATATGTGCTAAATATCGCCCCGTGTGTACACAGCTTAACAGTGATGGCAATTTGATTCAAATATCCTTTTTCCATATCTGCTTTTGACCCCACAGCTCCAGCGGATAGCATTTAATACATGTAGACCAGAGATGAAGAAATAGGATCAATATTGTAATATTGCAATATACAAAATGTAAAAGGTAATAAAAGATCATACATTTAGGTTAAACAAAGACAGCTTATCTGCTGATGCTGCGTAATGCTAGCAGGTGGAGATGGCCAATTGAGTTTGGGAAAATGAAAAGATTCCTTTTCAGCGGGCAGACAAAGGGCCAGATTTGTCAAGCTTCAAAAGTGATAAAATGGAGAGCGATAAACAACCAGCCAATCAGCTCCTACCTGCCATGTTACAAGCGGTGTTTGAAAAATGACAGATATTAGCTGATTGGCTGGTTGTGTATCACTCTCCTTTTTATCACTTTTTGAAGCTTGATACATCTGACCCAAAACCTGATTTTTGCCCTCAACTTCACACATATGATAAGTAGAGAAGTACATTTCTCTAGATTTTTTGCGACTTCACAAATAAAGAAAAGTTTTGTTTTTTTGGAGCCATTCCATAAATGTGAAAAAGGAAATTTAAGAAAATGTTTTGGAGGTAAAATACTTTCTTGTAGTTTGTAAATGAAACCGTATTTGTACAGCTTGAGTCTTATGGAATTTTGCATTCTGAAGCAATATATTACTCTACAGGTTAAAGGTTATGTCTTTTTCACACTTCATTTCCTGTACAGTCTGACCTCTTTTACCCCTATTGTTCTGCCCCAAGTGCACAGGTTTTTGTCAGGTGCACCATGGTGCATCACCCATTCATGTTATTTTAATGATCTAAGTGTGGTGCAGTAATTATTGCAGCTGAGACTTTCAAATCTAACGACAAGTTATATAACAAGGAAGTCATTGGAAGGAGACAGACAAAGGGTGACCTACAGGGCTGTGTATAAAATGCCATATTGCAAAAAAGCAACATCCAATAATATTGTTTAACTTAAGGAACAAATATAAATTGCAGTTAGCTACGACTAGTCGGATAAGGTCCCCATACACTACAGTGACTTCTCCCCTCGGAGAAGTTGCTGGTGAACCCACCTTGAGCTGCCCAGGACCTTCCCGGGTGGTTGGATCGCATGCAATATATCTGGCTACTTAAGCAATCCAAGAGACGAAAATAGGTCGAATTGCATTGACTTTAAATACAAACTTTCACAAGTTTAAATTTCTATATTTTGATGTGGTTTAACAAAATGTGGTATTAGAACCATGGGGATACATATAAAATATCCCGGTGGACAGGATACCAACCCCAAAAATGACTCCCCCTTTCCCTACTGCGAACTACAGCTCCCTGCATACTCACTGATCGGGATGCTGGCCGTCAGTATCTGCTCTCCCATGCATTATGGCCCTTGTTAAATGTATAGATCCAGTGCAAAAAAAAAGTTTAAAAAACTTGTGATGTTTTCCGAGATGTAAGACAGCAGTCAATATAGACAGGTCTAAAAGAGAATACGTTTATTTTGCAATCACCATACAATCAGTTTGTAGCTTATCTTTTTTTCACATATTGGCGTAGATTACCTTCTGGCATGTGTGCTGTGTCCAGTGGTGGCGGAGTCTGAAGGCACCCAGGAGTAAGGACGCATGAGCCTCCTGTCCTGGCTGGGACCAATGAGAGTTTATAGTATTAGTGAGCTATTGCACATTAGCATTGGATGTAGCATTAAGGCAAGATACAGTGCATCAGCTCTGGGCTACATAATAACAGAATTCCTTTACAGTAGCCTGCAAAATAGCTATAGGCTACATTTAATTTATGGACAATAAAGTATTATTACAAAAGTTGAAATTTTTCTGTAATTACTTTATTTGTTTAGATCCATCAAAATTCCAGATTTAGAGATTCTTCAGACTTATACGCCTCTGCAACATATGCTGTGTCTGTAGCAAGTCACACACAAACATATTATTTTTTGGTTGTATTATTTTCTATTAGTACAACATATGGTTATCTAGTTCAACATGCTCATACGTACAGTATAATAGTTGTTTAAAAAGAGGAATATGGGCTTCAAGCTGCGCATCACTCACAGATCATTAGTTTTATTAATTACATCAGTAAGTCACATACATAGAGGGACCCTTACTCTCCTGCACGTCTCGGCACCTATGATCCTGGTCTTATGGTACATATTTAGTTCTGTTCTCCCTATTGCTAGCTCCACCCTTGGTAGCGGGAATAACTATTCAACCTGGCACTGAAGACTTATCTAGGTAGAAGCCTAGATCAGACCTTTTCAGTTCAAGGCACCCTTTGGGTCTCCATGATTTCTTCAAGGCATCCTTAAGCAGAAATAAGTAGTTGGGTCAAAATAATGCTACTAGTATTTAGGTCAGCTAAAAAATATTTATTAACTTTTTCAAAATTAATAAACATAACAAAAAAATAATATATTTTATATAGTTCATGACTTCTCCAGCTGGACCCAAGCTCCGTGGCTGAATCGATACTTTAGTATCGTGGTCATCTGCACCTGCTTCCATAAAAAAAAAAACAGCCCAGGCTTTTCGGGGAAAAAAGGGAAGCGAAAAAATGAGGGGTGGTCAGAGAAAGAGAAGGCTTCATGGTAAATTAGGGAAAGAGAGATGGAAGGGTGTGAGCAGGAGTAAGAGTATATCAGGGAGGGAGAGAACGGGGTGAGAGGGAGTAAGAGGGTATCAGTGGTGGGACATGGTGGCGGTGCCGCGATGTGTCGCTGTCACTGCCAGGAACAGGATGGCTACCGCTGTTCCCTGCTCACACTGATCTGCACACTCGAACCCACAAGAAACATAGAAACATCGAATTTGACGGCAGATAAGAACCACTTGGCCCATCTAGTCTGACCCTTTTTTAAACATGTTACCTCAAACCATATTTGAGACCCCGCCTCCCCACTGATTCCGCTCACTAGAGCACAGCCACTCCGCTCACATGCTCCCACTGAACCAGTCATCTAAATACATTGCGCTCCGGCATCCGCACTCCGCACCCTATGCCCTCCCCCCTGTCACAAGCAGACTTTAGTCTTCCATGCACATTCCTCCCGCACACCAGCCCTGGCCCAGCTGATGGCTCACACCACGGATATAAAAATAAAAAATACATGCAGCTGCCTTGTCAGGGCCATTGCCCGTGGCACCCCTGTGACAGCGATGCGGCACCCTAGGGAGCCGCGGCGCACAGTTCGGGAACCACTGGCCTAGATGATGAAAATTTGGCAGCAGGTTACTATTAATGCCACTCTCAAGAAAAATTATTTAAACTCTGTACTCAGTATCGGACTGGGGCATGATGGGCCCACCAGGGAAATGCACTCACAGGGGCCCACCAAGGGGCGAGGTACTTTTTGAACCGGATGTCACCTGCCCGCCCTCTTCCGGCACAGGGACCAGCAGATCTAAGACACCAGAAATTGTCTTAGATCTGCAAGCGCTAGAGAAATCATTCAATGGTTGGCTATAATCGAATGGTTTCTGCCCCGCACACAAGCTGCGAATGGATGTTTATTGCATGCAGTTGAAATATACATGCGAGCGGCACTTACATGACCGGCAAAGCTGCAAATTCTGCAGCTTTGCCGGTCAATCAGAATGAGGGCCCTGGTACGATAGGCACCGGGGTTTTGTACTTGATCGCATTGCATGTGGTGGTAGCTCCCGAAATCCACGTGTCAGTCTGTCGGCGGGCGGGGAGATGGTCTCACTGCTTTGCTGACCTCTCTCTCTGTGCCGCGCGGTGGGGATTCTCCGGAGGCATGTTGCTGCCATTCCAAGGGGTGGAAGGGGGCAGCAATATCCTGTAGTAGCTGCAACACCTGGCTTGCAGGACCCCATGGGTCACGCAGCCGGACACTGGTGTCAGAGATGTTCCGATACTGCATCCTAGGATGCAGTTCAGATCAGTAATGCCGTCGATTGTGTCTTAATGCAGCTACAATTGAATAGTGTCAGCTGGCTGCTGACACTCTTACATTTCACCCCCCTCATGAATAAAATAATATGATTTATTCCATCCATCCAGTTTTGACTGTACCTATAACTCATATTGTATTGTAGCACTGTTATACATATATATTTACTGTGATTAGGAGGTGAAATTCCCTTGCAGAGACAGCTGCAGTTAAAATAGGCAGGGGCAGACTAGATGGGCCAAGTGGTTCTTATCTGGTGTAATGGTTAGCATTACTGCTTCACATGCTGAGGTCATGGGTTTGGATCCCACCATGGCCCTAATGGTGCGGATTTTGTATATTCTTCCCCTGCTTCTGTGGGTTTCCTCCGGGTACTATAGTTTCCTCCCACAATCCAAAAATATACTGGTAGGTTAATTGGTTCCCAACAAAATGAACCCAAGAATAAATGTGTGTGTGAACATTAGGTAGGGAATATAGATTGTAAGCTCTATTGGTGCAGGGACTGACGTGAATGTTCAAATAGTCCCTGTAAAACTCTGTGGAATATATGCCTTATGAGTATAGTAATGATAGCTTCAAACTGCAAAAGTATGTACGTTTCTCTTTTTTTTTACAGCTAGACTCATTCTAGCTGTACATTAACATTCAGAATCTGCCCTCTGTCCGAGCCTTCAACAGCTGAGACACCACTTTTTGTATTGAGTATAATCACTTTCTATACGCTGCATAATGAAACTTTTGTCTCAATATACTATATACTAATGTTCTAACATACTGCTATAGGTTGTAATTATTGTTTGCTGTTTTTGCACATCCTTTGCCATGGCAACATTTATATTTATATTTATATATATATATATATATATATATATATATATATATATATATATATATATATATAACGTAAAACATTGAAATTTATGGTTGTCTGCATGTCAGGAAATTGTGTGTATGACAGTGGAAAACATGATGCCATTTGTTGATGCCTTTTTTTATTTTCTCACTTATGATGGATTTATAAGGATCAAAATTTAAATAGCTGAATTCTAAACAGGCAAGCCTTGTGTGCCGAGATTTGTGGCAAATAACCGCTAGAGATGA
The DNA here is from genome assembly GCF_055691185.1 of Crinia signifera. NCBI lineage: Eukaryota > Metazoa > Chordata > Amphibia > Anura > Myobatrachidae > Crinia > Crinia signifera. Next base: position 228,805,739 of record NC_139222.1, read on the forward strand.
GTAGCTAATCCAAAGCCAATGTCTGAATAGTTTTAATCTCATTCAATATTATTGGCTTTAAAAGTAAAAAATTTGATCTTAATCTGGCACACATAAACCATCTATACTGTGCATGCATTTCAGCATGCCCGCCAATAGGGGGGTGCTGTGGGTACAGTTGTCCTGGGCCCTGGCAGCTAATTTTGTGCCCCAAATTTAATAATTTAACCCTGCCTCGGCGGAAGCCCATGGCTGTCCCCTGTGCTCCTAGGCGGCGGGCACTGGGCGGATTGGAGTGTAAAAATTCCCAGCATTAACCCCTTCAGTGTTTGTTTGGGGGGGGAGCACTCCCCATTGGGTGAGTTTTTTTATGGGGAGCGCTCCCTTAAAAAAAAAAAAACCACCACTGCATCCCTGGGTCCGGGCAGCGCTGCTGAACTGTCAATCAGCCGCTGCCCGGCCCTGCACCCCGGCTCCCCGTCCCTACCTGCTGCGACCCTGTCATAAGCCGGCGCCATAGGCTGTAATGTAACAGCCGGGGGGAGGGGGGAGGCGGGGGGAGCGGCAGAGGGGAGGGAGCCGGAGCTAATCACTGCCAATCCCGAGATTTTTCCAGGCTTGCCAGCCTGGGCATTACAGCATAGCTCGGGATTACCAGTGAAGGGGTTAAAGGGCCCGCTTGGTCTTGTAGTTTTACACCAATGCAAATAGTAAAAAAAAAAATGCAGACATTTAAATTGCACCCTATTACATTTGCAAATTGTATACTTTATAATGGGAAACCATCTGGATGCAAATTGAAGCGTGCAAATTTCTCAACAAGCCAAAATGCGCAATTTCACTGCAAAAACTGCACAAATTAACCACAAATTTTGGGACAAAACAGACAAAATTCTGCCTTTTTTTGCAAAAGTCTTAAATTCACACTCTATTAAATCTCATCCCATATGTCTGAGTAAAGGTGCATGTTATTTACTTGGCACTATAAAAGGGTATGCATATGCCCAAGTCTGTCACTATGGGGGTTATTCTGGTTCGTACGTTATTAACGTACGCCGGCGGATCTGGGGTTTTTTTTATCTGCGCATGCGTACCTTTCACAATGCGCAGGTGTGCCGACTCCACAATGCTCACGGACGGGTCTTTCCGTGCGAAAAAACTTGTCCGCAATAGTACGGTCATTGTGGGCGGCATAGGGGCGTGTTGAGGGGAGCGGCCGAAATAATGAGGGAAACTGGGCGTAAACATGGGCGTACACGGGGGTGTGCACAAATAATGTACGGTGCTACTACCGCTCGATCGGTGAAAGCACCGTGCATTTCGGACACAAAACAGGCGGCCGCCACCTCCAGACCATCCCTACAGATACCGCATGAGAGCGGACGCCTGGGTCTGCTAATTAACGCTGATTACTACTCAAACACATACACCTGAATGTAATAAGCAATGCTGCAGCCTATTAAGTCCAAACCATTATTTCACTACCCAAGCCACACACAGCACTCAAACACATTGGAAGCATATCTTTCTACACTTCTCTACATGTAAAGGTTGGTTTCATTTAAGGTAAGAATCATTTTAAGACCTGCTTATATATGTCAAGGTAGTTAGTTTATAACCATTTACGCACATTCAGTAAGTGTTTTCATATACTTTAAACAGCAGCACACTCAATCTACACAAGTCGATATGTGTCAACCTTTTCACTCTAATACAAACATATTTTTTGTAATTATGATAAAAATACATAAACCACATCTAAGAGCTACAAGGATGTGCCAGCAATGTTCTAAGGCCATGGCCACTATTTTGCACACAATCTTTGTATTGTACCCAAAATACATAACTTTACCACTTTCTGATGTGCTTTGAATTGTATGTAGTACACTCTGGATGTAAGATGCCACCAATCACATTATTGCAATCACATCTCTCTAACAAAGGATTCCTACATCTGCTTATGACACTGAAAACTCATATATGTTACAATATTTTAACATGTTTGTTCACAAGCAATTTTATCATGTTTGGACGACTCACACATCTTTAACATGCCTGTACCAAGACCTGACTGTTTTTTTTTAGGGAGGACACATATGCATTCCTACACAAATGTCACTTTTGCCCCTTGTTTGCCTACCTCACCCACTCCATGAGGAAATCATTGTTCTGGACCTGCTTTTACCTACTAATGTAGGAGTTACCTCACCTGCACAGAAACTGCTTTCTCACCTATTAAGTTGCTCTGCACATGTGCTGCCACAAACAAATTAGCTGGGAAAAGTTGGATATGAACATGTGAATGGCCATGGAGAGGGTTATACATGGCAAACTTCTACAACACTTCAATAAATGCACAAAAATACCAAGGTCAGTAAGTACACATAAATGTATTATTTGTTTGACACAAGAAATTACACATACAACAATTGTTTTGTAATTGTGAAATAAAATGTATTTGCTGTTAAGCATCACAGCTTATTTGTATATTTAATTTTATAAATAAAATTAAAATAAAAAATATTTCCAAAAATAACAATCAGCCAGAACAAGAGATTGCATATCTCCATTCATGTGTTACCCAGCAACTGCAATGGTGAAAGAAATGTGGACACCAGAATACGACCTGCAACAACCAGGGAGAATACTAAGCACGATACACACCACCAAAAATAAAACCTGCATTTCAAGAGGTCAAAGTAAGCAGTTTACTGCCCTTCGCACGAAAATGGATAGATGTAGAACTCAGGAAGTGGATCCCCAGTACAAATTAAAACATTTGGGGTCCAAACACAGAGGAAGTGACTCAGGTGTCATTATTTTGGCCCTTTTTTCCCCTTCTTGGATGGGGCCTCTGGGACTGAAGGCTTGCGCCGTCTTGGGCCAGTGGACAAAGGAGGGTCAGCAGAGGTGGAAGGTTGTGGAGCAGCTTGGGGTGGGGCAGCAGATGGGGGGTTGTCCTTTTGGGACCTGGCGGTGGTGAGCAGCTCCGCCAGAATGTCATTGTGGCGGCTGAGTTGTTGGGCAATGCTTTGCATGCCAGCCGCCAGAATGTCATTCTGGCGGTTGAAGGCCTCAAACTGCTGCCTGTTTGTCTCCTTCCAAACCCCCATGAACTCCACAAACTGCTGCTGATGGCCTGCAGCCTCCACCCCTTGCTGCTCGATCCTGTCCAGCATCTCAAACCACCTGGCATCATATGTGGCCTGTGGCTGGGGGTGGCGTATTGGTGGAGGCTGGACTACTTGCTCCACTTGTGGCTCTGAAGAGGGAGATGCTGCTAGTTCATCAGGTGTTTCTGCTTCTTCTAGGATAAAAATGGAAAACAATGTCACCATCACATACACAATCTCTCTTACCACAAACAATGCATTACTGTGACTTACCATCAAAAGCAGCAGCAAAGACCTCCGCCGGGAGCTCACTATCCATATTGGATACCCCCTGACCTCGCCCACATCAATCACATCCATCGAGTCCTGCTCCAGGGGGGGTATATTCCAAACTGGATGGCATAGGCCCCCTCCAGGTGGACATGCTGTGGTTGTACCGGTCAGTCATCTTCCTCTTCTGTCCAGTTTTGAAGTCTGACCACCTACAAATTTATTCCAAAAAATATCACCATGAGATATGTGCACCACTGTGCTAGTGAACATCATGACTATGTTAAATTTCCTAGTGTGGGTGATATTATTTTTTTTCTGCATATGTTTGCCACACAGACATTAATGTCTCCATTATGAGGCATTACAGTGTCTCATCTCATTCATTAGGCCGCTAAATGCACATACATATCTCACTATGCAGAAATGACAGCAGCCATGGCCAAATTATGCACCTCCACCTGTTGTGAAAATACACATCCCACCATAGCTTGACAGTGTTGATATTATGGATTAATTTAACTATGGGAAGGCATGCTGGGATGTGTAGTTTCTCAACAGCTACATGTGCACAGTTTGGACATCCTTGTTTCAGTAGCATCATATGGAACATGTTACTACAACTCTTTTTCAACAACACACTTTCTGTTGTCCCATCACATACTTCACATGAGCAGAACTGTGGCCATAACCTCACATCACACCAATGGTGCATGTTTCATATATAAATGTGGGTTATTAGACATGGTTGTGTTCACATGTGTCATTGAAGTGTAGCACTATCTACAAACACACCTTTCTATTATTCTCAAAACATACATGTAACATATGTACACACATATGACATTATCAGGGGGAGAAACACACTTGCCTTTTCTTCACTGACGCCAAATCCCTTCCCACTGTTGACACCTGTTTCACTTCCTCTGTGATCTTCTCCCAAAGCTTTCGCCTTGCACTGGCAACCCGCTTCCTGGTAGCCAATTCTATCCATTCTCGTGCTCTGGGCACTAAAATTCTCATCTCTGCCTCTTGAAATGCAGGGTTTCTCTTTTTGGTGGTGGTATCCTGCTCAGTACTCGGCCTAGATGGTGCAGGTCATTTTCTGGTGGCCCCAGTTCTCTCACCATGCAGCTGCTGGGTCACACATGTTTGGAGAGATGCAACCTCTTGTTCTGGCTGGTTGCTTGGCCCTTGTTGAGCTGGTGGCATTGCAGCAGTGCCTGTTAGTGAGGGGCCCCCTTGCTCTTGGGCCCTCCTTCTCCACTCCTGCTCCCTCTGCCTCAAAGTTTCAAGCAGGGATTCTGCTCTTGCTCTCTGTAGGGTGTCCTCAGCTGCGGAATCATCTGAGCTAGACATGTTTGCAGCAATTATGGCCTGCATCTGACTGTATATTTATATGCTAAACTCCCGCCTTGAACAAGGGGGCGTATTTTTTCTCCCCTATGTAGTAGCTAATTTACGCCGAAAATTCCCACCGAAAATTCCAGCATAAATTATGCAGGTCTCAACGCACCTGAGCATTCACCTGTACATGCACATACACAGGTTTTTGACCATTGTTTGCTACATGGTGAAATGTGTGCACATGTCATTCCAATGATGAGTGTTTTCAGGTGGTCTCTGTTGGAGTACGTGTATGCTTTCTTAAACAAATTTAAAAACATACCAACGTTACAATGCTTTCCTTACATTTGTTATGAGTATTAATTTGTCATACACCAACATGTTGTATGTGCGTTGTTATAAGCGTGTGTATTAGTACATGGTTGCGTGTATAATTTTTAGCACACTGTATATACAGTACACGTCTCCCTACATTGAAAGCATAATGTATGTTATGGTGTGCATATCGGAATGGTCCGCGAAAGTTTATATTGGCAAACATATTGTTAATGTAAGATGGATAAATAAAGTTAACAATAAAAAAGCTAGGTTTTCGACCAATCAGCAACCACTAAAACTTATATATGTACCTGCAATTAATAACTGCGCCATTGCCAATATGTCTTTGACACGGGCTGCCCCATTCTCCACCCAGGAACTGATGGCGTTGGTCTACGTCATGGACCGTCACCTGGGGGCCAGGGCCCTTATGTCTCCAATATGGAGAAGCAGCGGGCATATAACGCAGCCCGCCGCTTGATTTTTGCACAGACCAACGTCCAGAGGAGCCTGGGGCAGGTGGAGCGGCGCTGGTCGGACCTGCGCCGCCGGCAGCCAGGCCTACTTTGCACACTTCGGCGGAATATTAGCCGATGTAAGTATTTATTTTTACACAAATATGTCCGCGTTTTTTAGCAATGGTTTCAGGAATTACTTTTAAAATGTGTATGTGGGTGTATAGGGGTGTATGTGGGTGTATAGGGGTATATGTTGGTGTATGTGGGTGTTTAGGGGTGTGTATGGATAAGGTCTGATTTTGTGTGTAGCAGATCTAATAATTATGATGTTAAATTTTAAAGACCAATGAAAATGTATCATTTATATTTATATGACCATGACAAAAAAAATTTTATTCTCTCCTTTTCATGAACATTTCAGCACGCGCAAGGGCACGCATGAGGGCCAGAGAGGAGGCCCAGCTGCAGGGGGAGGAATTCGAGGAGATGACTTTGGGGCCCCCTGGTACCCACTACATGTCACCCTCCACTTCCAGCAGCCACTCTCCCACCCCCAGGCACTCTCCCTCCCCCAGCCATTCTCCCACCCCCAGCCAGGCATCTGCCACCCCCAGCCAGGCATCTGCCACCCCCAGCCAGGCATCAGCTACTGGACACCCATCCAGTGAACAACAGGATGCCACAAGTAGCCGTAAGTAAACAATGTTCCAAATGTTTACATACACATTTCTACACATAAACAATCATAACACCCACATATGTGTATACAACATCATCATTAGTTGCAACATATCAATGCAGTGAGAGTCATCGCTGTGGCCTGTCCTCCTCCAGGAACAAAGGTCCCCTTGGTGTATTTTCAGAGTGTGGCCACGCCTCACCCCTTGAGTAATTGACATAACAGCACATCCAATGACATATCCTACAGTAGTGGTGTTGAAGTTATGTGGGCCCAGCTGTTGTGTAACTACGCTTCCCAGCATGATGTGCAACAATAATTTATAGATTGTTTTGTGAATAGTGTGTGATGCCATATGGATGCATGCTTTTCTAAATTAGGTGTAGGACTATAATTTGTACAGCAATGGCCAACATTTTACTAAGTAAGGAGTGGTTAAGCCACAACAATGTCAGTACCCTTAAATAGCACAGGTTTATTGTGAGGTTAGAGGTGATTCCCCCACCACAAACCTCCCAATTGTGATACAGCATACATTCATCCAAGAAGGAGGAATTTATTTCATTTTATGTAATATGTACAGTATGTGTGTGAAAACATACTAGTCATTTGTACCGTGTTTACAGTAGACCCATCTTAAATGTAGTAGAAAAATGTATGTGGCCTTCACACTTAACTCACAACTTCTTATTATGTTAAAATACAACAAACATTTGTGGATATTATATATTAATTATAATGTTTTTTCCCCCTTCACTACAGACACTGAACAGCACCAGGATGATGTGGGGCAGATAATGCAAGAAATTTTCTTGACCCTGCTATATCTGCAAATTCTGTTTACCCGATTGGAGGCCCTGCTTTATTCCCCCCCCCCCCCCCCTTTCAGTTTTGTTATAAATAAAAGTGTTTTTACAGTTAGAAGTTGCCTGTGTTTTTGTTCATAAATAAGTTATAGGGTTTGTAAGGGCAGGTACATACAGATGTGTAATGTAACTTACAGTATATTTGTAATTTGAGGTGAGGGGTAACGATTGATGTGTGAATGTGTGTGTTTTAGAGTCAAATAACACATAGTGAAAAAGCATGAATGTTTAATGTTGGTAGATTAAAACATCACACATAACATCAGGGTAGGTATACATGTTAAAAATTCGGAAAAAACTAATTATGGACATAATTTAGTACATACACACAAACACCAACATAACTTGATTTAAAAGTAACAGCAATGTGGGGACACATAGATAGTGATTAAAATACAACATTAGAACATAATAAATATACATGTAAGGAGGGGTAAAATGTATTTTTATTAGGCTGTTCATGAAGGTAGATAATTGAGGTAATAGAAAACAATAATTGATTAACAATTAGAATAATTCATTTAATTGGCTTAATCATAGATGAAAGGCTAGATTAGCAGGGTCATATATGTGAAGGGTATGTCAGCGTGCACGGACGTACGCTCACTCTCACGATGGGTGTCAAACGCTGAGTTTTCCATTGAAAACAGGTGAGACCCATCCGTACAAGGTGGCGAACGCTCAGATAGCCGTAAGATGTCGGTGTGAAAACGGACGAGAGCTGTCCGTATACAGTGGCGTACGCTCTGTTGTACGCCAGTTGTCGGTGTCTAGGAGGAGATCCGCCCGTGTACGGTGGCGTACGCTCAAGTGTACGCCACTCCACTTTGTCGGTGTTTGTGACCGTCCGTATGCGGATGTTTTGTGGGTGGACTTTCGCTCAACGTCCGCGTACGGAAAACGTACGGTGATACGGAACGTACGTACGTTTGGCCACCCGAACCAGAATAAGGTCCTATGTTACTGGAGCATCACAGTGCTATACGGCAGTAAGATTGAGATCTTATCATACTAACTGCTGTTTATCTTCTATCACCTGTACCCTGTTATCTTCCATAAAACCTACCTTATTTTAGAGACAACATTTGGATTAATCTCAATACATCTGCTACGCACTTACCAACTTATTGGCATCTGCCAATAGGATCATGTTACAATAGCAAGGGGGGAAAGTGGACTCTTTTTGTGGGGCACTCTTAGTTTTCTGATTTTGATTTAAAACGTAACTTTTATTTTTTATTTGTTAATATAGGGCGGACATACGTTGTCCAACAGATCATAGGTGCCGATTTATGTTTTTGCCGGTGGGTGCTCAAGCCAAAAATATAGAGGAGTGGCTTCATGGGGAAGGGGTGTGGCCACAAAACAATACCAATATATTATTATGGAGCACAGTTGTCTCCAATATTCAAATTACGGCAACAGAGATCCACATACATTAATGCCCCCACAGTGCAGGTACATACAGTAAATGCCCCCACAGTGCAGGTACATAAATGCCCCCACAGTGCAGGTACTCCGCGGACAAAATACACTCTTCCTGGCATACTGTTTCCCAGGTGGCAGGTCCGGCGATGTGGGTGCTGCAGCTGCAAATTAGCAAGTTAATATGGTGGCCCAGCAGTGGGACTCGGGCACGTGGGTGCTCATCAATTTCCATGGGAGCTCGGGCCCTTGAGCACCCACAGAATCGGCACCTATGCAACAGATAACATAAGACAAATACAGACAGACAAATTCGTTTTGCAGTGAGCTTTTAAGTAATATGCTTTGCAAAAATTATGTTCTATTCCAGAACCAGAAATATATCTTAGATGTGCCTAGCAAAGCATGTCGCTATATTAGCTAGGTATCGTCTGAAGGGTATTTATTGGAATTTTATGGGGAAAATTCCCTGCTCAGACTAACACTTGATAGAAAGGTAGCGTTAAGCTAATGAATTTTTAGATTCAGCAGCCTGTGTCAATTCATCAAGCCGTCTCTTCTGGCCCAATTCACACTTGGTGAGTAGGACCTTGTGCGGTTCCCAAAACCCCCCCTTCTCCAATAGGATCATGGGTACTTATGTAGTAACTGGGCTGCCGATTTCTAAATCGGGTCGGATCGGGAGATCGCATCGCATCGCATGCGACCATGCGATTCGATGCGATGCGATGACCCGATTTTTCCATAGGAATCAATGTTAAAATGGACTGAGTCCATTTTAACATGGAATTCAATGGGAAAAATGGGTCCTTTTCATACCCCTACTATCCAAGTGGGCATGGAGTTGGATATAAACCTGTGGCGAGCGTAGCGAGCCACCGAGCCCGAAGCGTGGCGAGCGAAGCGAGCCCCGCGAGGGGACGAATACCGTCCCCTCGCGGGGCTCGCTTCGCTCGCCACGCTTCGGGCTCGGTGGCTCGCTACGCTCGCCACAGGTTTATATCCAACTCCATGCCCACTTGGATAGTAGGGGTATGAAAAGGACCCATTTTTCCATAGGAATCATTTTAACATTGATTCCTATGGAAAAATCGGGTCATCGCATCCGATATCGGATGCGATGCGATGCGATGCGATGCGATATCGCATCGCATCGCATCTGATTGTATGCCTTAACTTAAGGCATACAATCAAAAAATCGGCAGCCCAGTTACTACATAAGTACCGGATCATGTTACCAACAACATTACCAATCTGTTTAAGTGCCTGCAAGTTCACAAAATAACCCTTCAAACCACCCTTCCTGTCTATTGTCCTCCAAACACTTACCTAATTCCTCTATAACTAATAGCAGTTTCTGATTTTCAGAAACTTTTTTATGCCTATTAAACACATATCAAATTTTTATATAAAAGTTTTAAAAAATCCTGTCACTCTTCAAATCAAATAAATGCAATGTTAAATAGCATCAGGAATGAGTGCCAAGCAGGGATGGATTGGCCGACCTAGACACCGGGCTAGTTGCCAGTGGGCCGGTCCAAAACCCACCTGTTTGGCCCATTACCATGCATTCTGGGCCATGCCCCCAAAGGACCTCGGAAGTTGTACACTGAAAAATACCCAGCCGGCTTTTGGCAGCGGTTGCATGGGGAAAGCACCATAGACACTATGGCTCATCTGTCCTCTCCTCCTGCCAGCACCTTCCTTCTACAGTTGACTCCAGCCCCCACATATGCAGTGAGTACTAATGACCTCAGCAAATATCCCCTGCTAGTGGCATTTGCTGAAAGTGGCAAGGCATCCCCCTCGCAGGTCACCTGGATGGGAGTCTGGGAATCCCAAGAGGGGTGGGGGGTTATGAGGGGTGCCCGCTGACAGGGGTGAGCGAAATGTTTCTCTCTCTGTAATAGAGAATAGGGCATGTGGAGAGAAGGAATAGGGATTCTTTCTCTCTGTGATCCCTCTTTGTCCCTCTCCCTGCCTCTCTGCGATCCCCCTCTCTCTCTGCAACCCCTCTCTCTCTCTCCCTGCGATCACCCTCCCTCTCTATCTGCCTCTGCAATCCCGCTTTCTCCCTCTCTCCCTGCCTCTGCGATACCTCACGCTCTCTGTGATTCCCCTCTCTCTCTCTGATTCCCCTTACTTTCTCTGCGATCCCCCCTCTCTCTCTCTCTGTGATCCCACTCTCTCTCTTTCTCCAATCCCTCTCTCTACGATCTTTCTCTCTCTTGCTTTCTCTACGACCCCCCTCTCTCTCTATGATCCATCTCTCTATGTGTTCCCTCTCTTTTTTAAATAGGTTGGGGGGAGGAGCAAAAATGTTGTGTCTAGGGGCAGCTTGACACTGAAATTTGGCACTGCCCATAATCCTCGCCCCTGTAGCCAACCTGGCCCTCTCTCTCATGCCTGCACCTGTTCCACCTCTTTCACGCCAGACCCTGTTCTTCCTGTCAGAACGCCCCCCTATTCCTCCTCATGCCTCCCAGTATCCCTCTTCTCAGTTTTGTCCCCATATCCATCCTCTCACTTTTCTCCTCCTATTTCTCCACTCACAACTCCCCCTATTCCCCCTCACACGTCTTCCCCCATTCCTCCTCTCACATCTACCCAGGGAGGAGTCTATGCCAGTAGCCAGATGCTGACGCCATGTGGGCCTGTCTGCTTTAAATGGTAGGGACAATTTTTAGGCCCAGCCCTATAGGGTGTGGTACAAGCTATGAACAGGCTACTGCTTTTAAGAAGAGGCTCCTCTACCTTCCTCCCCCCCCTATACAGCCCTCAAAAGACTCCACCCCTTTATTGGCCCCACCCCTTTTGTAGGGCTGCTTTCCCAGATTTCCCTGGATGGTTTTCCATCCCAATCTGCCCCTGGTGCCCAGAGCTATTCAATTGTCTGCCTCACGACCGACACTTAAGGCAAGAGTTGCCGTGCCTAAAGTAAGGGGTTTAGCCACTGTAGGGATCAGTCACTGACTTAAGTGCCCGTCGTAGTGCTGCTAGTGCAAACAGTAAGTCCACAACTAAAATTGCAGTGCTAGTTTAGTCAGATATCTGCTTTCACCTAAGGAGTGTGCGAGCAGAAATCCACTAGTGGTGGCTAATTTAATAACTCCAGACATTCATTCCCGACAACATTCAACATCATGCCACCACATGAATTGCCACCACTGACACAATTTCTTAAAAGGACTGTGATTAGCACATCAGTTATTTGGACACTAACCTTTCAACATTCCTACAGAAAATAACAGAATCACAGCCATTCATTTAAGCTACCTCGGCTCACAGCAAAATAAGTATCCTCATATATTATTGGTTTTATGTGGATCCACTAATGTGAGTATGTGTACTTAAAGTATATAAATTGAAACTAATTAATTGTTGATATAACCTAGCCGTGCAGTTTTTCTATTGTTTGCATCACTTTGAAATCTAAGTGTTATTGGGGGAGATTCTCTAAGAATCTCCACCCCCCTTCGCCGCCCATCGCATTTATAATTATCGCATATGTTCTAACATATGCGATAATTATAGCAAAGGACAGCTCTTGCGTTAAGAGCTGTCCTTTGCGGTGAGAGTCGCCGGGTCCCAGCAGGTCCCGGCGGCTCCCCCCTCAATCACACACCCGGTGCTGCTGCTGCGCCGGGCTCTCCTCCTCCCTGCACCCGGAAGAGGATCAGTGCAGGGAGGAGGTCACAGGTCCGGGCAGCACTGCTCTGTGCTGCCCGGACACAGGTGAGGGGGCGATGCGGGGCGGCGGGGGTCCATGCGGGGCGGCGGGGGGGGCGTTGCGGGGCAGCGGTGGGATGCGGTAGAAGCCCATTGGCTTCTATGGGGGCATCGCCAGATTTTTTATGTAACAGGCTGTGTTTGACAATGGACAGTTAGGAGCTTACACGTTACACGTCTTCACAACTTTGAAACTCGATATTGTTTCGCTATGCGAAAAAAAAAAAATGGGCAGATATCACCATTACAAACGTTAACGGACAACTTTGAATACTGCTACTTGTTTGCTACTTTACCTCTCCACGGTGTTCCCTACTTTACCTCTCCACGTTATAATTTACCAATGCTTAGTACATATGTTTCACAGTGGCGATGGAAACACGTCTGTGGGTATAATTGTAGGTGAAACTAGTTCCAGCGCCACCATGGCTCTGAACAGTAATTCTACCAAACCCCCACCCATGTCAATAGATGCAGGCAAGGCTAGTGTCACTGATGTGCCAGGGGGCTTCCAGTTCCACCATGGTATATGTGATGTTATGCTGTCACTGAAGTGAAGAAGAACCAAAGGAGCAGGCTCTGTGCATGATAAAGACAAAGGGGGCTGCAGGGGGGCTGGAGGGACACAGTGAGGACGGAAAGATGCTGAAGGGACACAGGGCATGGAGCTGCCAGAGGGTCAGAAGAGGTGAGCTGCTGTAGTGACACAGGCAGATGTGTATGAGTCACTACTGGTGACATTATGTGTATAAAAGGCACTACTACTTTGGGCATTATGTCTATAAGAAACTACTGTAGGCATTATGTGTAAGGAATACTACTACTGTGTGCATTATGTATATAAGTGACATAAGGGGTATTACTATGGGCATTTTGTATAAGGGGCACTACTGTGTGATGTAACATAAATAAGGAGTACTACTGTGTGACAATGTAAATAAGGGGCCCTACCATATGATGTAATATGATAAAGGGGCCCTACTATGTGGTGTAATGTGAATCAGATTGTGCTGCTGTGTGGCATAATTTGAATTAGAGATACTATTGTTTGACCACACCCCTTCTTTGCGAGATCACTAACCCTTTATAAAGTATGGGAGGTAGGGCACACAAGGTAGGGTACTGAAAACCCTAGCACTGGCTCTGGTTTCACCTAATGAGGAGGGGGAATAGGTGTCAGGGGAAATGAGTTTCACCTCCTTCCTATGACCACTTTAAGCCCTGCCTACCACCCTTTATATACTCCACACCAGTGGCAGGTGGCATCCATTCAGTACTGCTCTGATATGTTGAGCTGAGCTAATGAGCCATATATCCTGATTTCCAGGCACATCTCGACAATGCAGTCTCAACTGTGACAGTGGGACAGAGTCTTTAAATAGAGAGTATCTCAATGATGGTCGAGAGGCATGGCCTTTTAAGTGAGCATAACCATTTTATAATAGTTCTTCTTGACACAGATAGCGGGTGTGTCATAGTACACTTCTATTGGTAGCAGCATGTTCACCACCCTGAAAATAGAGCAGAAAAAGGGAGATAGTTATCTGAGGAGATGAACTAGAACTGGGGTAGCCAACCCTAGTCCTCGAGAGCTACCAACAGTGCATGTTTTGCAGGTCTCCTCACAGAATCACAAGTGTGCTAATTAGCTATATCTGTGTATCTTTAAAAATGTGTCAGTGATTAATGAGTGCAGCTGTGCAGCAGCTAGGTTGTCTGGAAAATGTGAACTGTTGGTAGCTCTCGAGGGCTAGGGTTGGCTACCACTGAACTAGAACAAAACTAGACAAAACATGTTAAAGGTAAAGTCTATAAGACCATGTGCAAGAAATCGGATGTTCCTGTGACCAGTCGGAAATATTATAAAGAAGTCCATGGGACTGTACCTAACCTCTCTGGATGCACCACAAGAGGAAAATCTACCTCAAATTAAACAGGATAGTGAGAATCAGAGCCGAATTTCACGTGAGGCACGTGCCTAGGGGCAGCACATGTTTGGGGGCGGAACTTGGATGCCTGTGATATTACTGTCAGCCCAAAATGTACCAATAAATGCAAAATATCCACTGTACTGGGGGGGTGGGGGCAGCAAGACATTATGGGACCATCAGGGAGAGAAGCCGGACTGGGATCAGGAATCATATGGGGGAAGGAGATGGGGGGGGGGGGACGGAGACATAGACAAAGCCCTGGGACATAACAAGGGTATAATCGGGGGTAACTCTCAGGGTGCATCAGGAATGTCATGTAATAAAATGTTATGTTGTAACAGTCACGTTACCCCATTACAGTTCTTAGGTACAGATGATCTTAGTATACGGGAAGGAGGGAATGACAGAGGAAGAATTCCCGGAACTATGGAGAGGGCAGGCAGTGTGCATGGTGGGGAGGCCTGTAGAGAGTCTATTGAAGGGGAGAGGGGAAAGAGGAAGCTAGTAAAGAATTCAAATGGGTCCTGGGGTGAAACTAATCACAATATTAGAGCCATATCTAAAAATAAACATAAATTAAAATGCTTACTGGCTAATGCAAGAAGCTTAGTGAGTAAAATCGGGGAGCTTGAAACGGTGATCAGTAGGGATGACTACGACATCATTGGTATTACAGAAACATGGTGTAATGAGTCGCATGACTGGGCATTAAACATGGAGGGATATACACTCTACAGGAAAAATAGAAGGGGCGGGGGTGTGTGCCTATATGTAAATAATAACTTAACATCATGTGAGAAAAATATGAGCACAGACCTGGAAGACGACAACTCAGAGACAGTGTGGGCAGAGATAACCGACAATAATAAGAAACCAAAAAACAAATTTATAATAGGGGTATGCTATAGACCACCAAATATAAATGAAAGGGAAGAGTCTCTTCTTTTAAACCAAATCAAACAAGCATCAAATCAGGGTCAGGTATTAATTATGGGGGATTTTAATTTACCCGACATTGATTGGGAAAACGAAACAGGTAAATCAGCAAGAAGCAATGGGTTCTTAAGCTTACTTAAAGACCAGTTTATTACACAAACGGTAGAAACTCCAACTCGTGATGAGGCGCTCTTGGACTTAGTATTAACAAATAACACAGACTTAGTTTCAAACACAAAAGTAATTGAACAATTAGGGAATAGTGATCACAATATGGTTTCACTGGAAATCAACTTCAGTAAATTACATCAAAAAGGATCTGCAAAAATACTAAACTTCAGAAAAGCGAACTTTGAATTATTCAGGGAAGCCCTTACAGCAGTGGTTCCCAAACTTTTGTGGATCACGGCACCCTAGAGTATCAGATTTTTTTCCATGGCACCCCTAGGGAAAAAGTTTGATACCAAGAACTTCAGAAAAAAATATTAAATTAAGTAAGTTGCGCTTATATGTCCTCCTTAGGTCCAGTTATGTGGTGAGGAACAGGATTCACTTCTGTTTATCCACATATGTTATAATTGGAAGTCACAAGTACTGATTTTCCTTCTTACATTGACCATCTATAATTTGAATTTGTCCTGGACCACCAACCCAGGGCACCCCTGCAAGTGCTCCGCGGCACCCCTGGGAGCCACGGCACACAGTTTGGGAACCACTGCCTTACAGGAATTGGGTGGGAAACGGTTATGGAGGGAAAAAATGCAGAGGAAATGTGGGATACTCTAAAAAAGGTGCTTGATTCACTAACTATTGAATACATTCCTAAAGTAATTAAAGGTAAATTCAACAAAAAAAAGCCACCATGGTTGGACAAAGAAGTAAGGTCAGCTATCAACAATAAAACCAGAGCCTTTAAATTCTATAAAAATAACTTGAATGAGGAGGCGTTCGCAAAATACAAAGAATCAAACAAAACTTGTAAAGGGGTAATCAAAGCAGCTAAAATATTATATGAAGAGTGCATAGCCACTGAAAGCAAAACCAACCCAAAGAAGTTTTTTAAATACATAAATAGTAAACGTTTAATTAAGGAAAACATAGGCCCACTAACTGATACTAGTGGAAAAAGTGTTACTGAGGACAAGGGAAAAGCAAAACTGTTAAATGAGTTCTTCTCATCAGTATTTACTAAGGGAGAGCAGACTGTGGAACGAACATTTACCACAAACGGGACAAATAAGCCAGATCTCATTGTGGATTTCACGCCGAAGGAAATAATACTGAGGCTAAGCAAACTCAAAACAAATAAGTCACCAGGGCCAGATGGGATTCATCCGAGGGTATTAATGGAATTAAGGGATGAACTAGCTACCCCCCTACATTATATTTTTAGCAAGTCACTATCGTCAGGTATAGTACCAAAAGATTGGAGAATAGCAGAGGTAGTGCCAATATTCAAAAAAGGAAAAAAGGAAGATCCCGCTAATTACAGACCCGTTAGTTTAACATCAATTGTGGGTAAACTATTTAAAGGATTTTTAAGGGATGGTATCCAGGAATATTTAGATAATCACCGTCTACTCAGTACTAACCAACATGGGTTCGTGAAAAATCGTTCATGCCAAACTAATCTACTAGGGTTCTATGAAGAGGTTAGCAAAAACCTCGATAATGGAAATGCTGTAGATGTGATTTTCCTAGATTTCCCTAAAGCATTTGATACTGTCCCACACAAGAGATTGATTAATAAAATGGAGAACCTAGGATTGGGTGAAAATATCTGCAGATGGGTAGGGAATTGGCTATGTAATAGAGAACATGGTTGTGAATGGTGCCGTATCAGATATGATACCGGTACTAAGTGGAGTGCCCCAGGGCTCGGTTTTGGGGCCCAGTTTGTTTAACATTTTTATTAACGATATTGGGATAGGGTTACTCAGCAATGTATCCATCTTTGCGGACGATACAAAACTTAGCAAAGTCATCAAATCACCAGAAGATGTCACCATGCTTCAAAATGATCTTGCAATTCTAGATGAGTGGGCTAAAAAATGGAAGATGAGGTTCAATGTAGATAAATGTAAGGTTATGCACCTTGGGAGACACAACCAGTGTGCAAGTTACAACCTTAGCGGAGAGGAACTGGGTAATTCCAAACTTGAAAAGGATCTAGGAGTCCAAATAGACAGCAATCTAGGATGTAGTGCCCATTGTAATGTAGCTACAAAAAAGGCCAACAAAATTCTGGCATGTATTAAGAGGGGAATGGAAACTAGGGACTCAAGGGTAATTATGCCACTATATAAAGCATTGGTGAGACCTCACCTAGAGTATGGAGTACAGTTCTGGGCCCCACACTATAAAAAGGACATCATAGAATTAGAAAAAGTCCAAAGGCGAGCAACAAAGCTTATTAGGGGAATGGAGAATTTAAGCTACGGGGAGAGATTAAGCAATTTGGGACTATTTACATTAGAAAAGAGACGTTTAAGGGGGGACATGCTCAACATGTACAAGTATATCAAGGGCCAATATAAGGAACTGTCACACACCCTATTTTCTACTAGAAAGGAATCTAGGACACGAGGGCATGAGTATAGATTAGAAGAAAAAAGATTTCATTCAGCTAGTAGAAAGAATTTCTTTACGGTCAGAACAGTCAAACTCTGGAACTCTCTTCCCAGAGAGGTGGTAATGGCTGGCTCATTAAATGCGTTCAAGGCAAAGTTGGACAAACATTTACTGGAGAAAAACATCCATGGGTACAAATAAGAAATATAATTTGTCTGTAAAATACCAGAACCTACCAAATCAGCAATGGATATCTATACCAGGTTGAACTAGATGGACGCAAGTCTTTTTTCAGCCTTACCTACTATGTAACTATATTCCATCTTAAATAGAGTGTAAATGGATAGGACATGCAGATACTGCCCCTGTGAACTGTCCTACTTAGTCATATGTATACATAATAAAAGAACATGTCACAGTTAGTGGCTTTTTTATAAATCCATTATAGTGGCTATTATCAAATGAGGGCTTAATTAATCAATAAAAATAATACAATTAGGTGTGTGTGTGTGGGGGGGG
This sequence comes from Crinia signifera, assembly GCF_055691185.1. Taxonomy (NCBI): domain Eukaryota; kingdom Metazoa; phylum Chordata; class Amphibia; order Anura; family Myobatrachidae; genus Crinia; species Crinia signifera. The sequence goes on from NC_139222.1 coordinate 228,823,880, forward strand.
GGGGGGGGTGCGAACATTATTGTTGTGCCTAGGGGCGCCCTCATTCCTAAATCTGCCCCTGGTGAGAATGGTAAAAAAAAGAGCCATGGAAAAGTTCCAGTGAGATACAAGCTGAACCCCATTGTCAATGTATCAGTGGCATGACACCGTGGGGGTGTCCACTGCTTACTCTGAATGCCCCAGGCTGCTGGCTCCAGACTGTCCCTGCATTGTGAATATCTGCCACGCATCACCCCTTGCTTTGTAGATGTGTGTGCTTTGCTCCCCACATACTGCGCACTCCCACATAGTGCATACCCCCCAAATACTGAGCACCCACCACATACAGTACTGCGCTCACCCCCACATATTGCGCACCCTCCACATACTGCACTCACCCCCACATACTGCACCCAATGCAGTGTCAGAAAGCTCATTCTCTGTCACACGTCAGTGGTCCTCCAAAAGGATAGTGAAAACCACACACATACCCCTTTCACATCGATTGTAATGCCTGGCACAATCAGGCTCTTACCTAGGTCCAGTGCTTTTTAACACTAGACCTGAGTCACCCATTACTCAGAGGGCGACCTGGGTTTAATCTTTCTTATAACCCAGGTCAAATTGCCGGGTTGGTTGACCCGGGTTATAAGCTGTGGTGCTTCAATACCCCCACCTCGATTTGCTCCATACGTCACCAACCCCGGCAATAACCCGGGTCCTAGGTGTGATGTGAAAAGGTATTAGTTAAAAGTGGATTATCCCCACCATTTCTATCCATGCCGGTTTCATTTGTTTCATATATTCTGTTGAATCAAAAATCAATTGCAAAGTCTGATTTCTACTAAATATGTAATAAACGGTGATGGATGCCAATTACTTTTGTCAATTTCAAGTTATTTCATAGAAAATAATGGGTCTTTCCTTTTTTTCATGGGAGGGTACAAACAAATTTGACCTTATCTATACACACACACACACACACACACACACACACACACACACACACATCTGTGTAGTGCATGTTTCCTTAAAAGAATACATTCCTTATAAGTGTTCCTTTGTAAATCTTTCCATCTTCATGAAACACACAAGAAACACATGCACATAAAGAAACATACTATTTTTGCTTAAAATAATTGAGTATCCTCACATACTTCACAGTATTATAAACACTCTGATTTTGACATTCAGGTTACACCCTCTTGTAACACTCAGTAGTGGAGATTCGGAGCCCATAGATCCTGCCTTTAAAAAAATGGGCACCGAATCTCCACTACTGAGTGTTATAGAGAAAGTTGTTGTTTGCCACTCTCGGCTTAAATAAAGGTCACCGACCGGGGTGCCTCCACACGGAATGGATAGCAGGCAGAGTATCCTCTGCCTACTGAGTGTTATGAGAGGGCATAACCTGAAGGATTACTTGCTGCGGGCTGCTATACGCCTCACCAAGAATAAAAGTGAAATGTTGCTGTCCAAGAAGAATGGATGCTATAGGTGCCTCTGTTACACAACCTGTAGGGCACTTAGTACAGATTCTTTCCCTCAATGTCACAGTCTTCCCTATGTACATTAGGCCACAATTGCATGTAAGGTAGTAGATAATGTGGGAAGAAGATTTACCTGAAACATCATCTTTATTGTCAACTTGACCACATTATCTACTACCTTACCTGCCCTTGTGGCCTAATGTACGTAGGGAAGACTGTGAGCTCATTGAGGGAAAGAATCTTCCAACATAGATCATTCATCAGGCTGGCATATTCCACTGGCGAGACAGATAAACCTGTAGCGGCACACTTTGTCAGCAAAAAAAAAATCAGCTTTTGACCCTACGGTACATGGCCATAGACTGGATCCCACCACCTACACGAGGCGGTGACCGCGGATTAACGTTACTAAAAAGAGGCTCTCTGGATTCACCATTTGAACACGTTATCTCCCAGAGGACTGAATGAGAAGACTCCTCTAAATATATTTCTGGAATCCAACATGCCCTGGTTGATCCATCCTAGTAAGAAATCACCTATGTTAATAGAATATGATTAAAGAATAGTTATGTGTAGAATTACCCACAGTGGATTACAACTGTTTGGATACATATGAGTATAGCAACTAATAAAATATGAGTATAGCAACTAATAAAATATGGTTAAGCCCAATAACCTCTAAAAGCTTTCTTAAAAAAAAAGGTACTGCCTCATCTTTGCGGCCACCGCTAACGCTACAGAACTTATGTAGCATACGGCGAGCCGCGAAGGTTAATTTCAGGGTCCACGGCACCCTCATGTGTCCATGCCACCATCTAGTGTCTTTAGTAAAGTTCTGGCGAGTGAAGCGGAGTGATTCACCAAGCCTGAAGCGTGGAAAGCAAAGCGAGCCTGCAAGGGGCCAATCGCGATTCACAAAGCTGCTAACATAACTGGTGTAAGCGGTGGCTGCAAAGATGAGTAAGTGCCAAAATATATATATATTTTTTAATCCATGGATTAAATATCCTCTTTATTTCACCATCCTTGAAGTCTCAGAGTGCAGCTTATTCCCTGTTCTAATACTGCTGAGGCCTCATCCCCTCTTGCCAGAGGGCACCGGAGCCAGTGCTCTGGGGCATCCACCTACAAGACCTGAGTGACGGTCTTTTGGATTCTAATTGCTAGATCTGAATGTTGTGCTACAAACATTTATCTTTGACCTGGTCTATTGGGTATATAAGGGCATCTATGTTGGGCAGTGATAGATTTTCTATATCTAACTACTCCTATACCTGGTCTTGACAAAGAAAATGTCGAAATGCTGCACTTTTAATCTGCTTAATCATTAAAGGACTCGTTTATATCTTCGGTAAAGTGAAAGCCGGTTGAGTGCTTTTTTATTTACCCCTATATACACCTCCAGATAAGACAGAGTTTGTGTGTGTGTGTGTGTGATGGTAAAAATAATGCTTAACAATCAGGATCAGGTACTACAATTATTTTATTGATGCTTGACTGAGCATTAATTCATTGCCTACTAGGGAACATTGCAATAAATCATTATTGTCTTACAATAGCCGGGCAGTGAAAGGCCGTCACTTGCCAAACGCACCTAATACTGTTTTAAAGCAAGTTAGTCTGACAGCAAACAATTACCAGAAAGTTTAACAGATCACTGAAATCACATAATGAAAACATTATGTTGCATTTTTTACTGTCTGATGTTGCAACACCTAGATTTTTTTTTTATATTTACACTTATGTTTTGACTAAAACCATAATCTGAATCAGAGGTAAAATAAATCCTCCATCTGCATAAAATAAAATAAGAATGCGCTTAACCCTCAACACACAATGCTTTCAGCTTCAGACCTTTCCAGCATGTTGATGGATAGGACTCCACACACTCTGTAAAAGATCATTTGCATGTGTACTCTATGCTGGATATGAGGCACATTAAGCAAATTTGTTGCCTCTGACCCATGTATACGCTTAAAGAGGAACTAACTAAATAAATAAAAAAAAATTATATGTCGCAGTTATGCAATGTCCTATGTTTGCTTGAATGTCAGGAAATGCTCTATTTCCTTAGAGACCATTTATAAGTGACTTGGTGTACTGCCATATTGCTGTATGAGTCTGACCCACATCACGATCACTGACTTGGCACAACATAGAGTGTTACCTTACTAAATGCACTGCTTGCAAATTTTGTTTGAATGTACCTTTTATTGTTTACATTTGTTTGGAATTTTTGGGCCCAGGACTCATTTCCAGTCCGCCCCCCCCCCCCCCCCCCCCCCTCCTCACTTAACTTACCGTAACCCGGCTCCTTCTCCCCCATCTCCTCTTCCACTGAGCTGCAGCCAGGGGCTAATACAGGATTTTCGGAGGGGGGTTTCCAGAGGGTGGGGAGCAAAGCACGGAGATGGACATTTAGGTGACCCTGTATATGCCGGGTCAGTTAAAGTATTATAGATAGACCAAATGTATATAACTAATAATAATAAATATAAATATATATTTGATATATATATATATCAATATCTTTAAAATTGCGCTTCTAAATCCTTGTGGTCGCTAGTTAGACACTTAGATTCCCTACCAGCAGGAACCAACAAATTTCTACAACCAACAGTAGTGTCCTCAGCGCCCTAAATATAATATGTAATGTCCATTCTTAAAAATAAGAATTAAAATAAATGAAGAAAAAACGCTTGTAGCTCCCGATTTTCTGGAATGATTCTCCTTTTATTTTGATCAAATCCAACGCGTTTCGTTCCAGTTAGGAACTTCATCAGGGTTTTTTTTTATCTTGAGGATATTAGTGTCTCCTATCTCAAGAGATATATTGAAGTTGTTGTTCGATAGTAAAAGGAGAGACTCCTTTAAAGAGACAGAATTTTTGTCTATAATAAGATTTTTGCCGCACGAGTGGTCTTGAATAGGTCCTCTATAAGTCGGGCATGGGTTAGGACTTTCACGTCAAATAATCCAATTTGTACCCGTACATAGTCAGGATAAAATTCCACCACTATGTGTGTATGTGTTAGCTCCTTGGAGTCAAGCCAGCAAGTGAAAAAAAAAAAAAGTCTCACTACTGCCCGGCTCTCCTGCCCCCCCCACCACCACCACTGCAGCCGCCCCTGTCCCATCTCTTTTTAAGGAGTACCACCTCCAGGCCTTCCTCTCTCTCTGCATCACTCCCCGCTGACCTGTAGTTGATAAGTATGGTTTCACCCTTATGTATGGTGCTTCCAAGCCTACTTTGAGCAGTATAAAATATAGCAATAACATATGCAACTTACTAGCAAGTATCGAACTCCAATTATTTTATAGAATGTAAACTGCTTGAAAGCAGTGAGTGCCCCTTATCTTTAGGTCTTTCTGTTGGCAGTCTTGTTCTATTATGGCGCTTGTTACCAAATGTAAAAATAATCTGTAAAGCATTGTGGAATATGCTGGCGCTACATTATTATTAACAATTATAAAGAAACTACAAAACATACATTTGCAGTAAAATTATTTTCTTACAATTACTACAGTATGTATTGGGGGGGTTTTCTGCAAGCGGGCAGAGCAGAAGAAAAGATTCCTTGGTGGAGGCACTTTAATCATAAACTCTTTAGACATTATAAACAGAATATGAATATATAACTTAATAATATAGTTATAAAAACATTTCAGATATAGTAGCAAATAAGATATGCCTCCAAAGATATATTGTTGGTCACAATTTCATTAAACTATGACCTGTAATAGGGTCAAAATCTTCATGAGAACATGTTTATTCAAATCAAGGTGCTAATAGGTTTTTTCAAAACAGACAAAAAGGTATTCCAGTCAATAGGTTATATATATATATATATATATTTCGTATGGGTGTCTGGCACTCCCCGGAATGCCCCAGATCAACTAGTGGCCAAGCACTTCTCCGAGGCCAAACATAAGCTTTCGGACCTCAAGCATATGGCTGTCGACTATATCCCACCATCCATTCGTGGAGGCGACAGAAATGGCAACCTCCTCAAGCTAGAAGCAAGATGGATTTATAAATTGAACTCATCCAGCCCGGCCGGACTGAATGAGAGACTGCCTGTGTCAGTCTTTCTGTGACCAAAATTTATTTTTTCTGACACTAACCATTTTTTCTTATAGTTAGGTTAAACAGCCTTCCTGGTTGACATTCAGCAAGAGTCGACACAGGAGATGTTCCAGTTACTATAGTAGTCATCACTGTATTTTGGTCCATTTGATTGCACCACTAGGTGTCATAATAATGAGAGGGCTCAGAGAGTCAGCATGCCTCGCAGCGTGTGTGTCGACGCGACAGAGATGTGTCTACACACATATGGCGATGCAACAAAACATTCGGCAACAGTGAAAGGCATCTATGAGTCGCCACCAGTGCGCGCATTTTTAACTTTCTATATATTTAACGTTTTTTTCATCACATAGCCGCATCAAGGGTTTTCAACATAAGCTGCATTGGCAGCTTTCTTACATCGCAGGTCTTATGATATAACCTGCGTTTTATACACTTATCTTGTCAGCAATAAATAGCTGAGTTTTACACTTTGGACGTAATGTCCAAACACTGCAGCATCAGACACTTGATTCCGGCCAATAAGCTGTGTTTTATTACGTTTTTAATGTTCACATTTCTAAATGTCAACTATCACTAATGTATTTTGCAACTCTTCCCATCCCAGACTGCGGCGGACAACGGCAGGGATAAGCGCCATCACCAGCAGTGGCCAGTTACCATGACCACCGCCAAGCTTGCGTTCCAGCAGCGTCTCAGAACATGACCCGGACAAACGTCACTTCCGGGGCGACTACATCCGGTGATCGGAGCGCAGCGTCCCGGCCGGCGTCCTATGCATGTGGGAGGGCAGAGAGTCATCCAGCACTGTATTTAAGGTATGCACTTATGTTTAATCATTGTTACACTGTTTTCACCTTGAAAAAGGAGCGCTAAGCTCCGAAACGTTGGTGTGTTTTTCTTCAATATACACTTTTAAAAATCTCCCTGGAGTGCCGTGATTCTGTCCTGAACCTAGATGACGAAAACCGGTTGGGCGTGGCCTAAACTGACAACGCTGTGCTTTTGGAGTTCCTGACCACGGAGGCCCTGGCGGCAGCGAAAAGGCTGGTCCCGGCTATTCAAGTCGTTGGTGCACCGTGTTGGATATCACTGTGGCAAGCTGTTTGCTGTTATCTATGATGTATGTGAGCCTGCACTTTTAGTAAAATTTGTTTTACACTTTGCTCATATCTGCGCTTTTTCTCCAATTTCTTTCTACATATATATATATATATATGTATATATATATATATATATATATATATATATATATATTTCGTATGGGTGTCCGGCACTCCCCGCTCTTAACACACAATGATGCTGCCCGGGTGCCTTCCCAGTGGCACAGTATCCTCAAATATTTTCTTCAAAAAGCAGGCGTCACTCCGGGACTTTACGTGTAACAATCAAGTGAAGTTTATTCCTTCCACGGTCTACGCCGTTTCGGGTATTTAACCCTTCGTCAGGACCAGAGGATATCACAACAAATTGTTGCACTTTTTGTTGTGATATCCTCTGGTCCTGACGAAGGGTTAAAGAGAATATATATATATATATATATATATATATATATATATATATATATATATATATATATAGACAGAAAAGTAGAAATGGCACTCACCAGGACTTTTCTTTATATAATCCAAAAAGGAAATTTATTCCATCACTTTAGCAGACACATACAGATCAGGTCGACGTTTCGGCCACAGAACGTGGCCTTACTCATGACCACATCACACAGACAGACTGTCTGTCTGTGTGATGTGGTCATGAGTAAGGCCACGTTCTGTGGCCGAAACGTCGACCTGATCTGTATGTGTCTGCTAAAGTGATGGAATAAATTTCCTTTTTGGATTATATAAAGAAAAGTCCTGGTGAGTGCCATTTCTACTTTTCTGTCTGTCTATGTGACCTCTTCGTGGGACCACTGAAAGGCGACCCCAGGCATTTGGACTGTTTGTAAGTGTGTGCCAACCTGCTCCAAAATATATATATATATATATATATATATATATATATATATATACACATACACACACATATATACATATATAGTGAACATGGCTATGGCGGACACAAGGTTTTTTCTTTTTCATACTTTACGGATTCCAAACATAATCCATGTGGCTGGTAAAATATGCCAAGCACTTCAATAGCCCAAAACGTGGCAAGTGAAGCGGTACACCTATCCTTGTGCTAAATGCTATAAATTGACACAGATATGTTTTGGGAAACTCATGTTGACGTTTCCTGCATTGACCTTTTCTCTGTGCGGACCTTGACCATTTGTGGATGACCTAGACATTGTCAACCTGTACCAGAACATCAGTCATTCCTCATATTAAACCACTTCACATGCAGGGCTCCTCTGAAGTAGGTCAAAATGATTCAGAATTTTATTGCCAGGCGTCAATATACTATCTATATAGGAGGTTATACCTTAATTACTGGATAATTAACAGATTTGTTCAGTCAATTATTAGAATATATTTAATCATGCACTGTACAACAATTATATTGCAGGAACAAATGTTTCTAAGAAAATCTGTCACCAATATGTGGAAATTGATATACCCCCTGATATGCAGAAGATACATAAATATTCTAAGATAAATGCATGAGAGAAAAATGTCCCATATTAGTGTCTATTTCTACCTTCCTGTCATTTGACACTGGGGCATTAGATGACGGGTGAGAGAATCAGATATACCTTAAGGACAGAAATGATATACAAAAGTAAAAATGCTTCTGCTTTCTGTATGGGTTGACCTCTAGAGCACAGGTCTTCAACCTGTGGCCCTCCAGATGTTGTGGAACTACATGTCCCAGCATGCCCTCACAGTTTTGGCATGCTCTTATAGGAAAAAATGTAGCAATGCATGTTGGAACATGTAGTTTCACAACATCTGGAGGGCCACAGGTTGAAGACCCATGCTCTAGAGACTCCCACTGCAGGATGACTCTGGAACCAGATGAGAGAGTTTTTAGAATACATGAAGTCAAGAAGTGTGTGCCAAATAGTTTTAGGTCTGCGTGTGCACAACAGAGCCTATCTGCCTTTCACCCGCACAGGGTTTGAGAATTACTATAAAAAGGTACTGTAGAAGGGTCTAGGCCGCATAAATGGGGTTGTTCCCAAAGCCAAATGTTAGCCCTCCGCTATTCCCAAATAGTAAGATTAGAAGCCACCATGTTCCTTTCCCGGAACCTGTGGACAGTACTAGCAAGAACGTCACAAGATTCAGGAATAAATAAATGACAACACATACAAAGGGATCGATTTACTGAATATTTTCTTGTCAGTTTTGACTGTTTAATTTAAAGTAACAATACTAAATGCAAAACCAGACAACAAACTTATTTTAAATTATGTGCATATGTCCCAACAGTTCCATTTTTCACGGGACCTTCTTGGCTTTTTGGGATGGTCCCGTGTCCTGCCCGTGGCCAGCATTTTCTCATGGCAGGGGGCAGCTGGGAGTTCCCGCCAGCCTGGAGGGAATAGACGCTGTGCGCATCTATTCAGCGGCGCAAAAGATGGAAAATGGGGGCGTGGCCCAATGGAAACCTCATTTGGATAGGCTACGCCCTCATTTGAGTGCTTATATTTTCAATAATAATCCATAGCACGTTTTCTAGTGGTGAGAATACTGTAGCCCTGTGGACTAAAAGGGTGACTATATCCATTCAGGTAATTGAACCGCATATTTTAACATTGACTTTTTATATACCCCATATCAATTTCTATGTATGGTTTTTATTTTGTTATTATATGTTCTATTAAATTAGTCATTTTAAGATTTACAATTGTCTTACACAAAGCGCAGTTACCCTCTTCCTGTATTTGCTGTCTACTATTGGGAGTGACTACCCATTTTTCTACTGCTGCTTATACCAAAGCACACTCATATCAAAGCGCCTTTCTTGATATCTTCATATCAAATTTTTCACCACACATGGTCAAACTATGGCCCTCCAGCTATTGTGAAACTACAAGTCCCATCATGCCTCACCACAGTTTTGCTATTAGGAAATGCTAAAACTGTGGCAAGGCATGCTGGGATGCAGGGGCATAACTAGAACCTTGTGGACGCCATAGAAAAATCTTCATAGGGTCCCCCCCCCCACTGAGGCGGGAGCAGGTTGTGACCCGTAGAGTGGGTGGTCAAAGTCACAGGAGGGAGCAGGGGGGTAGACTGTCACCTGTAGGGGTGGGGGGGGGGCAGGGGTTCGCAGGCATAGGAGGGAGCAGGGGATAGGCTGTAACTGGCAGGGGAGGGGGTTGGTAGCACAGGAGGGAGCAGGGGGTAGACCGTCACCTGTACAAGTGGGGGGCAGGAGTCTGCAGACAAAGAAGGGAGTAGGATATAGGCTGTAACCGGCAGGAGAGGGTGGTGGCACAGTAGGGAGCAGGCTGTCACCTGCAAAGGGCAGGGAGGGTGAGGGGTCCGCAGGCACAGGACAGAGCAGGTGGCAGCTGACACATGCAGTGGCATGGCCGTAGGGGCAGACAGGCTGTCACCTGCAGGGGTGAGGGAGGCTCGCAGACTGACACTTGTCTGTAGGGACCATGCTGCGCTGCCTGGTAAAAGGTGCTGGGGAGGAGTGCTGACTCACCCTCCCTCCATGCACAGCAAAAGCCGCACTGCAAGTGAAGGAACTTCAGGCGAGGCTGCCACTGGTCACAATCTCAGCGAGCTCCCGGAAGTTGTGAAAGGCAGCTGCAGTGCCCTCTAATGTGGTGCTCTATGCAGACTGCCTTTCCTTTTGCACCACATCCCAGCCTCCATCCCTTCCTGCCACCCAGGAACTAAAATTACTGTGGCGGCAGCATCGCAGCGATAACCAAGCCAAAGGTCCCCATTGCAGTTGCACCCTCCTTTGTTACGCCATTGGTGATGTGTTATTTCACAACAGCTGGAGGGCCATAGTTTGGCCATACCTGCTCTAGGGGGCATATGTAATAGCATCCAAATTAGCCAGAGGTGCGGCATGCCAGCCAAACAGACACTTTTTTAAAAAATAGCAAACATTTGCAAGGAAAAACCATGCCTTGGTAAATTATAGCTAGGTTGGCCAGCACCCCACCTACCAGGCAATTTTGGGTGCTATTACAGTTCCCTGCAGATTTAGATTTTTTTTTTGTTACTTTTACATTAGTGTCTCCTTTGGAAATTCTACTTAGTGGAAAGGATAATACAGGTCAGGGCTTTTATGAAGGGATTCAGACAATCTGCTTAACCCACAGTGCCAAGTGAATTTGTCAAAACAGGTATGAAAATTGCCAAGCAAATATTGTAATTCATCATAATGACCTGTAATGCTTACCTTATATAGGAAATATAATCTTTTCTATACATTTTTTTGACTTTATATAACAAATGTGAACAGCATTTTTAGCGGCTTTCTCATAGATGGTGGCAATCAAAGGCCAGTATTCAATGCTGCAGGTGAGCCGTCACAGCTCACAGGGTCAGTATTCAACTGACCCCCTGCACATACAATTCCCCCTCAATCCATTTTTGGATTGAGGGGTAAATCGACGTATGCGGCCGCTAAAACAGCGAGGCTTGCGGCTAAATGCAGCGGGCTCTCTGCATTAGCCGCGAGCCTCGCCGTTTGGGAGAATCCTCACCGTCCTCTGACAGCAAGAATTCTCCCGGAACGTTGAATAGAGTGAACGGCAAGCACGGGGGTTAAACAGCGAGAATCGCTTGTTTTCTGAAATCCCCGCCGGCCACATTGCATATGGGCCACTGGGTTAAAAATCAATGAATAAAAATACTCTGACACAGCATGACAATCCAACACATGGGGATTGGTAAAACATAAATGCATTTACTTGTTTGGTGGTAATGTTTTAGTGTTTGGAAACTGGTCTGTATAAGGATTAAGGGGCTTCATCAATATATAAAAATATATTTTCTGCAAAACCAAACCCTTTTGATGCAAGAACAAATTCCCCTTTAATAAAAAAAAAAAAACACCAAAAAGGAATATTGTGTCAGCAATGTTTTTTTTTTTTTTTTAAAGCAAGCTCTATAAAATCCATAGGCTTCTTACAAATCCTCCCACTCCCCCTTTCCTGAGCCATTTCATTTACCTGCTGTTATTTTTAGATACTTTCCAATTATGCTAACAGCTGCTTCACTGAAGATCGCAGGTTGCAGCACTTATTGACGTGGGAATGTTGGATTGCTATGAATTATACTTGGGAAATGATTTTCTTTTGATTTCTTTACCAGAATAAGAAAAAAAAATGTATTTGCTAGGATGGGGTGACATCATTTTGTAAGAAGGCCTGTTACCTGCATTATCCTATTATGACACATTCATAAACGGTGAGCAAAGGTTGCACTTGTTACATCCAGAATAAATGTAATATTTTACAGTGCCTTTATAGAAGTACAGTAATGAGAAAAAGAACCTTAAAGTTTCAGATCAATCTGGCTGCATTATGATTTATTCAGGCATTATACTGTACAAGCAGGTGCATAGATCTCCCAGACCAGCAGATTACAGTACTTCCACTTGGAGATATATTCTTGCATATTGCAAATGAAAAGGTATTAAACTGATAAATTATTAGTATATTTATTAATTAGTATAGCATCTCAGGGACAGTGGTGTAAAAAAAATATGTACTTCCTTTCCAAAGTGCTCTTCACTACAAAGAGGCTCATGGCTGGCAGGTGCGGTGGTTAGTATGCATGAAAGACCCACTGGAGAAAGCACAGTGAAAATGGCCCATGTTTTGGGGAATCCCAATATGGGGGTGTGGCCAGCCACCAGAGGTTGGCTGAACATTAAACTGGTTATACACTGACCGAAATGTCATCAGATTACCCAGATTTTACAAACATATTTGCCTACATCACCCAGCATATATGCTTAATATGCACACTGCCATGGCCATATGTAGCGTCATCAGATTTGGTGTGCTGCACATCAATTCTAAAGATATTTCTAGAACTTGGAGCTTATTGTGCAGTATGTACGATAAACAATATATCAAATCAATTTGATATTACCCTAAAAATAAGGAATTTGATACTTACCGATAACTCCCTTTCTCCGAGGCAGCAGGGGACACTGCAGTAATCACGTATGGGATAGAACTGGTGCATTGGAGGAGTCGGCACTTTAAGAAATTTTGATGTAGCTGGCGCCTCCCTCCTCTATCCCCACCCAGACCTCAGTCTTAGAAGAACTGTGTTCGAGAGAGGAAGAAACAGGCATGCAGTAAAGTAAGGAGAAGAAACACAGCTGAACAACGTTAACAGGTATGAAATAAGGTAATAGAAGATACCAGAAAACACACAGTAACAATCAAAGCAAGCAATAGCAACTTACAGGGGAACAGCGCTGGGAGGGCGTGCAGTGTCCTTATTTCTCCTACGTGCATCAGGGGACACTGCAGTAATAACGTATGGGAAGACTTACCAAAGCCTTACAGATGGGAGGGTGAGCACTGAGATACCTGCAACAATGCCCTACCAAAAGACGCTTCCGCAATGGCGAAGGTGTCAAATTTATAAAATCTAGCAAAGGTGTTAGTTCGAGACCATGTTGCTGAACGACACACCTGGGAAAGAGAAGCGCCCCAGGCTAACGCCAAGGACATGTTAACCGATCTGGTACAGCCCTGTTGGCGTGAGAATAAGTCTCCCTGATGGTAAAACTGAGCCATCTAGCCAAAGTTTTCTTAAAAGCTGGCCAACCTCGTTTTCCTGCCCCATAGAGCACGAAGAGGGAATCGGTCTTCTGTAAGGCAGCCATACTGGGGACATAAATACATAAAGCCCTGACGACATCGAGCAAAGCTGAGTCATCAGAGAGCACAGGAACAACAATAGGCTGGTTAACATAAAAATTGGAAACCACAGACTGCATAGATTCCATCTTGAACTTATGGTAGCAAATGTAGGTGTTCAGAGGTTTAAAATTTATGATCGGCCGGACGAAGCCATCCGGATTTGGAACTACAAAAAGACTGGAGTAGTACCCTTTACCTTGCTGAGGCCTAGGAACCAGAATAATCGCCTGAGAGGTCAAGAGTCTCTGAACCTACTGGTAGGCCTTTGGGAAAAAATATTGGAGGGGGTGGAACAGTGAACTCCAGTCTGTATCCCTGAGCGATAATCTGGAGAACCCATGAGTCTCTGCAGTGAGTTTTCCAAATTTCTAGGAAAAACAGTCTGGCACCCACGATCCCCAAGTGGGCGGGGAGACAGTCATGCCACCGGTTTATTGGCTGGCTTGGGGTCCTGTCTGCGGGTGGCAGAAGCTGAGGGGGCTGCAACTCTGGCGCATCTGCCTCAACCCCCCTAAAGGCAGGAAATCCAGATCTGGATTTACCTCTGACGCCCTGAGTACTTCAAAAGGCACAAAAGGAATGAGACAAACTGTCTCTTAGGAGCTGGGGCAGACGAAGGGAGAAAAGCAGATTTCCCCCCGTGGCTTGAGAAATTAATTTGACCAGTTCCGGTCCAAACAACATTTCTCCTGTAAAAGGGAGAGCCTCTACTGCCTTGTTTCCACCTCTGCGTGCCAGGAACGCAACCACACTGTGCGCCTGGCCAAAACGGCTGAGGCTGAAACTTTTGCCTATAGGGAAGAAATATCAGAAGAAGATTTGCCTAAGTAGGAGGAAGCAGCCCTGATATATTCAGCAAGAGGTAACAAGCTCTGCTCTAGGGGTGTTTTGTTGGATACCTGATATAAGTTGATCCGCCCACTTTTCCATTGCTCTTGCGACCCATGCCGAAGCCATAGCCGGTCATAAAAGGACGCGCGGTTGTGTATATAGATCTCAGAGTGGCGTCTAGGCGATGGTCCAGAGCCTTCTTAAGAGATACCGCCCCAGGAACCGGGATAGTGGTCCTCTTAGACAAACGGGAAAGGGAAATGTCCGGAGTAGGTGGATTTTCCCATTTTGCCCTAGAATCGGGAGAAAACGGATAGTACCAATATGTAGACAAGACGGTTCTCAATTTAAAAAGCAATTTAATAATTACATATACATATATAATAAAAAATTGAATACATATAAAAATATATGTCTAAAAAACACATACATAATAGTGATGAGCAAATAAAGATATCACAGGTATATCGAGTATGTAATTGGGAGCACCATATAGAATGGCTTGTTTTTAGATGATTAGTGGTATGTGTATTTTTTAGACATATTTTTATATGTATTCAATTTTTTCTTATATATGTATATGTAATTATTAAATTGCTTTTTAAATTGAGAACCGTCTTGTCTACATATTGGTACAGCCACGCTGGCACATTTCCTATTTTTGCCAGCAGCTTTTGATAGCGCACCACTCATAGAAACATAGAATTTGACAGCAGATAAGAACCATTTGGCCCATCTAGTCTGCCCTTTTTTTACCCTTCAGGTAAACTCAACCCTTTTTAATCCTTATTTCTTTGTAAGGATATTCATATGCCTATCCCAAGCATGTTTAAATTGTTCTACTGTCTTAGCCTCTACCACCTCTGATGGGAGGCTATTCCACTTATCCACTACCCTTTCTGTGAAGTAATTCTTTCTAACATTTCCCCTGAACCTACCTCCCTCCAGTTTCAGTGCATGTCCTCGTGTTTTATTACTTGTTTTCCTTTGAAGAAAATTTCCCTCCTGTACTATGTTAAAACCCTTGATATATTTGAAGATTTCTATCATGTCCCCCCTTTCCCTTCTCTGCTCCAAACTATACATGTTAAGATCTTTTAGTCTATCTAGGTAAGTTTTGTGATGTAGGCCATGAACCATTTTAGTTGCCCTTCTTTGTACACTCTCCAATGTATTTATATCCTTCTGAAGATATGGTCTCCAGAACTGGACACAGTATTCCAGATGAGGTCGTACCAATGACCTATAAAGTGGCATTATTACGTCTTTTTTTTTCTGCTACTGATTCCTCTCCCTATGCAACCAAGCATCTGACTAGCCTTCCTCATTGCTTTGTTACATTGCCTCCCTGCCTTTAAGTCACTTGAAATAGTGACTCCTAGATCCCTCTCTTCCTCAGTAGTTTCCATTATAGTACCCTTGATACTATATTGAGCCTTTGGGTTTTTGAGTCCCAAGTGCATAATTTTGCATTTTTTAGCATTAAACTGTAGTTGCCATTCTCTTAAACAATTCTCAAGTTTAATTAGATCATCAGTCATTTGATTTTCCCCTCCTGGTGTGTCTACTCTGTTGCATATCTTTGTGTCATCTGCAAAAAGGCATAATTTCCCTTCAATACCATTTGCAATGTCACTAACAAAGATATTAAAGAGCACTGGTCCAAGTACAGATCCCTGGGGTACTCCACTGGTAACTCATAGAATGCACTCCATTTACTTCAACTGTCTGTTTCCTATCCTGCAACCAGGTTCTTATCCATTCAATTGTTTTAAAATCCAATCCCACACTTTAAAGTTTATTTAGCAGCCTGCGATGTAGGACAGTGTCAAATGCCTTACTAAAGTCTAGACATGCCACATCTACAGCCCCCCTTCATCTAGTATTTTGGTCACGGAGTCAAAAAAGTAAATGAGACTTGTTTGGCATGATCTCCCTGCAGTAAAACCATGCTGTTTTGGATCCTGTAAATTGTTTAATTTAAGATATTCCACTATTCTTTCTTTTAATAGTGTTTCCATTATTTTCCCTACTACTGATGTAAGGCTCACTGGTCTGTAGTTACTTGCTTCTTCTTTGCTTCCACTTTTGTGCAGTGGAACTACATTTGCTTTTCTCCAGTCCTCTGGAACTGCACCTGTATCTAGTGACTGGTTGAATAAATTTGTTAATGGCGCTACCAACACATCTTTTAGTTCTTTTAGTATCCTTGGATGCACTCCGTCTGGCCCCATTGATTTATCCACTTTCAGTCTTGAAAGTTCTATTAGGACCTAGTAAATGTACTTCCATCTACCTTATTTTTATGAATGTCCTTGCAACTTAACTGTGGTCCCTTCCCTTCTCCTTCTATAGTGAATACGGAGCAAAAGTAATTATTTAGATGATCTGCAATTGCCTTGTCTCCCTCCACCAAATTCTCAGTGTCTGTCCGCAGTCTTACCGTATTATTCCTCCATTTGATTTTCTCCTTTCACTTATATACTTAAAACAAGTTTTGTTTCCTTTATCTACTGACTGAGCCATTTTCTCCTCAGCTTGTGCCTTGGCACGCCTGATCACTTTCTTAGCCTCTTTGCGTCTGGCAAGATACACTTATTTTGAGTCTGCTTGTATGTCCTAAAGGCCATCTTTTTTGCTTTTACACTAGTTGATACCTCTTTAGTAAACCACACTGGCTTCCTTTTCCTGGTACTTTTCTTAACCCTTTTGATACAAAGGTCCGTTGCCTTTAGTATTGCACTTTTTAATTTTTTCCACCTCTCCTACACTCCTTTCAAGTTCCTCCAATCCGCTAATGAGTCGCTTAAATATCTCCCCATTTTTGCAAAGTCAGCCTTCCTAAAATCTAACACCTTTGTTTTTGTGTGACTGGAGTTGGACCCTGCCTTGATACTAAACCATACTGCTTGATGATCACTGGATCCCAGGTTCTCACCCACATATATTTCTGATATCCTGTCACCATTTGTGAGTATTAAATCTAATATTGAGTCTTTGCGAGTAGGCTCCATCACCAATTGCTTGAGAGAGGCTCCCTGTAGGGAATTTAGAAATTTGACACTTTTAGATGATCTTGCAAAAGACTCCTCCCAATTCACATCAGGTAGATTAAAGTCTCCCATGATTATGACTTCTCCCTTTAAAGCCATTTTAGTGACATCAAGCAATAGGCTCCTGTCCAAAACCTGCCCCTGGCCTGGTGGCCTATAGATGACCCCAGTATGAATAATGTCCTTCTCCCCCATTTCTATGGTCACCCAAAGGGCCTCAGTTTTTTCTTCAATGTTTTGTATTAAAGTAGCATTTATGCTTTTCTTTACATACATTCCTCTGATTCTTCCCATTCTGTCCTTCCTAAATAAATTGTATCCTGGTATAGCTATGTCCCAGCCATGGTTCTCATTACACCATGTCTCTGTGATAGCCACAATGTCTAGGTCATCCCTTGTCATTATTGCAATTAGATCAGGAATTTTGTCTCCTAGGCTTCTAGCGTTTGCACACATAGTTTTAAAAATTTTGCCTGTGCATCTGTTATTCCTAGCCATGTTCCTACAGTACAAAATCAAAATCTAAAGTTGAAATTACCTGTTTGATGATGTTGTTCAATGTCTGTTTTTATTTTTTTACTGTTCAGAAAAGCTGCAGGTCACTAATTGTAAGAATATAGTGAGTCTGTTCAGGTCAGGCTACACCTGAACACTAACGGCCAAATGGTCAAAGGAGATAATTTGCACTGTGTTTGAGTAGACATCAGGCAGAATGCAACACTAAACTATGCTTCACTGAACAACGTCCCCAAACAAGTAATAACAATTACAATCAATTCATTAAATCAGAACTTTTCAAATCATACAAGAGTTTGCATAACACAGAAATAAAGAGAGCATATTGGAGATGAATTACATACTCTTGAGGTATCAGTGCAGTCCACTCCATTTTCTCTCTTTTTTCTTAGTGAGCCTACAGTTCTTTCTTAAATCTTTTCGACAGAACAAGCTCATTATTTCATCATTTAATATAGTGTTATTCACATTAGGCTTTGGTTTTAAGTCTAATAGCACCCTATTAGTCTAATAAAGTCTGATTTCTACATGTCCCTGTGTACTCTTATTACTGTAAGACTTTGAGAACACTACAAAACGAGTTTCAATTCATTTTTCTTTCTTTAACTTTTCGGTTTTATGTTAAGAGTAAATGGCCCTGCTCATGTTTTCACAAGGAGTAAACAAAACTGTTTTATTCACCAACAAACTCTATCTGAAGGGGTTATAACAATGTAAACAGTGCTTCCTGGACATGTTTAGCTTGCTGTTTTGTGAATTCTGGGATAAAATTTTGAGTTCACTTAACTCTCACGTTAGGGGAGAAAATTGATGTTAATCAGTTGCAGCTAGAACACAAGCCCTAGGCCGTTAAAAGGAAGAATTACATTAATAGCTAAAGCAGATGTTGTTGCAGGAGATGACCTGACTTATAGCAAAGGCTTGCAAAATATAATTACCTGCATCTATCCCCCCCCATCCAAAAATAAGAGAGAAATAAATACCTTATATAAATGAGGATTGTAGTAATTACCATTGTAAGGACTGAAGGAGACATGTCCTGGGTACAATCTGCACAATAAACCACTTGCATCAACAACGATTTGCACCCTGGATGAGGCTGGCTACATCCATAAATGGGTTCCATTTTTCTACCTTTCATGTAATCTTACAGAAAAAGAGGCGATTTTTAAACAACATTGTTGCAAGAGTATTCACACAACTTCCCTAACAAGGAAAAAAACAAACAAAAAAAAAACGAATAAAATCAGACGCAGATTTACAGATAATTAATTGCTTTAAATAGATATATATATATCCCAATTCACTAGGGTGCTTCAAATTGGTATATATGTGCAGCTCCCAACATAAACAATATTAAAAAGAAACAATAATTAATGAGAGCGCATGTATACCAATGTATATAAAATTTATTAATTTATTCTGGGTGGCCCAAGGGGAGAAAAATGGGCTCTTTCCTTGATGTGTTTCACCATCTATTGTCTATCCATTATAGACAAAGAAACGCCCTTTGTCTCCCCTTGGGCCACCCAGAAGCTACATCGTCACCCTTCTTGATACCCACAGAGAATTGGAGGTCGCTATTTCTCCAACCGTGGTAATCAAACATCTTCCCGGCGACAGGAGCAGTCCGGTCCGGCTTGATATCCCAGCACCAGTCAGGCAACTGATGTGCGGCGCTGAGGGCTTCCAACTGCAGGCGGGTACAGAGATCTTCCCCGACACGGCACACTCCAAACATCTGCCGTGCCGCTACTAACGACCGCCTATTGCAGACAGCTATTGGAGCCTATTCACTGCCCCACTGGTATTGCTAAGGTCCGGTAAGCTCCGGGTCCGAGACCTCTT
This sequence comes from Crinia signifera, assembly GCF_055691185.1. Lineage (NCBI taxonomy): Eukaryota > Metazoa > Chordata > Amphibia > Anura > Myobatrachidae > Crinia > Crinia signifera. The sequence continues at coordinate 228,843,485 of NC_139222.1, forward strand.
TAAATAATTACCAACATTTGCGTGAAACTACAAAACCATTAATGCCCGCAATTAACCATCCTATTAAAGGGAACGCCAAGTGGTGAGATATTTTGCTCTGGAAAATAATCAAATTATTACTACATCTATGCATATTTGACTTATCCAATGGAATTATTTTGATAATAGGTCCTAGACTGAACTGAGACTGATGTACACGGGTCTCTGGATATTGCCAATTAATTAAGGGACATTGCCCAATATTAAAATACTATTTATTAGCAACCTTAAGCAAACCTAATGGGTATAAGGTAATTATACCCATTAGGTTTGCTTAAGGTTGCTAATAAATTGTATTTTAATAATGTATTTTTAAATACATTGGTCTACATGCGCTCTCATTAATTATTGGTTTATTGTAACTTCCCTAAACAAATTATATTAGCAATTCTATTACACTCTTCCCTGTCAAAATTTTATATTTTTTTCACATTTCAAAAATACAAAGAAATGAGATCTCCTATTGATCAAATGACACAGGCCACCGTATTTCATGAAGTATTGATATTATAGCTAATCATGATCCCCAGTCCTAGAAGTAAAGATATACACTATGTGGAAGAAAGTCATTGGACACCCTGGTTTTACTCTGAAATAATGGAATCTTTTTGACAAAGTGAATATGGACTTTTCCTACATGTATAAATATGGAAGCAAGCGTCGTAGCAGATCAGTTGCTGATAAAATGACGGATAGGAAACACACTCTGTTATCATGGTCGAGCTGAGGCTCACAAGCCTCTGATCACAAAAACCAATACACGACAGACTTTGTTGGTGTAAGGAGCAGAAAAACTGGACGGTGGAGCAATGGAAACAAGTCCTATGGAGCGATGAATCACGCTTCACATTGTTTCAATCAGATGGGAAGAGTATGGCTATTGCCTTGAGAACGCTTGTTACCCAAATGTGTAGTGCCAACAGTAAAATTTGGAGGTGGAGGCATCATGTTCTGAGGTTGTTTCTGCTGGCATGGTGTGACAGGTGCATGGGAATAGGACATCGGCGACCTACCGAGATATTCTGGATAACGCCATGTTACCTACATTGTGGCATTTCTATGGGAACGACAATTGTGTGTTCCTGGACGACAATGCGACCTGTCATGTTTCGAGCGCTACAATGCAGTTGTATCACGAAAAATTGCGTCACCCGACTAGCGTGGCCTGCGCAAATCCCTGATATGAACCCCATAGAACATCTGTGGGATGAACTTGAGTGCAGGTTGCGATCGCCTCGCCCTTCTACACTACCACAGTTGGTGACTGTACTGCAGGAGGAATGGCACAATATCCCACTATGTGTGCTACACGAACTTGTGGAAATTTTACCACGACGAGTAGCTGCTGTTATTTATGCAAAAGGTGGACCTACCCCCTTATTGATTGTAAATAAACGCATGGTTTCCTTTGACAATGTGTCCAATGACTTTCTTCCAAATAGTGCATATTAAGGTTCGCTGCTATCTGCAGCTGGTTCAAGGGTTGTCCATCTTCCCGGAATCGCCCACTGAAACAGAGTGCCATCTAACGATCAGAGCGCCGATACATGCTAGCAGAGCCGATCGCGGTGGATGTGGGACACAGTGTTCCGTCTGTGAGGCTGCGCCATGGTGCTGAGATTAAGTATATTACTACAGGTACTCAATGAAAAAGTAAACATTCTTCCGGGTCACATGATCGGACCCCAACAAGTGACCAAGTTCACCCTATTAGAAACCTCTGCTTCCATAGGCTGTCAAAACAAAAAGGGGATTTTTGTAAGAACTTACCGTTCAAACCCCTTTCTCTTTCATCCATCCTGGTGATACAGCTAACCTTGGGATGTAGGAGAGTCCACAGGAGCCAAGGCACCTATGCTGAAAGTCTTTGGAAGCAGACTCCTCCCTTCTGCATCCCATGAAGCTTCAGTTCAACTTCTAAAGCACACTAGGATACATAACTCAGTACAATCATTCTTGCCTACCTGACCCTGTCCATGCGGGAGAAAATGCGCTGTTCCTGTGTTTCCCTGGTAATGTATGATTGCCATCACCTGTGGTGAAACACCTTTACCTAGCTCCCCACAGGTGATGGCAATCATACATTACCAGGGAAGCCCAGGAACAGAGCATTTTCTCCCGCATGGACAGGGTCAGGTAGGCAAGTATGAGTACAATGCCTTTACATCTTATATGCACAATCATATAACTATACCATGACAACACATGAACTGTATAACTTACTGAGTGTAAGGGAGGGATCGCTGTGTCACCAGGATGGACTCAGAGAAAGGGCTTTGAACGGTAAGTTCTTACAAAAATCCCCTTTACTCTTTCGTCCATCCTGGTGACACAGCTAACCTTGGGACGTTCACGAGCCGGTCCTTTGGGAGGGTATGCTCAGACTGACAGTTCTCATCACTGCCTGCTCAAATGAACGCAAACTCATGTAAACCTGTAAAATTTAGTAAAAGCACCAAGAGTCAGTCGACAATCTCAGTATGTCGGAATACCAGGACCTTCTGGACCAGTCCGGTGCAAACAGAATGGCTTGCACCTCTTGAAACTTCACTCTCTTTAGCACCCACGGAATCATTGTAGATGGAGGAAACAGACCAGGCTGAAATGCCACGGAACACTCATGGCATCTACCACCCAAGCAGTCGGGTCCCTGGTCCGAGAACAAAACCTTGTAACCTGACCGTTGTTCCTGGATGCCATTAAGTCCACTTCTGGGAGCCCCCAGCAATTCACAATCTCCTGAAATACCTCCTGGTGAAGTGTCCATTCCCCCTCCAGCAGATCTGCCCTGCTGAGGAAATCAGCTTCTACATACCAGATCCCCGGAATGAACACAGCCGACAGAGCAGGAATATTGACCTCTGCCCACCTGAAAATCTGCAAGACTTCCTGCATTGCCATCTTGCTGCGAGTCCCGCCCTGAAGCTCAAATATATATTGATCGGCAGCTTGGATTCTTCTCTGGACCACAAACCCTGCAACCGTAGGTGAAGTGCTACCGCCCCCCCAGCCCATGAGACAGGCATCTGTTGTGACAACCAACAAGTCCCATGAGTGAAGGGAATGACCCAGCTGCAACGTCTCCATGTCCGTCCACCAGATCAGGGACAGCCCTAGTCTCCTAAAACTGAAACAACCATTCCTGTTTCATGGTCTTTGCATTCCCTGAACAAAATGAAAGGATGTTCCAGCAAGGAAACCATACCCTCATCAGAGGAAAAAAGTCATAGAATCTCTGCGAATCTTCTTAAAGACAGTGTGCAGGCACCGGGTCTTCCTCAGAGAAATCTAATGTCTGTTTTACTACAAGGATCAAATCCTCAATACCAGGAACAGAAGCTTCAGCCTCTCCCCTCTGGTCCCACCTCAAATCCTCTTCACACACACCCTCTTCATCAGAATCCAAAAGTGTGGGTGTAGAAAATGGGTGTCTAGAAGAAAAACGCTCAGAGGACTTAGCAAACTGTTCCATAAAGGAGCTCATCCTTTGAACACCCTGTGCAGTGTCCTGCAATAATACTGGGTTCCCCTGAGATGGGGTAATGGAGCCCATAGACCATGGGTCTTCAAACTGTGGCCCTCCAGATGTTGTGAAACTACAAATCCCAGCATGCCTTGCCACAGTTTTTCTGTAAGGGAGTGTTAAAACTGTGGTAAGGCATGCTGGGATTTGTAGTTTCACAATATCTGGAGGGCCACAGTTTGAAGTCCTCTTGATCCATCTGTTCACATGTTAAATTAAACCCCAAAAAACTTGCAGTCAAGTAACATGGCCCGCACTCCCTCCCCCAAGGCAGCAGCGTTATACCCTTCAGTCATGTCTAATACACAGTGCACAATGTCAGGCAAAGCACAGAATCATGTAACAGTGTACTTATCTGTCTGCTTTCTGTTGCCAGTGACCTCAGCAATCAGTGGGGGAAGCGCTGTCCAGGAGACACTGCACTCCCTGCACTTTGTATGAAAACCTTGTTTCAGCTCCGCAGCATGGAGAGAAAAGGCGCCAGCACACAAAGCAGGAAGAGACCAAGTCCCACAAGCGTTTCTCCTCACCTCCCCTTCTTTCTGGGACCACATGAAATTGTCCAGCAGCGCTGGACTCCTGTAATAGACTTCAACTCCCTAGTGGGATTTTATCTGTCCCCCATGACCCCCTTCTATGCAAAGAGCTGGTTCAGGACACCCCCAGGGCGCAGGAAAACCTGTCTTGTATAGAGGTTAAGCGCTGTGCAGAGGAAGCAGACAGCGTCCCTCTGCACAGAGAGCTGACAGGACGCGCTTCTGTCAGCCTCCGAGGCACTCTCAGTGTGTGCAAACTTCTAAAAGAAGTAACACACTGGAAAACCTGCACTAAGTAGTGAGTTAATAAAATAAAAACCTAGATACTCATTAAATATCCAAAGAAAAAAAGCATCTGCAGCAGCCAATCAGCATAGCACCCACTCCTGTGGGCACCTAAAACAAACTGAAGCTTCATGGGATGCAGAAGGGAGGAACCTGCTTCCAAAGACTTTCAGCATAGGTGCCTTGGCTCCTGCGGACCCTCCTACATCCCAAGGATAGCTGTGTCACCAGGATGGAGGAAAGAGAAAGGCTACTTCGTTAAATGTCTAAATTGTTACAAAACATTTATAGAATAACTCAGACCACAGTGACCTGTTGATACTCTAGAAAGAAATATATGTGTGTGTGTGTGTGTGTGGAGGTGGAGTCTGGTTTTAACCTGTCTCTGGGATACTTTTGTTTGCTGTGTCTTGACTGACGTCAACTGACATTTTAAGGATGAATTATTAAAATCTTGCTTTTTAAAGAGGACTTTTGAAAAAGACTGGTGAGTGCGCTTCTTATTACCTATTGGATATTATTGGTCCCTATGGAAACATTGAAACTTGAGCTTATGGACACCCCAGCAAGTACTTTTCCCCAATAGTGGAGAGGCGCCAATTTATAAATGTACAGTCCTTACAAAATCATCCAATTCGAATAAACTGACAGAAATATTCTCCAAACGATTGTTTTTATTTTGTCCTTTGATTTGATGCGTAGTCATAAAACGAGAATGTGACAGATGTACCAACGCGTTTCGTCTTAAAAAGACTTCATCAGGGGAACAACAGTACAATCTTATGGATGATATAGGGTTTCCAATTATCGTATAAAGGTCCTACTCGGTCCACAGTGTAAATCCCAAAAAAGATTGTTTGGACACTTTCTCTCTCCTAGTAATAGAAACCGTAATGGTCGTCCACTCTAGAGGACTTCTGAATCCCACAGGTCTAGCCAGCAGAATCTGGGAGAGAAAGTATCCAAACAATCTTTTCTGGGATTTACACTGTGGACAGAGTAGGACCTTTATACGATAATAGGAAACCCTATATCATCCATAAGATTGTACTGTTTTTCCCCTGATGAAGTCTTTTTAAGACAAAACGCGTTGGGACATCTTGTATATTTAGAGGAGAGGGCTGGTAATCGCACAGGAAAGGGTAAATATGGATCAAGGAGATTGGCCCCTCAATAGGTGTCTCGATAGTTAAATTCGTGTGACATGTGAGGGTGTGCTACCACAGGACATCAAAAAGTTGCATGTACAGTTTTGGACAGGAAGAAATGTCACTATGTGGTGCACCAAAAAATAAAGAGTCAAATAAAATGTAACTTTTATTGTTATGGGTTTAAAAGTATAGCGAAATATAAAAGACACAGAACAAAGATGACATACATATAATTTTAAAAAAAGGATATAAATTATCCTTACAACGTGGGGTCCCACACTCCTAATATTCAATTCCCACTAATGTTGGGGTACGTGGTCCGTCTATTGGGTGTCTTGTATTTTTATATATACACGGCGGGCATTGAACATGTATCATAAATTACCCCATTTGTAGGGGAAAGGTGGTACAAGCTTGGGGTTGGCTGTTCGAAGATAGGTTTGGTATTACCGCGATAATTATGCCAGATATGAATAATTAGGCAGAGTTATGCCAAAAATAATTAGGCAAAATTAAGCAAGATTTGCAATTAGCAATACCAATAATCGCTCAGTATGTAGTATTAGTATGTCTACAAGAGCGTGTCGGTAACGACCAATCTAGCACAAATCGTATATGCACATAATAGGGATGCCCATTATAGAGTAGCCGTACACGTCAGTGGTGGTCTTAATACAGTTCCTGGAGTACAATGTGTCTGACTATAGGACACTTTGTCTCACGATGTAATGGGACTGTATAGTCAGGTATATTAGTACTGATATGATCCCTGGAGTACAGCGTATCTATCTTGGGACACGCTGGCTCACGATTTAACAGGATTAAATATCATTAATTCCTCAGTAATTAATGCTTAATATGCCTGCCGTTATTTCACAAATAAATTGTCACGGTACTTGTGCCATTGGTTTTTAGTATAAACAAAGTAGTGTCTGGTACGCTTTTTTATTACATTTGTTAAATGTTTTATTTATTGTTCACTCTCAAATAAGTGTTTTTAACAAAGTGCACAATAATCAGGTTATAGAGTGTTAGTAATTGCTGGGTGTGTGGCGTTCACACGTTATACCCAAACGCTTCAATGACAGTTTTTATCACACTAATCATGTGCTGTTCGGTACCAGTGTCTTGTATTTTTATATATACACGGTGGGCATTGGACATGTATCATAAATTACCCCATTTGTAGGGGAAAGGTGGTACTTAGTACTGATATGATCCCTGGAGTACAGCGTATCTATCTTGGGACACGCTGGCTCACGATTTAACAGGATTAAATATCATTAATTCCTCAGTAATTTATGCTTAATATGCCTGCCGTTATTTTACAAATAAATTGTCACGGTACTTGTGCCATTGGTTTTTAGTATAAACAAAGTAGTGTCTGGTACGCTTTTTTATTACGTTTGTTAAATGTTTTATTTATTGTTCACTCTCAAATAAGTGTTTTTAACAAAGTGCACAATAATCAGGTTATAGAGTGTCAGTAATCGCTGGGTGTGTGGCGTTCACACGTTATACCCAAACGCTTCAATGACAGTTTTTATCACATTAATCATGTGCTGTTCGGTACCAGTAGCAATCACTTAATAGTGATGGTATGTCAAACACAATGGGTCTGAGTACCTAAGTGACCATGCATTAGTTAGTTGTAACGGGTTGTTTTCTGAGACTGAGTGATCACACTAGGCTCAGTATGTTGAGATCATATGCCCGCCGGCCATATAAACTGTGGCGGTGATCGTTACACGTTAGTTGGATACAAGACTTGCAACGTGGAATCCACAGTCCCTGGAGCGCGGCGTGCTTGATAATTACACGCCGTCTCACAGTATGTAAGACTGGATTCTCACTTGCGATACAGATAGGCACCCTTCAGCCAACGGGCTGCTTGTCAATGCGCCCGCTCAATAACGTTTTTAAATTTTAAACTAGACAGATCAAAATGTACATTTCAATTGGGGTAAGGGAGTGGGGATAGCCCACGAAGTGTACGGTCGGCGTACGCTTCGCTAATGAGCTTCGTCAGGACCGTCTGGTCCTGACGAAGCTCATTAGCGAAGCGTACGCCGACCGTACACTTCGTGGGCTATCCCCACTCCCTTACCCCAATTGAAATGTACATTTTGATCTGTCTAGTTTAAAATTTAAAAACGTTATTGAGCGGGCGCATTGACAAGCAGCCCGTTGGCTGAAGGGTGCCTATCTGTATCGCAAGTGAGAATCCAGTCTTACATACTGTGAGACGGCGTGTAATTATCAAGCACGCCGCGCTCCAGGGACTGTGGATTCCACGTTGCAAGTCTTGTATCCAACTAACGTGTAACGATCACCGCCACAGTTTATATGGCCGGCGGGCATATGATCTCAACATACTGAGCCTAGTGTGATCACTCAGTCTCAGAAAACAACCCGTTACAACTAACTAATGCATGGTCACTTAGGTACTCAGACCCATTGTGTTTGACATACCATCACTATTAAGTGATTGCTACTGGTACCGAACAGCACATGATTAATGTGATAAAAACTGTCATTGAAGCGTTTGGGTATAACGTGTGAACGCCACACACCCAGCGATTACTGACACTCTATAACCTGATTATTGTGCACTTTGTTAAAAACACTTATTTGAGAGTGAACAATAAATAAAACATTTAACAAACGTAATAAAAAAGCGTACCAGACACTACTTTGTTTATACTAAAAACCAATGGCACAAGTACCGTGACAATTTATTTGTAAAATAACGGCAGGCATATTAAGCATAAATTACTGAGGAATTAATGATATTTAATCCTGTTAAATCGTGAGCCAGCGTGTCCCAAGATAGATACGCTGTACTCCAGGGATCATATCAGTACTAAGTACCACCTTTCCCCTACAAATGGGGTAATTTATGATACATGTCCAATGCCCACCGTGTATATATAAAAATACAAGACACTGGTACCGAACAGCACATGATTAGTGTGATAAAAACTGTCATTGAAGCGTTTGGGTATAACGTGTGAACGCCACACACCCAGCAATTACTAACACTCTATAACCTGATTATTGTGCACTTTGTTAAAAACACTTATTTGAGAGTGAACAATAAATAAAACATTTAACAAATGTAATAAAAAAGCGTACCAGACACTACTTTGTTTATACTAAAAACCAATGGCACAAGTACCGTGACAATTTATTTGTGAAATAACGGCAGGCATATTAAGCATTAATTACTGAGGAATTAATGATATTTAATCCTGTTAAATCGTGAGCCAGCGTGTCCCAAGATAGATACGCTGTACTCCAGGGATCATATCAGTACTAATATACCTGACTATACAGTCCCATTACATCGTGAGACAAAGTGTCCTATAGTCAGACACATTGTACTCCAGGAACTGTATTAAGACCACCACTGACGTGTACGGCTACTCTATAATGGGCATCCCTATTATGTGCATATACGATTTGTGCTAGATTGGTCGTTACCGACACGCTCTTGTAGACATACTAATACTACATACTGAGCGATTATTGGTATTGCTAATTGCAAATCTTGCTTAATTTTGCCTAATTATTTTTGGCATAACTCTGCCTAATTATTCATATCTGGCATAATTATCGCGGTAATACCAAACCTATCTTCGAACAGCCAACCCCAAGCTTGTACCACCTTTCCCCTACAAATGGGGTAATTTATGATACATGTTCAATGCCCGCCGTGTATATATAAAAATACAAGACACCCAATAGACGGACCACGTACCCCAACATTAGTGGGAATTGAATATTAGGAGTGTGGGACCCCACGTTGTAAGGATAATTTATATCCTTTTTTTAAAATTATATGTATGTCATCTTTGTTCTGTGTCTTTTATATTTCGCTATACTTTTAAACCCATAACAATAAAAGTTACATTTTATTTGACTCTTTATTTTTTGGTGCACCACATAGTGACATTTCTTCCTGTCCAAAACTGTACATGCGTTGGGACATCTGTCACATTCCCGTTTTATGACTACGCATCAAATCAAAGGACAAAATAAAAACAATCGTTTGTAGAATATTTCTCTGTCAGCTTATTCTAATTGGATGATTTTATAAGGAATGTACATTTATAAATTGGTGCCTCCACTATTGGGGAAAATATTGTAGTACTTCGTTCCCGTGGCCCTCAGGAAACTTTGTGGTCAGGCAGCCTACACTTATACAGTGGTTTTATATTATTATTGTTTTTAGGCTATAGCGCGTGGAGGAATATTGGGGTTTGATATATATATCCCAAGAGGGAAAAACAGCACTCACTAGTCTTCTCGTGAAAGTATATGTCCAGCGTTTAATCCAATCAAAACTATAGCCTGACGACTTCTGTCCTGGTGTAGACCTTGTCAAGGCGATGGCAATATAAGCAGAAAACCAACAATGGGGTAGGAGTACTGGGACAAGGGGTATATGAACACCTATGGACAGGTTTCATTCTGCTCCAGATGAAGTGGAGAGACCTTTACCAGGGAAACAATTTTTAACCTGATATTTAAACCTCCTGAGGATTTATTTCATCACCACCGTATACTAGATAAAGGGCTCTCCATCTTTTCTATGGTCAAATCTCCTTCAAGCACAAAAAGAGGACCTGACCAGCGGCATCTAATAATACATCACCCAGGTTTACCGAACATCCCTTCATTTGGGAAACTGCCACCTGGAAAAACCTCTGCTGCCTTAATAGAGACGTTCCATCCAGTTACCATCAATATAACCTAGACACAGGAATTATTGAATTGTAATAGAGGTTACCACCAATATATCCTAGATATAGGAATTGAATTGTAATACAGATTACCACCAATTTATTTTATAGTCTTTTACTAAATTTTAAACATGTCCTACTAATTGTTTCAATAAATACATTTGACTTGAATGAAAGTCATATGCTTAAATTGCAGCTGAATTTGAAAAACAGAGCCAGCACAAATTCCTTTTTCACTAGTTGATAAGTAGTCTTTGCTGCAAAGTTCACACTGGGTCTCACTACTAGAACACCCTTCTAGTAGGGTAGGTGAGTGCTAACTAGTCTTAGACATGATTTTGAATAAAACTCATTAACTCAGCTACATGCCCATAATGAAAAGGAAGCAGATTTGGAATTCCAAGCAACTGTAACAATTTTAGATCTTATGAATTTCGCTTTTCAAAACATTATTTCACTTGAGTTATGTTGGCTGCAAATCCAATCTTGATTTGGGAAAATTGCCTAATACAGGTTGAGTATCCCATATCCGACTATCCGTTATCCGAATTATTCCGAAAACCATACATTCCAGAAAGTGAAAAAAATTTTGTTTGCTAAAAACTCACTGGGGACATTTGTAACAGCACTACTGAGGACATAATATGTAACTGGCACTATACTATATATGTGCAAGGCAATGACTGCTTGGCTTTCAAATTCAATATCTGATTTGTGTACTATGTTTTGAAACCTTGTTTTTTTTAACAAATAAAATATATTTGTGTGCATTTCATGTTTTTGATGTGTTTATACAGCATAAATGCAAGATACTTCAAAATACATAATTGAAATATTAAAATATTCTGAAATACGGAATAATCCGTTATCCAAAATTCAATGCTTAAAAGAGCATTTTGGATACGGGATACTCAACCTGTATGATTTACCTTGATTTCAACATTGACACAAAAACCTTTAAGTTTCAGTAAGGGTGGTGTGTACACTTTAATAGCCAACAGCCACATCACAGAATGACATCACTGGATGAAGTGCTAAAGAAGGTCTAGTGCAATAACACTCAACATTTGCAATAGCTTTTAAGAAAATTAATCCAGTCTCAATGGGGTATATTTGCTACACATTGTCAGATTATATTATACAGTCAGTCAATACTGCTGATTTTCTATAGATAAAAAAAAGAAAAAGAAATAAATGCAAAGCCAGCCTAATTTAACATTTAAACCAGGCATGTCCAACGTTGGCCCTCCAGATGTTGTGAAACTACACATCCCAGCATGCTTTGCCACATTTTTGCTATTAGAGAATGCTAAAACTATTGCAAAGCATGCTGGGATGTGTAGTTTCACAACATCTGGAGGGCCAACGTTGGACATGACAGATTTAAACGATCCATCAATGATCAGCAGCATCAACAAACCATTGTATAATAATGCTGCTTTCCCACTGTAGACCAGTTTAAAGTACTGGTAATCTTAAATGGTATTTAAAACGGTATTAGCATTCCCACTGCAGCAGATTACCGTTTTAAATACCATTTAAGTACCATTCCCATTGCAGTGAACCGTGTAAAATGTAGAGTGCCTAACCCCCCCCCCCAAGTGTAAAGAGTGCCTAACCCCCCGTACCTGCCCTGTGCCCCCACCTCCCCTCCCCTTGTACTTACCTGCACGGGGATGCAGGGCAGTGGGGAGGCAGCGGGGGTCCATGCAGGGTACAGGCAGTCCCAGTGCCTGATGAGAACTAGTAGTTCTCACTTTGCGCATATGTAATGAGTGCACGTGCATAATAATGAGCTGCTCATTACACATGCACAAAGTGAGAACTACTAGGTCTCATCAGGCACTGGGACTGCCTGGAGGCTAAATAACGTTTAAGAGGCATTCCCACTGCCTATTAAACGTTATTTTAACGTGTAGGACTCTGCTTTAAAAACGGGTTGAAATACCATTTAGCTTTAAACGGTATTTCAATTCTGGCACTTTCCCACTGCAGCCTTAAAACGGTAAATTGCGCTGAAAATCTGCAATTTACCATTTTTTAGCTGCAGTGGGAAAGGGGCATAAGCTATCCCTGCTCAGGCCAATTCATTTGTTTACCAACAGGGCTTATAGAGCGTAGTTTCATTTATACAGGAGCAGCATAAAGACATGGGTCAGGCGTTTGTCACTGTGCATACCCCACTTCTGTTGGCCAGCTGCGCAAATTGAGGCTTCACAAACCCTTCTATGTGGAACATAGTTGTAATATTGATCGCAGCTACATATACAAGAGGCATCTTCTACTGAGAAGTTTTCTGCATGCCCCTCCTAGAAATCGGAAGAAAATGCATTGCTGCTTGCATCGGGCACTAAACTTCTGCTCATCTCTGAATTAGACCCTTTGTTCCTTGGTTCTGTGTCAAATTCATCAGGCCTACAAAAAGGTCAGTCATGGATGAAATTTCTAAATAAGGAAATTGGGTATTAACATTTCAATAAAAAACACCAATAACAAAAATCAAGGCAAAAAAACACAAACTTGTGGGATGCTTTTTTTTTTCTTAAATATACTATTTATTTTATATATAGTTTTACACATTTCGTTTCTGAGAAGACCACAAGAAAAACACTGGAAACTAGAGTAAGAATTTGGGACTTTCGGCTCTGTAGACAGATTCACCACTATAATACACCCGTAAGTTTTTGAAGTTTGGGTAAACACCTCTTCAATAAAACACCCACACAGTGACAAGAATGAGACTTTAATCAGTTTTAAGTGGAGTTTATAACACTAAGATAAAGGGATGTTAACACACATACAATAACAAATGGACACGTGATTTGTATGAGGCATTATCCTGTACATGTAATTTGTTGTATATTTTCTCAGTGCATAGCATTACACACAGAGTCACTGCTGCACAGCACAATAATATTTTAAGAGGCTGAACCGGAGAAAAGACTAAACCAACTTAAAAAAAAAAAATCCCCTCCCCCCTTCCCAAAACAAACATCCAAAAACAAATATACAGTTTCAGGGAAATCCTCAAATATTTTGGAGCAGAATAATGGAATAGAATATGCCCGTCTCCAGTTGAAGCCTCTTGATAGTGCACAGTTCCACCCATTCCATTTGCATGCATGACAAGTTTAACAGTATTTAAACAGAAAAGGAGGTAAACGAGGCACTTTGTGGCAACCACAGGCATCGTTCGACATATTGCACAAATTTTGCTAGAATTAAAATGGGAACTTTTTGTTACTGGCATAAATGTGTAAAAATAGTAATAAAAATAATGAATTTATGAAGAAAAAAAAAAATAAGTTTGATACTGCCTGCAAACTCCACTTGAGTTGATGGCCTCTGCCACAGAACTTGAAAGCTTATGTACACAAGTCTAAATTCTGTGACATTGTTGAGACTGACAACAGCCCCGACACTGACTCATTGAAAATACTTAAAGCAAACTTTTTTATTCCTAATTAATCCCTCTGGTTCAATATTAAACCCGCTAGTAAATTTAGCACAGCTAAAATATGGTCAAATGGATTTAATTTAAAAATAGGGAGGAGAGAACAAAATCACTCAGTCATAGGAATTCTTGTCAAAATCGGAGGGGATGGTAACTTAAGAAAAAAAGCAGAGTATGTCATATATATTTTATATTAATACATATATAATGCCATTTTTTCCCACTTCAGATGACTATACCATAAAAACATTAGCAAGGCTCTTCAATAATAATGACTCAACACAGGATTTCCATAATATAAAAAATGTGGGGGGGGGGGAGAACAGTGCAAAATCCCATATTTAAACATTTTGGCTGGTTAATTTAAAACTACCATCATTTTCACACAAAAGCAGTCAGGCAATTGGGAACCAAATAAGATTTTGGGGGGTTGGCATATGTTAACATTAGCGGACAAGCAACTATAAAGGTCTCTTGTGCGGCGGTTACATTTCAGAAATGCAAGTTCTTCGCTTGTCACTCACAGGTCAAGTACAACCACTAACAAATTGGGATGGATTTATATAAATTGGCCATCTCCCTCCCCCCTCTTAATCTATTGCCCTGGTCACAGCTCTATACAATAGCAGCAGATATGTACTCCACACACACACACACATACACACGGGAACATCCATGCCTGAATCATTGTTGACTCCTCAACTTAGTGCAATCTTTTACATGCCACGTCTTCACCACTGGCAATGTCGGTAAGGCAAAAAATGAGGTTAACCATCATGAAACACTGCATGCAGCCATTCAGAATAATGGAAACCTAATTTTCTTATTGAATGTTAAGTTCAAACTTAGCAATCTGCTTTTGTTTTGACAGCACAGTTCCAAAATATGGACAAAACCCCCATAAGCAGCCTACAATAAAATGTAAATATTTAGAGTAGGCAGTCAATAAAAGTATTTTAAAGTGTTTAACAGTTATGCGAACAGTTTGCAAACATCCCTTGTGGTATGTGTTCGTATAGTGTCTACGTAGGAATACAGAGTGCCAAATTGCTTTTCCAAATCAAGTTGTGCTAAAGTCTCATTGCCATCCAGGACAATTCAACTCTTGATTACCATAAAAGGACTAATACTGTATACTGACTAAACAAAAAGTTGGAATAATATAGTGCAGCCAAGCTCCAATAGGATGTCCATTATCTATGTGTTGTCTTCTGGCAAGAAATCAAATAATGGGATTCAACTTATAAAATATAGGCATACTACAACCGCAAGAGGTAAGTGCATGTTTTTCAATTACAGGAAATGTGTTGGAAATAAAAGGGTACTGTTCATGTTAATTAATTCACCATACTGTTATTTGACTTCAGTGACTTACTGCAATTTCTCCAGTACAATTGGCTGACTATTGGTTAAATAATACAAAACCCCTATAGCAGTGGTTCCCAAACAGTGTGCCTAGGCACCCTGAAGTGCCCCAGGTTGGCGGTCAAGGACCAATTTAAATTATGGGGAAAATAAAGTGGTAGCTTGTGCCAATCAAAACATGTATATAAATCAGAATAATAAGTGTACATAAGCACATAACTAAAACTAAGAACGACAGCAAAAGCACCCTTTACTTAATTTATTGATGAATTTGAAATACAATATTAAAATGTATTTATGCTAGGGGTGCCCTGATAAAATCTGATACGCTAGGGTGCCGCGATTCAAAAAAGTTTGGGAACCACTGACCTATAGTATTATGGGAGACATGAGTCATTCCTTCTAGTACTCAGGCACACAGGCATTAAGTTGCCCTCCTGAGTGATTTTAATATAACAGTATACAGGGCTTTTATGATTTTTTTTAAGGGAGCATTGGTTCTTAATTTGAAGTGATAGATTTAGGTTTATAGACGCTTCAGAAGAATTGGCCAACCATGATCACTACATCCTGTTGACTAATTACACATTAGGCAATAGTAATAACTGTAATAAAAGAAAAACAACATGAGAAGGCATCTTTCGTTGAAACAGAGCTCAATGATCCCTCATCATTAAGAACTCCATTAGACACGCAATGTATACATACAGCTGCAGATAAGAACTGTGTAGAACTATTTAAAATGCAGAAATTTCCACTAAATTCTGTTGTAAAGATTTTAAAACAAAAAAAATCTATACACAGAAAATGTTAAAATCTCTTCAAGCCAAAATATTTTATTTAGAAACATTGATCGAAAGAAACGGCAACTTTTCCTGGAAGGCTTACTTGTGCCTACACATTGAGTAATAGCCTAATCTAGAACCACAGACATTGCATCTCCAGACAAATTAAAAATGCATAATTTGGCAAGGAGTTCAAGAGAGCATACTCAAAAATCAAAGTGCAATACTTAGAATTTAAAGGAAGGCGTCTTTAAAATTCCCAAGGAGAACCTTTGAATTCTATAATTCAATGCAGGCGTTTGATTCATGCCGTTTAACATATAATAGGGGAAAAGTAATGGATTGTGAATATTCGAATAATGGATATTTGTTTTGCTTAGCAAGTACCAGTTATAAAATTCTATAAAGCATGTCTGGCTAAAAAGTAGACTTGCCACCTCTAACTGAAATCACAAGTACCCTATCTTATGGTCGACTACTTCCAAATGCTCCAATTTGAATTTCAGCTACCAATGATAACTAGGTCAAATTACAGTTCATAAAACAAAATAAAAATGGGATTTTACACTGTTATGAAATGTATTTTATTAAATATAAAAGTATATAGCGCAGTTGTGGTAAGCTTAATATGATGCAGTCTGGCGTGCAAAATAAAGTAAAAAATTATAAACAAACAGCTCCACATTAAAAAGTGGAATACCATGCTGCATTTGTAAGTAATGATTGAACACTGCCAGTTCAGAAATCGAATATTTTAATAGTAAAATAACTACATAGAATATTTGGGACATTTTATATTTTTGATATACACCATTTTATATCTGTTCCGTGTTGAAACTTTTAAAGCAACACTGACTTCATAACCATGTGTAAAGTAAAAAAAAAAAAAAAATTATATATGTATATATATATATTTAAAAAAGGACATTGAAGCTACTAAACATTCTTCAAGTAAAATTCCCTAACAGTTTAAGTGTGCAAAACTGCAAAACTCATTGTAATAGAATGTGTAAGGTCAAAAAGGTGGATCTGCTGAAAGCTATGCAATAAATGCATCAGGCCTCTCCCTTTTCCTTCTTTGCAGAAAGATCTGTTAGAATCATACACTGAAACTTCCTGTACTGTCTAAAGTTTATATTCAATGAGGAGATAAGGAGACAAATCAGAAGCTTGCAGGCAGCACTTAAAGCATTCACAGCCGGTATATGATTGAAAAAGAATGCAATAATTGGACTCCGATTAACCAATATGTACCAAGATATCCTCATGGACACTCATTTATAGCAATGAAGATAATTCTGGTACAGATGGTTAAAAGGTCTGCAAAAGTAGCACTGACCTTGATAACACAAGGGATGGAAATCATTGCAACAGTTTGGAGTGGATGGGAAAGTTTCAGGAGTTAAAATTGCTATATTTTTTGTTTAAAAATAATTGGCAAAATTTTACTATGAACAATAATCCACAACATTTGTATGGATAAAATTGCTGACAATGCCAATATATTTGTGAGAATGTATATTAATACATATGTAGATCTGCTTGTGAAGGTTTGTATGGTTCAATCCCGTACCTCTTAAAAGAATGCTCCCTATAGCTGCCTTTTCTAGCACCATTATGCTTATAATAGAAAAAACAAAAAAGAAAGAAAAAAAAGAAAGGAAAAAAAGCACAAACAATAAGCAGCGACAGTAGACAATTCCTTTGTATGTTCCGGATTTACGGTAGCACGCTAAACAAAAGGAGCATGTTTTAAACTTGAGATGGTACATGAATCAAGCCGGAAGTAGATTCACTTTTAAATAATCATTATCCACCGCATTTAATTTATGCATATAACAATGTAACCCATGAACATTTCTAAGCCAGTGTTATCTGTTGCCAAACTGGCTGTGAAGAGGCAGGAAGTGAACCTGGTATTTCAAATAGCACATAATGAATTTCAGTTGGTGACAAAATACAAAAACAAAGAAAAAAAAAATGAACCTTACTTATACACATCTCCACTTTCATAAAAAAAAAAAAAAACTTGGAATAAAATGGAAAGTGCCATCTTTATTTATCCTAATTAAGATTTGAATGTCCTTTTGACACGAAAAGGATATTTACATAACATTGCTACGTAACCTTTTCTTAATTTTACGGGGGGGGAGGGGGGGGTGTGTTTTTTTTTCTTCTTTTTTCCTCATTCCATTGGACAACAGTGCCAAAAACCCTGTGGGGCAAAATAATATTGGTCAAGGAAAAAAAATAAAATAATTGCTCCTATAACTGGTAGTCTGACAATGTCATTTGCCATTTAAAAAAGGTCCTTTTTCAGTTTATTCAAGTTTGTCTTTTTCTGTGGTTTTAATTCCCTCGATTTAAAAAAAAAAAAAAAAACACAAAGAAGAAAAAAAAAAAATTCAGACTTTTGTTATCTGATCTTCATCAAAAGGTTCATTCTCTGGGTCAGAGTCAGTGGTGTCAGAATATCGATAATGATCAGGTTCATTGTCACTAACATCCGGTGTCACAGAGGTGGAGCTGCTAGCCTCGGAATTTGAAGATTCTTCTACGGTTTTAGTGAAAAATAGCTTCACCTGTAAACAAAAACATGACTAATTTAAAAAAAATGTGAGATTATATTTAGCATTACATAATCCTCTACACACCCACAATTAAATATTCATATTTATCACTCACTATAAAATAATCTCTCTGGTTCAATTTGGCAAAGTTTGCTACATAATAAATTAAGCCTGGGGAACCAAATTAGCACATCTGACTAGTTATCTAATTCTACTCTATTGTACACTTGGTCTTATTGACCCATGCAATAGACATGAATGTATTATTCTGTAGACCAAACCTCTAAACCAGGCATGCCCAAAGTCAGGCCCGGGGGCCAATTGCGGCCCGCGCTGTCATTTCAATTGGCCCGCAGCCTCCAGCTGGAAGCGGGCAGAGCATCAGATGTGGAAAGTACAGCACAGGACACTAAAGGTGGGGCCCCGGCGAGTGCGCCTTTACCTTGCTGTCTGCTGCAGTGAGGAGGTGCCAGCCATCACAGTCAGATGTGTTTGGCGTCCTACCCCTGCTGCTGCAATCGTATATCACACTACTCCACAATCACAGTGATAGCAGTGTTTGGGGAGGGGGGCAGCAAGGGGGAAGCAAGGGGGAAGCTTGCTCCCGTAACATGCAGAGTGGAGGAGGGCAGCAGCGGGAGCCCAAGCATCTCCTGTCTTTACAGTGCCTGCTTTGCCTCTCCGTCTTCTGGCTTACACAAGGGGCTGGAAAACATACTGAGAAGGGAGGGGGCAGAGTGGGGAACATATAGTGAATGGAGGCAGTGATGGCCATTCAGAGAAAGGGGAGCAGGGGCAGGCTGGGGGACATACAGTGAATGGGGGCAGAGTGGGGTACATAGTGGAGGCACTGATGGACATTAAGAGAAGAGGGCAGGCTGTGGGACAGAGTGAATGGGTGCAGAGTGGGGAACATACAGTGAATGGGGGACATACAGTGAAGGAGGGGCAGGCTAGGGGACCATTCTGATGTGATTAATGCTTCTAAGAATGTCAGGCTGTATGGTCGGCCCCCCACATTTTCACTTCACCAAATCTGGCCCTAGTCCCAAAAAGTTTGGACACCCCTGCTCTAAACTAAGAGGTTTCATTATAGAAAGTTCTTAATTAAAGAGGCTTCAGAAGGACACCAGTTGGGCAGTCACACGAAACTGCTGTCTACTGTTGGATGTCGTGCACAAACTGAGAACATTTTTCAGGGAATGCAGCGTAAAAATAAAGCAGACAATATTTTCCCTGAACAGAAACAAAATAACTCGCCCAAATGTACATTAACTCTCTGCACATGTTGCATCTGCCCCACCTCGATGTGCGAATCGGGATGGTCTCCTTGCATGAACATGAGCTAGATGCTTCTAACAATGCCATTTATTACAAGTGGGAGGGGGGGGGGGGGAGTAAATGCAATGGACATGCCCATATAGGTGAAAAAAATAGTGTTCTCACGTTTCCAGTATGTAGGTCGCATGTTATAAATCAAATGAGGGGGTGTGATGAGGAGAAATGTTGGCCAGCCCTTATGTTGTGTCTGGCTGCTCAGCAAAACATGCAACTTATGAAGACAAACAAGGAAGACCCAGTGTAAACTGCTCTTCCATAGCTCTGGCTAATTTCAAACAATGTAATTCTTTATGGCTTACTTTGAAGTTTGGTGAGAAGTATCTGTTGGCCTTGTCTTTGTTAGCTTTATCTAGGTCGTTTTTTGTTAACGTGAGGGTGAGATATTCCTTGTCATTATCCGAACGTTCGGTGCTGTATATACCATCAAGTTCTTGCTCTCCAAGTAATGTTCCATTTTCTACTTTCTCTGAATATTCATCAGGGCCAGGTACAAAGAACGTATTTACCCAAAAATGAAACATTTTTTCCTAAGAGGGGAAAAAAAATTAAAAAGGTAAAACACTCCATTGTTACACCTTAATGTAGAAATGGACTATAAAACATTAATGCACAGAAATTAGCAGTTCATCATTAACTGTCCTACAATTCATCTTGCAAGCACCACTACGGTTATTCAGTGCCATTCCCTTTAAAATACCATGGTGTACCAATTGCTCTCAACCAACTCTTAAACTGTGTATACACACAGATTAATCTGTCTGGTGGGAACAAAAATCTGGAAATGGGAGAAAATAAGTCGATAAATTCCTCCCAAAAACTGAAAAATGGGTATTTAAAAAAAAAAAGGTACTCTTTACCTAGAAGGGCGCCCATCGCGGGCATCGCATGTACCAAAAAATCGCATGCGATCGACGCGATTACCGCAATTTCCCATAGGGAACAATGTTAAATGTCCCAATTGACCCGATTTTCCATAGGGAACAATGTTAAATGGCCCACAGAGGCCAAATAGGCACCCTGAAGTGTGAAATGGCCCCCCCAATTGTTAACGCCACCCCACGATCAACGTCAACCCGAAGCGTGGCGAGCGCAGCGAGCCCGCGAGGGGCGGCGGTACGCGTCCTACGACCTTTTCATACCCCCACTATCCACGTCGGCGTGGAGTTGAGGATAGAAAGTGTGGCGAGCGCAGCCATATACCTGTGAAGGTGTCCGCGTGCGCTCGCCACGCTTCGGGCTCGGTGCGCTTGCCACACTTTCTATTCTCTCTCCACGCCGACGTGGATAGTGGGGGTATGAAAAGGTCGTAGGACGCGTACCGCTGCGCTCGCCGCGCTTCGGGTTGACGTTGATCGTGGGGTGGCGTTAACAATTGGGGGGGCCATTTCACACTTCAGGGTGCCTATTTGGCCTCTGTGGGCCATTTAACATTGTTCCCTATGGGAAATCGCGGTAATCGTATCGCATGCGATTTTTTGGTCGCATGCGATGCGACCGACGCGATTTTTTTACCTTATGATGCCCAAGATCAAAATCGTGGGCGCCCTTCTAGGTAGAGAGTACCAAAAAAAATTATTGTTTTGTTTAAACGGGGCTCATCTCAGGCACTACAACACCCCATGACCCCTTGCCACATCAATTATTTCCACTTGTACCCCATTACTGTATTATGTACCCCATTACTGTATTATGTTTATGAATTAATAAACACCATTTGGTACAGAAACCAGCATTGTGTCACGTACTGCACCCACGCACCACACACACCCTAGGCACCAGGTTAGCGCTTAACCTTTACCCTAAACCAGTTAACCCTGGAGTCTGACCAACTCGGTTAAGCAGCTCCCGCCACAGACGACCAGAGCGCTGTAACCAGCCAAAAACCAGCATATTTAAGATAATATAGCAAAGCACTTCAACCAATTAATCTGATTTAGGATTGTTTGTTTTACAGCATTTGGGAGCAAATAGTTGAGTCTTATATGCTCTCATACATTGCCAGTCTTTTGTTCCAACCAGATAGATTAGACAGATACATCTGTAGGTGTGTACCCAGTATTACCTGCATCTCAAACTGCTGCAGACCACCCATTACACTACAGAAAGCTATGGACTACACAGCAGTATGAAGCTTCACAGTGCAAACTAGCTTTATAAAGGTGACAGGGAAATACTTTCCCTCCCATTTTGGAATACAGAGGATGGTTATTCAAAAGTAGAGAATGGCAAGCAAGCAGCATGTAAGGAAAGACTGACAGCAAGAACTAAGTAAGGAAGATCTTCCAGCAACACCTATGAATGAGTAGTAGAAAGTTTATAGAATTTAGTTTTAGGGGGTATTTAATCTCCTGCAGCCATCTCCCGACGGGGGAAGATGACTGCAGGGCCCTATTCAATGCTGTCAAGCGAGTTGTTAATTACTGGTCCAGCTGCAATTTTCCCTTGCCTTTAACTACAGTATGCCAGCTAGTTCTGAAGCCTTTAAACACCCAACTGTGCTGTAAAAAATAGCAAACACATTTCATTAGTATAACTTTCATTACTATGTTGCTTCTCCATAGTGGGAAGCCTATTTAACCCCTTCCCGACATTACCTTTTTTGTTAATTTTTTTTTTTTTTTCCTCCTTGCGTTCAAATAAGCGTAACTTTTTTAATTTTCCGGCTATATAGACACATGAGGGCTTTTTTTTGCGGGACAAGTTGTACTTTGTAGTGGTACCATTTACTATACCGTATAATATTCTGGGGAATCAGGAAATAATTCAATGTGGGGTAAAAAAAAAAAAAAAAACCGCCATTCCACAATTTTGCGCTGGTTACGCTTTTTTTGGAGTTCATAGTTCGTTTAAAATGATGGGTTATCTTTATTCTATGGGTCATTACGATTCTGGTGATACCAAACTTATATAGTTTTCATTATGTTTTACCACTAAAAAAAAAAATAGCAACTTTTACGGTTTTTCTAATTTGCGTCGCGTCGCCATGTTCTGCGGCTTATAACTTTTTTATTTTTCCACCTACGGACCTGGGTGAGGGCTCATTTTTTGCGGGCTGAAGTGTACTTTTTAATTAATACCATTATGGGATATGGGCGACTTTCTGATCTCTTTTAGTTATTTTTTTTTGGGTACGCGATGCGACCAAAAAACGTAGTTTTGGCGTTTGGAATTATTTTCCGTTTACGCCTTTAACCGTGCGGGATAACTAATGTTATATTTTAATAGATCGGACTTTTAGGAACGCGGCGATACCAAATATGTTTATTTTTTTTATTTTTTATTTATTTTTATTTGTGAAATGGGGAAAGGGGGGTGATTTGAACTGTTAATATTTTTTTATTTTTTTTTTATTTTTAAACTTTTTTTTTTTTTTTTTTTACTTTTACTACAAGGCCCCCTAGTGTACTTGACCACTAGGGGGCTCGATCGCCTGTACTAGGTTCAGCCATAGAGCTCTATGGCTGAACATAGTGATTTTCAGCACTCTCTATTACATCCTGCCTCAGGCAGGATGTAATAGGAATACTGACACGGCCAGCACAGGGGTCTACATTAGACCCCTGGCTACCATGGCAACCGATCGGCACCCTCCGATCTCGCCGCGGGGGGCGCCCCCCCTCCGATCAGCTATTTAAGCACTGCGGGCGCTTTGCCCGCGGTGCTTAAAGGGTTAAACGGCCACGATCGGCGAACTCGCCGCTCGTGGCCGTGAGAGCAGGTGCCTGGCTGTAACATACAGCCATTACCTGCTCTCTTTCAAGCCAGCTCACTCCGTGAGCTGGCTTGATTCCCCCGCAACCGACACATGACGTATATATACGTCATGTGTCGGGAAGGGGTTAAAAACACAACCTAAGTAATCTGATAATTCAATACCCTCCTTTGTTTTTTGTTTTTTTATATTTAAAAAAGGAGGACTTCTTAAACAAATTCCTATGATTTATTAACAGTTTCTTATATAGCGTAGTATATTCCATTACGCTTTACAACTGCAGCCATCATGTGACGCAGCACTGGCAGGAGTGTTTTGCGTGATGTCTCTGTGGCTACTAAACGAGAAAATTCAGAATGTTGAGTTATATGCTGACGGCCCACTGTAACTATGATTTTATGAATGGAAATCTACACCAAAGGCAATATATACCACTTGAAGAAAAATTCAATTTCTAATGCATATACAAAAATTTGCATGCTATTAATAAAAATGTGCATAATCGTGTTACGTTATACCACATAAAATGTCTTCCAGTCCTTAACGCTTTGTTCTTAAGGAGCCCATATACTATGCAATTCTGGCCCATTTTCATCTGATTCAGATGGATCGTCCCAATATAACAGATGGAAACTGGCCAAATCTGAGGTGTTGGACATCAGATCCAATCCAATGGCATTCCTGTGAGCCTGAGATCACATAGGATGAATTGTAAATCTGAGCCACCAGGGGCACATCATGGATGTTTTTTAGCACCTGTGATGTATCATCTGATTTTCCTTGAACTTCCCCGGCAACTTCGGAGTCTTTCTACATGCATAAATCAGCACATCAAATAGGATGTGAGGGCTGCCGGGAAGGTCAAGGCAAGTCAGGTCCTACTTGTGCCTCCAACAAGTCAGATCAGTGTATGGGCATCTTTAAGCCTCTATAAGGATTCACACTATTTTTAGAAATTAATTCATAATGGGGTTTGGGAAGAAATTGAACATTATTAGTACAGCTAGACTGCAATGTAAAATTGCCATAAGAGAAACAGCTACAAAACTGCCTAGCCAATTGCTTTCAGTTAGTATTAGGGTATTAAAACTCATGTGGTCATGAAAGGTCAACAAGCTAACAAACTGGCAGTCTGAGGTGCCACCATTAATTCATATTCACACTTATTAAATACATGCAGACATGCACAGTGGTCAGGGGCGGGGGTGTGGGGAAGTATTAAAAAACCTGCCTCTTGTTGGTTTACACCTATTTTTATGCATTAACGTTTTAATAAAATAAAAATGTAATCCCATTTGTTATAATACTGTGAAACATTGCTATATATTCAAAACCTTGATCAATCATGTTTTAATGCTCTTACATTAAGGGGGACATTTACTAAGATGCCCAACCAGATTATATCTATTATCTTCTAGAAGCCCTAAATAAAGTAGAATGTAATTGATTGCTACGGACAACACCCCATCTGCAATAGAACGCCAATCTTAGTAAATTTAGTAAAGTTATTAGGCTTTCATATGATTTCATATATTTCAATAAAACCAATTTTAGACTAAACCTAATTAAAGCATGAAAAAGTAATTTTCGGAGAAACGCAAAAACCAGAAAAACGAAAGCGTGAATTATTAGCACTGAATGGGTCACAGGCATTAAACCTTTTGAATTAAAATACTAGTTTAGATGCCTTTTCAGTTCCATGTCTGTTTTGACGTTTTGAATGACCTAAACCAAAGGATGAAAACATTCTTTTTACACTAGCTGGGAATGGGAAAATACATTAGTGTTAACTAATGCTGGGAGAGAAGAAGCTTGATGCTAGGCAGACTTAGCACCTCTTATCTGAATCTCCTCCCTAGATCTATACACACACACACACACTATATATCTATATCTATATCTATATCTATATATATATGATAATAGCGGCACTCTCGGACTTAATCAAATAAACACTCTTGATACGAGTTTACTAAATATATATAAAAAGTGAATGTGTGGCGCCACCTGTGTGTCCTCAACCTAAACAGGGTATGGTAGGCAATGTCCCCCTTTAACCTAAGGGGTGTCAGCCAATCTTCAAAGTAAAAGTAATGGTAAGTTACTTAGAGAGTATGTGTTCAATGAATGAAGATGCGGCGACTACTGCTCATTTAGAAAATATATATAATAATCGTGCTAGCCTGCACTTATGAAAATAAATAAGTAACTGGTGATATATGTGGACCTGGAACCACGATATGTGTCAAAATTGACTAAGAATAAATATTTGGCAAAGTATGTGTGTAAAAAATAAATACATTTATTTGAACAAAATTGGTACAAATTAAAAAACAGACAAGGAGTCTAAGATAATCCCTATACTAAAAAAGTACTGGAGTGTCGGCAGGCTTGGATTCCTGCTGATTATATATATATATATATATATATATACACATATATATACATATATATACACACACATACATACATACATATACACACACACACACACACACACGTCAAATTAAAAAAACAAGTTTAAACCGGCTAACACAGTGGTGTAGAAATTATACACACTAAAGGCCCATACACACTTGAAGATTTTCATCTCAAAAGACTTTCCCAAAATCTCTGATAGATATATCTTTCCCCAAAGTAGTGCGTACACACTGAGCCATTTTCCCAAAGAGCGAGAGATTTTCACGAGGTGAAAGACTTTGCTGAAAATCTTTCACATAAAAGGCGATTTACATAATGGGCTGGGTTTGAATTACAAGGGTGGGAGCAAGGGCCATTATATTCAGTGCATTCCAGTTCTTGGTGCCTGATTCAGAGCCGATAGCTGGGCTGCGTATATGCAGAGCCCACGATCAGGTAAACTACACCCGCGCCGCCCTGACCGGGAAAAATCCCAAACGTGTGCACGGCAAAATTTCATTTGCCGCTGCGCATGTAGGGAGAAATCAATGTATACGGTACGCCATAACAAAATATACACGGGGGAGGGGGGGCAGTGGCGGCGGTAACATATACATTGCTGGCCTGCGAAAAATGTAAGGCATGGCTTTGTGGGACAAGGGACTATGCACTCCGTAATGCCCATTACACATTATGCCACACACCGCAATGTCCATTAGACATATGACACACACCGTAATGTCCATTACACATTATGACACACACCATAATGCCCATTACACATATGCCACACACCATAATGCCCATTACACATATGCCACACACCATAATGCCCATTACACATGCCACACACCGTAATGCCCATTACACATGCCACACACCGTAATGCCCATTACACATGCCACACACCGTAATGCCCATTACATATAATGACACAACTGCCGCTTACCTACATACTCATTGCTAGGGTTTTCATGTACGGTGCCAGGGGTAACATGCTATGTGCACTGCATCCTTACGCTCACCTTGCCCCGCTGTCTGTCCCCGCCTGCATCACTAAAGGAGACCGCCGGGCAGAGCGGTGGGGTCATCCAACTATCTGAAAGCAGGTCCATCTGTCTGCGACTCGCAGCCAATCAGGCGACGGTGGCTTGCGAGTTGCAAGCAGGCGTGTCATTCAAAATAGCCGCACAGCGGATGGTTGGACCTGCTCTGAGACAGCCGGGTTTACCACCACTTTGCCGGCTGTCTCCTTTAATGATGCAGGCAGGTACAAACAGCAGAGCAATGTGAGCGGACGTTCCGCCTCCAAAATGAACTGACGGAACGCAGTTATGACCCGTTCCGGCTCTATTTAAACCATGGTGGGCAGTAATATATACATTGCTGGCCTGTGCAAGCTATGTATATATTACTGGCTAATAACTAAGTCATTGGTGCCCAGTGGTGCCTGTAATATATAGATTGCTGGCATGTGCCAGCAATCTATATATTACTGGCTTATGGTTGTCATTGGTGCCCAGTGGTACCTGTAATATATAGATTGCTGGCATGTGCCAGCAATCTTTATATTACTGGCTTATGGTTGTCATTGGTGCCCAGTGGTACCTGTAATATATAGATTGCTGGAAATGTGCCAGCAATCTATTACTGGCTTATGGTTGTCATTGGTGCCCAGTGGTACCTGTAAAATATAGATTGCTGGCATGTGCCAGCAATCTATATATTACTGGCTTATGGTTGTCATTGGTGCCCAGTGGTTCCAGTAATATATAGATTGCTGGCATGCGCCAGAAATCTATATATTACTGGCTTATGGTTGTCATTGGTGCCCAGTGGTTCCAGTAACATATAGATTGCTGGCATGTGCCAGAAATCTATATATTACTGGCTTACAAAAAAAAAGACACATTGGTGGCCAGTGCTGCTCCGTGTGGAGCAGGACGGAGGGAGGCGGGGGGTGCATCAGCTGCACATGTGGCCTGACCCGGGAGGACGCGCACAGGTGACCAGCGGGGCGGGGAACGGCAGGTGAGAAAGGCGGGGAGCAGGGCTTTCAGCAGCCAGCCGCCGCAGCAGCGAGCCGGACATAGCGACTCAGCTGGGCAGCGTCAGCGTGGACAAGTGAGTATGACAGGCGGGGGAGGGGAGGGGGGGCGGCAGCGGGGCGTACCGCCGGGCTGAAAGTGGCTAATCTTTCAGCCCAGCAGCGTACACACACACACAGCGATGATGGATGACAAGCCATCCATCATCGCTGGATCTGCTGGCAAAACCAGGAGCGCGCATCATCGCTAGTCGGGGGTCGCTGGCCCATACACACTAATCGATTTTCATCTGAAAATCGGTCAAAACGCCTGTTTTGACCGATTTTTAGGTGAAAAATCGTCAAGTGTGTATGGGCCTTAACACAATAAAATTAATAAAATTACAGCACCACTCAGATATCTGGCTTATATGCAGGTTTTGCGTCCACATAGTCTTGTACATTGCAAAGAAAGTGACCTGATCTGACTAGTGCACCTGTTTCACATGACCTGCAAAGTAAAGGTCACAGGAAGGGGAATTTAGCAATGTTACTCGTAAGACAGAGGTCAACCTTAAACTAGGGTTTGGATCTATTACACAACATGCACTGGCAGGCAGGAGGTATGTAAATATTTAATCCAGTATTGAGCACATGAAGCCTACATGTACTCCTAACTAGAACTGATAAGCACTGGTAATTTACACCATTAATTACACTTACAGGTGCCTATGTTCACATTCCTGCATCAATGGAACAACATTTACAGAATAACTAAAGCTTAGTTACTGAAGGAGAGTTTCCAAACAACTGTCACACAGGGTTTTTATAATAGTCTGGGGTTTTCCAGCCTGAAATGCACCTGCTGGGCGACATTTAAGTGACCGGGGATACACCACTGGAGCAGTTTAGCTCTCGCACAACAGCATGCAAGACTTAGATCTCTTCAGCACATTGCACATTTATGGCTGAAAAATAGAAGCATTCTAAAAGACTACCAGCCATAAAGCCCCATACACACTAGGCGATATAGCTTATGACTGATATAGTCAATGATTTCCTATAGATTGTAAGCTTGCAGCAGGGCTCTCCTACCTCCAAGTCTGTCTGTTACCCAGTTTTTTTATCACGGTCTACTATTGTAAAGCGCAACGGAATCTTCTGCGCTATAGAAGACACTGTAAATAAATAAATGATTTCCCATGGACAAACGATTAAGTGCAACATCATTAAAAGTGAACCCCAAAATCACACAGCGTTAACAATAAGATTCTCCAAATCTTATTGGGAGGAGAGTGTGGCTAAAATGCACTGGCTAAAGTGTTCTGGGCAAACCTTTATGTCCAAGGCACTGTTATTTTCACTATTGCAAAAACTTACTGGCTTTAACAAAATAGGCATCAGATCTGCTAAGGATTTCCAGGTTTAATTTTTACTTTGGAAGTCAAATTTGTATCGCTGGCACACCCATGTGTATTCCATAATAAATGCTCACTCCCTCAAAAGCTTTATTGCTGCGTTCGTGCCTCCAATACAACGCTTGTTTTTGTTTTGCTAATGGCCAATTTTGACTAACTGCACTTGATAAACACATTCTACTGGCAACAGTCAAGATAGACTTGTCTGCACAGTCTATTTAGCCAGGCAATATCGATGCAGCACATTGGGATGCATGCGGCTGAACACTGCGATTTTGACTATATAGTCAAAATGGATAGCCAAAAATCGCAACATGTGTACACAGCTTTAGTCTTAGAATTGTAATTGTTTATTTCGTACTCACATCAGTATTTGTTTTAAATAATTTACCATTTAGTTGCCATTGTACACACGCCAATGCTTCCCTAGGAAGACTAACGCTGGCGCTTTTAAAATTCATACTTTTTCTATTCAATTTTAAAGCCACGGTGCTGTGCATCAGGATGGAATCAGCATAGAATGCGGCTGAAAACCCTACGATGTCCATTTGATTTTACATGTAGAAGCAAAATCTAATAGAAAAATAGACCAAAACCGAACAGTGTGTATAGGGCAATGCTTGCGCATAACAGACAACATAATTAGTATTTTGTTAGTATCTATTTGTTCATGTATACCTACCAACAGATATAACAGCTTCCAAATCCTCAGATACTGTCAGTTTTTTTCCGCATTGTATCCCTCTTAAACCTAATACATTCTTCCACAAAAACATTAGAGCCCTATATTTTAGGCCAGCTATAGGAGTTAATTCACTGCAATAAATTAACCATGGGCTAAATGGTCTGTGGGAGTTATTCAATTACAAGGTGTGAGAAGTTTGCAGTCTGTACTTAAGGAGTATTTCTGTTAGTTTGAGGGAGGCTTGAACATTTCTGGTTAGTGCTGCAAACGCACTGCCCCATAGCAAAGGATAAGTTTCCTGGAACGTGTGTATTAAACGTGCATTTGCAGCAAAATTTATCAAGCAAAACAAAACGTACTTGAAGAAAACTTGGGGGTAGGAAGCTACCACCCTTTTGCACACACTGTAAATTAATCTGGCTCATTAGTATTCTGTATAAGCATTAATCTTCACCTATTTTTTTATAATATTAAATATTTTGCTACCACCTATAATATAGAGAAAGTCATTTTGCGTCTGTTGGCATATTAAAAGGTGAATATTCAATCTGTGTCGGGAAATATCTGCACTCATCTATTCAAGGCTGCCTTTAACAGCATTGAAGGATGTCAGACCCAACTTTTTTTTTCTTTTTTAAAGTCTGATCTGTTTTGTCGGAAAGGGCTGCAGATTGTCTAATTCCCAGACAGTTTCCAACAATTTATGGACTTTACGACACTCTACAGTTGGAAAATAAATTCAGACTGTCAAGTTAGTGTCGGATCTGACGAAAATGGGCAGGATTGCCGGGACGTTCCAGCAGTCAGAATCTCAGATTGAATACACCCCAAATATCACTACAACTGTAGAATACTTAAATATATGTAATAATAATAAAAAAAAAAAACTGATTACCACAGAGGAAAAGCTATACCTTACTTTCTTCAAAAATATATATTTCCAGAAAATAAATTCACCCCTCTGATCGCAGCTAATTTACGTATTTTTGGGTGCAGTACACTCTACAACTCTTCACAAAAAATGAAATACACAAACTATAGCGCTGTCCTATATGTACTTTTTTAATCCATTCTGGTTGAATAATAAGACATTGATTAAAATAGCTGTAAACTCAAAGCTCTGAAACCATACTGCCTTGCACGAAGTAGGCCTCGTAACCTCTACCACAGCATATATTACACCCACTCTCCCCTACGCCAGGATCACACTGATAAATCAAGAGATATTAAAATATATTTCTTTAAATCTGCCCTTATCTGGCTACTCATCCAAACAAGTGTAATTTGAACTTTTCGTAATTTTACACTTTATAGCCTCAGAGAGAAGACTTAACAAACCTTTTTAGACTTGTAACAAACCTTTTTCATCATCTTGTTCTGCTTATGGAAAAACTCCACCTTTATGTCCCCACAAACAGGAAGTGGCTGCGGGAAATCAAAATACATGTATTTCTCCTCACGTCTTGTGGGTCCTGTGGATGATGTAAATATCTTAACCTTCAGCTGATAGATGACAAACTGTGGATCTATGGAAAAAGGGAAAATGGCATGTTAGGATTAACGATTTACAATTCTATGCAGTATTACAAAGGTGATATGAATCAAGAAAAAAAAATTAAATTCAGTTAAGAATTTAAATTTTTAGCATCTAAGTTCTAATTTAATGGTTTGTGTGACCAACCCTGCACTGGTCACAAACACCAAATATTCTACATAGGGCATATGATAAGCTGCATTGAGTGGATTCATGCTGCAGACATTGACTTGCGACCAGCGCCAAAGCCTTATTTCACGCAGGTTTCTGTTTGCATCTGAAAGGAGAATTGCAATATATAAGTGCAGTCTCGGGGCTGGACGTCCACAACAAATTAAATCAATCACAGCCACTTTAGATGAGAGCCAAATCTCTCAATCAAGTGAGCATACACCTCACTCCAATATGATAAGAAAACACTTCTGTTTTAAATGAAAACTAGAGACGCAGAACAAACACCCACACAAAAAAAAGCAATAATAGAAGATATACACAGGCATTAAAAAATTAGGTGATGTGCAAAACTGCCTATTTTTGGTTCTAATTGCTGGGGATGGGAAAAAACAGGGACTAGAAATAGGTAGCGGTTTGAACTGGAGTTGGTAAAAGGGGAGCTGCAGCTTGCATAGACTACTGAGAAACTGGCCAGAAAATACTGTCTGTATTACATGTTGTTCCTATAGGTAAAGAGTGACTACTAGTCACTCGGACAGGTTCCCATAATTACACCAAGACAAGTTTCACCCCAGGAGAAGGAAACAAATTCCTGGTTCCGCCTTTCAGAACACTGGGGAGGAGAGGAGGAGCCACCTACATGCACTACAGTTCTGGTGTAGGCCAAAGAAAGACCACCATACGGAATCTCAGTTCACACTTCTGATGTGCCCTCTGACTCACCCTTACATATACAGCACTCACTCGGCACAGGATAGAAGTATTATTCATGGACTGATGTGTTCAGTCTCCTCAATTGTTATTTGCAATCACAGGTCCTTTGAGAATATGCACGGTGTACACACCCTTAGCATAGCGCAGTCCTTGCCATCCCACAAATGAGTCGCACCCAGCAATGGATAATGGCAATCGCAATACATGCACAAGTGCAACTGTTCACAGGTAAGAGTAGGCTGGATGCAACTGTACAAGACAATATTGTCTTTACCTCATTTGATTGAAGACTATTTTGCATTGTAAACAAATAAGTAAACTCTGTATGCCAAGAGGCAACGTGCCCTTCCCAGTGCAGGGTAAGCAAAGTATCTAATTTGGGGTTCAACGTTGCAGTCAGCGAGGCCAACAGCATAATGTTGCACCAAGGCACACTAGTTCTGCCACTAAAAACTGTATCAGTATATTTTAATCTAAATCAAGACACATGGAGAAAGGAGCAGGAAACAGGACACAGACCTGTGTGGCTATTTATATCCACTTCTCAATTGTCACAGGAAATATTTGCCATTTTTTCATTTTAAAGATTTTTAAAAATTTAAATTCAAAGTAATTCCCCATTTTTCCATACCATGACACCTTGGGCATGAAATTGTTATAGACTGGTTGGAAATGACTGCTCTACCTATGTAAAGACATACATATAGTAAGAAAGATTTGCAAAGAAATCAATTACCTAAACGACACTCGACAATGTTAGTTAAAGTAATTTATCACATGGGAGCATTAATTGTTCCAGATCACGGACAAGGCACAAATACCTGGCAGAAGACATCCAGTCAAAGTCACACCGAACGATACCAGCACATTTGACAATTGACTGTCCTCTATTGTGCATCTGTAGTGGAAACATTTTCATGCCAGTCTGAAATAACTTCTAGATGCAATAATAACAGATTACATATGCGCAAAAAAAAAAAGTGTCCAGGAATTCACCAATGACTTAATCGGTAAAAAGACACGTAAGTTTAGATTAACTGCTCAGTGCAATGTGGAATACATAATTAGATAAAAAGTGTCAGACTCAAAGGGGGGTATTCAATGTTTGTCGTGCTCCCGCAGCCACCCCCCAGATGGGGGAGATGGCTGCGCGGCCCTATTTAATGTGGTCTTCCTGTTGACAGCATTCAACAGGGGTTCTCGGCAGAACGAGCCCGACATCACAAGCTGTCGGGCTCGTTTTGCCGAGAAAAGCCAGAAATAGGCAAGTTCCCGGGCGGAGCTCGTCTATTTCCACCCTTAACTCGCGGCAACGCCCCTTTCTCGCCGCTCGGCGGCCGGGACATCGAATCCCGACTGCCGAGCTCAAGTCGAGCTTGCTAGACCCCCAAAGTCAGGTTTACAGACACAAGCAGGATATACAGATATCACCAAGGTGCCAGCCATGTAGAAGTGATACTGGAACAGGATGAGATTGGCAGGTCGAAAAAGGCCGACGTTCCTTAGGTCAACGTGGCCAAAATGTCTAACACAAGCAATAGGTTGACAGTTTAGAAAAAAAAAAAAAATTAATCAAAACAGGTGTTTTTTCAAACTAGTGGGCATATAGCTTGTTTATAAATCGTGCCCGAAGAATGGCACTATTCGCTCATAACCAGTTTACCAATCATAATTAATAGGTAAACACAGAAAATCCCTGGAGGTAAAATATACCCCTTTCACACCAGCCAAAACTCCTGGGTTGTCACGCGGAACAACCCAGGACTAGCGTGAAAGGGTGCCGGGCCAAAAGCCAGGACACTATGCCCCAGGATTTCAACCCTGCTAGCTACCAGGTTTGCTCCCAGGACCTTCCAGTGTTAATGGCTGGTATGAAGAGTGCAGGAACATATCCCTCCTTCCCATGTTGCCTCTGCTGAGTCCCTTTCAAATGACATTCTCATAGAAATGTAGGGTCATCCAGGGTTTAGTATGAAAGTGCCGACCTGGGATTTCCCTACTTCAAAAGCCTGTGTAAATGGGGCCCAACCCGGGAATGTCTCTGCATGTAATGGTGTAATGGTTAGCATTTCTGCCGCACAAAGCGGAGGCCATGGGTTTGATTGCCCTAACTGTGTGGAGTTTGTATATTCTCACTGTACTTGCGTGGGTTTCCTCTGGGTACTCTGGTTTCCTTCCACAATCCTAAAATAAACTGGTAGGTTAATTGGCTTACAGCTAAATTAAACCTAGAATGTCTGTGTGTTCATGTGGTAGGGAACATAGATTGTAAGCTCCACTGGAGCAAGGACTGATGTGAATGTTCATATATTCTCTGTAAAGTGCTGCAGAATATGTGTGGGCTATATAAGAAACGGTTAATAAATAAATGAAATAAGTGTCCCCGGAATTTAATTCCTGGGTTGGTCTCTATTTCTGGTGTGAAAGGGAACATTTTTAAAGCAGCTTCATTTTCATATGCTGGTTTAACCAGGTAATAAAATACAGAAACAGGCGTGTTTTGGAATTAAAAATGTTCTCTTTAAATATAGTAGTTTCGAAAAAAAGAGAAATATATATTTAACACTTTCAGGTCAAACGTCTAGTCAGGCTTAACAGCCCTAGCGCTAGTAGCAGATCCAGTGGTGAGCCACATTAAAATTAGAATTTAAAAAAAAAAAAATTTACAATTAATTTAAACCAGACAGTTTGAACTGCAAAAAAAAAAAAAAATGACTGTAAAGGGTTAACCTCTAATATAAAGTCACACATTTAGCTGTGATGTGAAGAGTATGTTGGGAGTACATTCATATACAATTCAACCAGCTACATGTAAATTGCCCAGGGAAGGGGTGAGGGGGGACATCTTTCACAAATTCAGTGACAACAGCAAATATCCTCTATATTTTGCCACATTAAATTGATGAATGTATTTTGCCTTCTTAAGGTTATGCTGTGAATATAGATAATCTACAGGTTGATTTGCAGTTTGTAAATGTGGTAAACCATGATTCACATTTTCTCGTTTAGCAAGTGAAAACCCAAAGTTTTTGCCAAATGGATTCTTTTTAGCAGGAACATATCACTATGTAGCACAGTATGCTTAATTTAGCAGCAGAAGATGATACACTTACAAATCTAACAGAAGTGGTAATTTAGTAAAGCATTAGGTCACACTAACCAGGTACACAACACCAAAATGCCCAAGATATTTAGAACAGGAAGGGTGGGGGCGATAAACCCAGCAAATAAAACCACAAGAGTGTGCAGAAATTGGACACTACAAAAAGGGTCTGAAGTTTTCAGCCAAATTAAAAACTACAATACATAAAACAAACAAAATCAAACTTTTAAAGCCATACAGTTACAAAGTTTAAAGGGTCTCTGCTACTTCTGGTTTAGCGGGGCACAATGCACTGACCACACTCACAACACTCCCCTACAGTTGTTAGCCGACACTTGCTGGTGACTAATAATTCTGCAGAGTGTACACACAGATTTTGAACTCTGCTGTAGTTGGTAAGTTTGTATGGAATGGACTACTGTTGCTTGGCACTGTGTGACTTTTATAATAATGAGCACTGGGAGGAGAGTTGCAGAGATGACTGCAGAGAAGAAAGGAAGTCTTTGACTCGTCTCAGAAGTTGCACCAGAACCAAGCTAAGCTGGTTTACACACCCTCAGGGTCAAATACGATAATCTGTGTGTGCGTGCCATTTTCTACCCATTTCTCTGTCTCCCAAAGTGGGCTTCATTGCTATGGCATGCCTGGATTTGTAATTCCACAGCAGCTGGAACAACAGACACTAACTTATTGTGCCCCGGTGCTCCTGTCAGCTGTGCCAGTCATCCGTGGCTGTCTGTATTAAAGCTTGGTTGCTGGAAGGCATGGCAGGGAAGCATGCTTTGGGGGTTTGAATAGGCCTAAAGTTTTCCCATCTGGATGAATTTGTACGTTTTCAATGTACTTTATATTATTTAGGTTCATTTTTATTCTGCCAAGATGGTCCGGAAGCAGAATCTAAATACTGGCAAACTTCCCCATAATCAGTAGAACACCAATTTAGACTAACACTAAATATCAAATAACCAACATGAATTTTCTGTTCTAGAAACTGAACGAAGGCAACTTTCTGTGCCACTGGGTCTCTAGAGAAAGAGCAGGGATATGAATATGATGCAGTGAAATTATTTCTGCAGATGTTCAAACTGTGGCCTGAAGGGGGAATACCTAAACATTTTATATTTATGTGGCGGTCGTACAACCCATAAGGGGCAGGTAGGAGTATAAAAACTGTAAACGCATACTATACATTGCATATTTAGCGCCACATTAAAAACTGTGCCCTTTAAAATGAAATGCCCTCCTCAGCAATCAGCACCCTGCCCTAGAATGAGAACTGGTTGGTCATGTACACCACAGATTAATTACAGTCTGGTCACATTCGCAAATTAACTAGAATAGAAGGGAAATGGGTGATGGTTATAAAACTTCAATTGTCCAAAGTAAAGTATAACTATGCTCTGGAGTAACAAAAAAAACCCACCACAACAGGTTTAACTGTGGTCATATACACCTTACCCCATGAACTTTATTTTGCTACACCTGATTTAAAGGAGAAACAAGACCAGTCTCCATTGCAGAAGTTGTCCCGAGACACAAAGCCTTGAGAGCCCCTGAAATTTTTTTGTTGAATGCTCATCTTTGCCCATTAAGGCAGTGATGCAGGGCTGTGGACAAGTCATTCTGCCCCACATTGTGTGTACACAGGAAAATACTGTTACTTGCCCATATGGGATGTCATCATCTACACAACAGCGTCTATCTGTACACTTGCTTTCATAGACATCAGTGCTGACAAGAACCATGGCAAGTAATGCGCACATTGCAACCGCACAATGGACTTGCACACAATTCTACACCAGCTCCGTTACCTGTTGGTATAACTTGTACCACCAGATGCAGGTGCTCCTCATCCGTTCTGCTTTGTGGCCTTATATTTTAGAGCAGGACTCTCACTTACCAGTACAATTACAGACACCATCAGCCTGGGAGCCAACATGAGGCCAGGGCCGAATGTATTCTTAAAAATAGTTTGAAAATCCTAAAACTGTTTTAACCATTTAAACCATCACTAGTTGGCTATACCCATTTTTGGTTAGGTAACAGGTACTATGCTGGGAGAAAAACAGTTTGTACAGTTCATCTAGCTTACTTTTAAAATATAATTGCCATCATGGGCTCAATTAAAATTAGCATAAAGCCAACATTTCAGTATATAGTGCATACTCTAAATGTAACTGTTTCCACCATAGGTACAAATATTTGTCATTATACACCACTATGTAGGCTTTAGCACTATAGCAACTTAAAAGGAATATATATATATATATATATATATATATATATATATATATATATATATATATATATATATATATATATATATATATATATATATATAAAATTTCGACAAATTCGCATTTATACATTACATAGATTTACATTGTCTACTAGGTAATTATTTCTCAAGAATGAAAAGAGAAAATATATTTCTTACACTTACTGCATGTTCCGCCACTGAACATCGGAACGGTTTCAAACATCATCTTGTGAAACAACAGTGCCACTGGTCTGTAATCCAAATTATTTTTTAACAAGTAGCTGTAGTAATATACATAGCGCCTTTGGCTGGGAATTGTCACACCCTAAAAAAACACACAAGGAAAAACTTTGTTACTATGTGCCGTGGAAATTGTAGCAGTTTTTAGTTTTTTTTCTGCCTCGCTTAACAGTCTTTTTAATATCAAGGAGAAAGCTATTGTAGCACACCCAAGTACAGAAATGCTGTTTTTATGATGTACCTGCTACTATCGTTTCCAATCCCGGGATTAGATTGCGCATGTGCAGTCTAATGGCAGGCAGCGACTGAGCATCCGCTCAAACGCTGCCCGGCTTCTCCCATCCCCGGTAGTGCAGCCACACAGCCCGCCTGAGTCACCTTGATCATGGGTGTGCTGGTCGCCAGCCCTAACCGTTCCCTCGCATCGGCTCCCGGAGAACACCCCGCCCACCTGGCAACAACAAACCACCCACCATCCGGCAGCATCAGCCTGCCTGCCCACCTATCCACCCAGATCCCGGCCGTACCTGTAAGTAAATGCGGGGCGGCCAGGCAGTTTTTTTAAATTAGGAAAGCCAATT
This sequence comes from Crinia signifera, assembly GCF_055691185.1. Classification (NCBI taxonomy): domain Eukaryota; kingdom Metazoa; phylum Chordata; class Amphibia; order Anura; family Myobatrachidae; genus Crinia; species Crinia signifera. The sequence continues at coordinate 228,882,126 of NC_139222.1, forward strand.
TTGGGATAGAGCATTTTTTTCAATTGCGAATCCCGGGATTGACTTCACTACCTGCAACAGCAATGGGACTTCTGAAATGCTGGTTCTCATTGTGCAGTATAGGGAATTAGTAGTTTAAAAAAAAGAAAATTAAAATAGAAAACAAATTTGAAAAAAGAAAAAAAAAATACTAACATTTTATGTAGTCATTACAATTTATTTGACCTTATTTGTGGTGCATGCTCTAAAATATACACTACTACAAAAACAGGTAAACACTGTGTGCACACAGCTTAATGATGCCAAATAGTGACTTCGCTAGTGTTCCGCTTTAGCTCAGTAGACCAATTTTTAGCAAGCTTGATGGCTAAACACAGGGCTACTAACCTTTTTGTCTCGAGTCCGCACTTCTCCATAAAAATCTAGTGCTTCTTGTGCCTTCAGAAATTTGCCTCGATGTAACAAATAAGCACAGATCATTACTCCTGTACGTCCTTTACCAGCTTTACAGTGGATTGCCGCTACATTATCATTTTCACTTAGCCATTGGTCAAGATCTTCACAAAATGGTTTGATTAGCTCTAACTGTGGTGGATTGTGGTCTTCAAAAGGATACTGTGCAACTGTATGGACAATTGGTATAGCAAAAGTTTTTTTTTAATTACTGAAACAGTAGTATTAGAAAAGTTCCATTAAGCAACAAATTAAAAACCATCTAAAATGTACATTTCCACTTTAACCGAAAACCTAAGTCAGCAGACTACACAGGTGAATCTGACCTACAATCACACGTGGCAAAACCCAGGAATGCTCTACTAACTTGGCCACCTAAGGATCTTTACTACACTTGTGGTGCCATTTTTTGGAGTGTATTAGGTGCTGTAACTGTGCACATACGAATGCAAACAATCATTTTTGTAACAAATACACCCTGAAATTGCACATTACCACAACATCTGAGGCAACTAAATTCTCTGAATGTTATTTATAAGAACAGGAACACATACAGCTTATGGTAGTGTTGTGTGCTTCAGGCAAACCATCAAGGTTTCATAGTAAGCAGAACCATGTGGCAGCTTCAATTTGTCCTGTTAAACATACATTTAACCAAAACATGAATTCCCTTATCAATTGGATTAAAAAACAAATCACTTACCTCTGCAGGCAAATTTGTTGGTATCGTAATGTCTTTCTGCACATCTAGAAGATAAAAACAGACTTTAGACAAGTATTTACATTACACAATATGCATCATCAAGGGCCCACTACAGGAAGGCTGGTGAAATTGTAAAATTAGACCCATTTTTCTGCTGTTATTTAGTAACAGCGGAAAAAGGGGTCTAATTATTTCTAGTTCCCATTTGCAGAATGCTCTTGTAAAACACATTACTCTGCATTATTTAAGGAGATATGCAATTAAGACCCAAGTCATTGATCTTGGACTGCTCTCAGTGCAAATGCCTTGTGATGTCATTATTGGCCTGGCTCCTTACTCATTATACTCAGCCTGATTCTGGAAAGTGGCCTATGTGAAGGACATGTCTGCCCGTCTTAGATAACGTCTTGTAGAGCAAGCACTTTTAAAGAGAAACAACCATTTATAGAGCTCATGTACATAAAAGTGCAAATGCATATAGACAAATACAAAGCTCAGTTACGTTAAGTTTTGTAGTCCCCCCTACATAACTATGCATATAAATATATATTCTATTTCTCAGTCACCTAATGTACGGATTGCTCGACATGTTGGCGATACACAAAATACACAAATTAGAAGCAATTTGTACATTTCAAAATCTCACAACCATCATAAATGCTGGCAATTCAACTCAATTGCGCCCCACCCCCGCAGTGCTTGCAAGTGCATGCCTTTCATTACTAGTGCTGAAATGTCTGACTTAAGGTGGCCATACACACGCAGATTTATCTTCAGATCTGTCTGGTTGGAACAAAAATATGGTTATGGATGAGAGCAAATGACAGTTGACCATTTGCTTGGAAATGCTGGAAAACTGACAAACTGTCTCATCCATAACCATGTTTTTGTTCCAACCAGCCAGATCTGAAGATAAATGTTACTAGTGTATGGCACCTTTTAGTCACCATCCACTAGTGCGATATTGACACATTTTATGTGATTCCAACACATTGCTGCAATGGAGAACATGAAGTGACATCTCTTTTCATCTTCATGCGACTGCGATGTGAGGCACATTCCCGTGCGCCTTGCATCTCAGTCGCATATCTGAATGGCTGCCATGAATATTTGTCACAGTATGTAGCCCTGGATAGGATCGCATTAGATGCATTGCATGCAAAAGGACTGCATATACTGTATTGTATGCTATCCTGCCACCGTGGTAACTGCAGGGTGATTTGGTGGTGTATCGTATGCGAGGTACAGCATGTGATAACTCGCCCTAGTGGATGGGGGCCTTTATAGCACATTTCAGCTCACTACCTCCCCCCTCTGCAGCTATTCACTTACGAACAAAGCAACAATTCGAATGGCTACGTCGGCTGTCACCAGATTGCATAAGTTGAAACAATTAAAATCCACCAAATAAAAAGAGATCATTGCTTGCAAAATCTTGGAGCGCCCTCCATATGCAGCACAGTGGTAAAGAAAGTTACAAGCTGTAGCCAAAATGTATTCAGTGTGAAAGCCCTGTACAATAGCTGCTGCAACGCAGATCAATAATTTAAATGGGTGGCTCTAATAATGCAACCTTAACAGTTCAGCAGGAAATTAGTAATTAGCTCGGGGGCCACCCGAAATATCCCACATACTGTACACAGGCAGCGTTTATTAGTGTACTAAACACAAAAATGCATTTTATGCACACTTCAGAACACCTGCACGATTTACATTAATGAAGCCGAACTGCTCAGAAAGGATAAGACACAACTGTTCTTTTCCAATATAGCAACAGTCACGTCTTTAGCAGTAAAATAGACACCAATGCGAGTCAGACATGTAAAAAGGCTTCTAAACCCTCTAAAAGGATTTGAAAATATCAAAACCTATAACAAATGACCGTAGCCGGTACTTCTTTCTAAGAAGAACCAATTTCCCAGCATAGGCGTCCTTACTACAATCTGATCAAAAATTTCTAGTAAAAAAACAAAAAAGGCAAGCCCACTAATAAGCACCCCGTATAATAACACGCTAACGCCGCTCCACAACTCTATATGGTGAATAAAAGTAATTTGCATGCCAGTGACCCCATAGATGGGATCGGGCCAACCAATCCACGTGTTGCTCGGTTCAGGCGCACACAGTCGCCACGATGACCTATCTATTTTCCGTCTTTTGATGGGCTCGTAATTATAGTTACAAATATTGTTCCTATTTTTCAGCTTTGCAAATCAACAGCTATGACAGAATTGAGATTGATCAGAAATCGGAACCATTTTATGACCAGCTCGAATTCATTTGCCTTCATCTACATGAAATCTACCACGCTTGGCTCCTACTGAAACTGCTAGGAATTTAATTGGGGTTGTAACATTCTCCCATCTGTAGCCAATTGACACTGTGCACAGAAACAGGAGGTAGAGGATAATGTGTGGTTGTCTATTTACAGTGTATACACCCACCTATATCTATCACATGCAGCCATCTTTTTTGGCGTCTGCAAAAATAGCTGGGTTTTATAACATAAGATTCTTGATCATAGTCTAAATAAATATATCCACCTGTGTGATTTCCAGGAGCTCTTCCCAAAAGTTCACAAGTCAAATGTATTGTCCATGCATTCTATTTCAATTCAACACATGGTCACAGGCCATGAAGCGGGCTCCATTCCAAGTCATTTAAAAGTAGATCAAGTAACATGAACGCCTGCCAAAATTCCATTTAACCTCATCACTCCACCAACACAACTGAGCTAACAGAACTCTCTATTAGGCTCCTCCAACTAATTGTTTCAAACTTGCAAGTCAGTAAAACAATACCCGTCCACTCTGTCTATAGAAATTAAAAGCATTCCACTTTCACTCAGGGCTAATATTTGAACCATGGTGTTTAGTAAAGGAGGCAACTTAATATATACTTACAGATTGTAGATCTTGTAATGGTTTTTATGCTTGGAGTCCAAGAACCTGGGAGAAAGGAAAAAAATAAAAATAAATCTCAATAGCCAATGTGCTTTCTTCGATAACGTATTAGCTTCAGACAAATATTAATGTTAGTAGCCTTAGAATTAAGAGAGGAGCAAGGACTCTTAAAAAAAAACATGTTAAACATTACGGACATTTTTTACAGAAAGCACAAAGATTTAGATGGCTTTAATAATTTTATGAAAAGGTCTGAAAATCTTTAAGAAAACTGCGTATCACAAACCCTGCTCATCGGGATTTAACCAAATTTCAATGGCAGTTTTTGTTTTCCAGTGTTTAGTAACAAATGGTCCACTCATTTGCTCCCATACCAACCAGCCAGATTGGACAAGTGATATAATTGTATAGTGTATGCCCTGCTTTGCTACTGATAACTGGAGCAGGAAGTGAGGGCCCTAACACAATGGATACCCACTAATTGGCCTGCTTAACACAGTAATGTGGAAAGTAGTTGGTTATTTAAAAAAAAAAAAAAAAAAACAAGGAGAGGACCAGTGATGTCACAGCAAATCAGGTGATTGTTTTTGTACAAGATACGGCTTCCAGTGGAGAGGGAAAGTAAAGGTGTGCAAACACGGTGCGATTCGGCTCATGGACGATTTTGACTATTTGCTATTTGACCTATGTGTACACTGTATACCTAGCCATGCCTACAGTGTTTCCCTACTTGAGATACTGATATCGCTGGGCCACGAATTGGGGTATATAGCTTTCACTTAAGTGCCTGAATGACTAGGGAATAATAATATTCACCTAGGGATAGAAAACCTTTGGGATGCCAACTACTTTGGACCTACATATCCCAGCATGCATTACCACAGTTGTACCAGGTATTAAATAGCAGCACGGTGAGAAGCCATACTGTTGTGTTTAGTTCCATAGCAGCTGGAGGTTGCCTACCACTGTTCCAGTCTATATGGATACTGTATACACAATTCATTGTACCCAAGCCATGAGAGGAATATGCTTAACATATTACAGATCCCATAAACACTGCGGGGGGGGGGGGGGGGGGGGGGGGGGGGGAGGAGGACCTCATTGCTTTAGAGGGTTTAGGTTTGCACCATTGGTGCACTCAGCCATCAACCACATAGGAAGGGATGAATTCATCTAACACATGGGTCTTCAAACTGTGGCCCTCCAGATGTTGTGAAACTACAAATCTCAGCATGCCTTGCCACAGTTTTGCTATAAAGGGAGTGTTAAAACTGTGGCAAGGCATGCTGGGATTTGTAGTTTCACAACATCTGGAGGGCTGCAGTTTGAGGACCCATGATATCAGGTTCCACTACTGCTTGGTACCACTGAACGCGCGATATGTTCTTTGGAGGAAGTGAGAAGCGGGTTTAGCATGCAGATAGAGATTGTATGTATGTATGCATGCATGCATGCGTGTGTGTGTGTGTATCTATATACATCTATACATATGTACACACAGAGATAGAGAGAGTGATAAACTTGGGGGATCTGCACACTTCAATAAAAAATAAGGGCCGGGTGCCAGTCCAGAAATGATTAATACGAAAACTATATATCCAAGCAAGCCATTTACAGACAGAACAGCACTCCTTTTTAGCATGAACTAAAGTACATTTTAATATCCAAAAATAAGTTACAGGGTAATTCACAGTTCAGCTTAATGAAGCCAATGCATAATGGACCACAAGTATAATCACCCATCCAAGGCATGGCTATTCAGCAGTCGAATAATCTGTTTCGGCATACAAGCCTCTCTCTTAAGACTGATTTTTGGATATTAAATGGACATTAGTGCATGCTAAAAAGGAGTGCAGTTCTGTCTCTATCTCGCTTGCTTGGATATACAGTTTTCATAAATATAAATATATATACACACACACACACTGATGTGGACTTTGTTTTATTATTAAACATAAATCATATGCCACTATCAGTAGTCATTGACTATACGCTATTGTGTAACTATGTAGTTCAGGAATGCAAAGATATCTAGATGCTGAATTAAGTGCTTGGTGTTTTATTTTTTATTTTTTTGTAGCTGCACCAAATGCACCTCAATAATCACCTCTTTCAAGATCACATAGGTCTCGTTTTGCAGCCATGCTAGCCATAATTATCAGCAACCAGAAAGTCCACCATTTTTATACCTCGACAGGAGGATATTGTCTTCATGAACACTAACCACATCTGCAGAAAAGACCTTTGCATACTATCTCTAATATTCCCAGATGTTATTTTTATTGTTCACTACCAACTACCATGCATAAAGAAAGTCTATTAAACAGATGTGGTCCATCATAAATATGTTGCAGCATCCATAGAGCCAATTTGTTATGCTTGGGCAGATCAAGGTAAACGATCCAGCATAAATCAGCTGACACTTCACCACCAATCAATACATTGTGGCATGTTAAGGTCCACCGCAATCATTCAGAAACATGCATAATCCAGCTTTAGAGTTTAGTAGCACTAGAAGGATGCAGCTCGGTAACATGGAAAAAGTAGTATAGTAAAGCACCTACACATTGTGGTGCCTAGAGGACACTTTAAATGAGCATGTCCCTCCCAACATTGGTAAGCTGAACTACAAGACCAATGATAGAGTGCATACAAACTTTGCAATCCTGCAAAAGATATTGCCAGTGGCCACATCCATGAGTATGCGGTCATTAACATACTTACAAGTCTTTCAGTATGTTCAAAAGTTCAGAAGTGGTGTTCAACGGAAACGTACATTGTGATAGAGTACACACTGGGCAATATAAATGCTTGGTCATTACTATCCGTCAGAATCACCCAAATAGTTTCAAATGTTTAATGTGTATCAAGCTTAAGTGGGGTATTCAATATGGGATCTCGACAGTCTGAATCCCGGGCTGTTTTTGCCCAGCTCGACTGTTGGACAGTGGGCGGCCGCAGATTGACGGAAAAAAGTCCAGGAATTCAGACAGATCGGACTTGTTAGTTCCATTTTCTCATGTAAGGAGACTTAGAAATTGTGCCCGTTTCGAAATTTAAAATAGTTGTAATCAAAATCGCACAAAAAAATGAGTCTGATGCACACTAAAATGGCAGTGGGGATCTTTCTTACCAGTAAATACAATGCAAACAGACATTCTACTTAAATTCTAGTGATCTCTAGAAATGGGCAAGAGGGGTCTTTGATCTCCAAGTCAATATGCTTTTTTCAACACCAGCTCTCCCTTAACTCCATATGTTACTAACTTCCTGTTTGGCTTCATAACCATATAGCCTGCAGAAAAAAAAGCTTTCCAGGGATCTTATTGCATCAGCCGGAAGAAACAGCCCAGGGTCTTTAGCCTGTCACCTAATAAAGTTCCTTAGCTACAGTACGTAAATATCATAATGGTGTGAAAGGAGAACCATTACAATTAAAACACAAAATTACATATAAAGCAATATATACTTGTAAATAAATATCACGTATATTAACAGACTTTGTGATTCTTTACATAAAAAAATAAAAATAAAAGAAAGGGGTCAGTTAGGCACGGGCGGCCATTAAAGCAGCACAGAAAATTCAGCTGTGGATCTCCCCAGTCATGCTGATTTTTATTATGCCGCCCCATGTCTAGAACTACCGTAACTACAGCATATAGCTGAACTTACTGGTGGAGGGCAAGTCACTCCTAATTGAACCCTACAAATTGAGCAACCCCATGTTAGTGCTCTATCAACCATTTCACACAAGAACTGCAGTGTTCCTGGGATTACTAGGTTACCACTAGGTTTCCCTGTTTAATGCCATTAGCCGGGAGACATTTATTTACAGACAGGGATGTCCTAGCCAAAATGAGACTGCATTTGGTCTAAATGGTTGAAGTTTCCTTTACTACAGCTGCTTATCTGGATAGTCAGGACTCTAGGCGGCATTGATGGGATTGGTGTTTTTGCTAAATTGTATGGGGTTTGTATTTGCATTTTTAAACAATATTACGTAATGACCGTTATTTATACAGGGCTCTCATAAGCCATGTAATATTTAGCATTAGTCCCGGCCAGATCTATATTCCCCATCATATACACACACACACTAGTGTTAAAAAGAAAATTTAACATACAAGCATATTTTTGGATTGTGGGAGGAAACTCACACAGGGCGATGGTGAGAATCTAACCCACAAACTCGGTGCTGTGAGACAAGTAATGTAAACCATTGCTCCAGTCAGGCTGCTCTTACACATACAGTCATTACTCTTTCATCAGTTTATAACGCTGTTTAACTACGTGCAGATGCAAGCCGATTTAGCTAGCACATTCCTATCAGTGTACATCCATTTCTCATTCACCAAAATATATTTACAAACACTTTTCTGCATTTTATTGAATGATTCTATATGCATTCCCTTGGAAATTTTGGTAAAGACATGTATTTTGTACTCTGTGCCATTGCATGCAAAGAAAAAATAAAGTGAAAAAAAAGAAAACATACTGCACACCAAATGGCTGGAGGTGGAGCCACAACTTTATATTACCTCCCTCAAGGCATTGTTACACTGGTTACTGTATAAGACATAGACAATGGTCTAGGTGGTGGACAGTCAGTCACAAGGTCAACATGCGGTTTCTGTTTATTGGGGGTTTTTTGTGTCTGTCAACATGAATGCCGTATAAGTATGCAGCTGCACACGCCATACTTTGGGCACTATTATATTCTCACTCTGTGCCCACTTAGATAGTGAAGTATGAACCAGGTCCGTCTACACAAACCAAAAAAAGTGAAAAATGCATGTTGACTATGCCCATGTAGGCCTTAAGCTTGTGTCAACCATGCTGACCTATGGTATGTCAACCATTTCAAGGTGTCAATAATAAGTAGTTGACCTAGAGATGGGTCAACCCAGGGACCTCATATACAGCTGAACTTTAGAGCCCCATAAATGAAGAAAGAAACTGCTAAAGAAGTCTTGCAGAGGAATACTCACGTCGCCAAGCCAGCTTAACAATCATACACTAATACACTCCAGAACAGAAACAAGGGGAATTGTGTGTGTGTATGTATATGTGTGTTTAAGTTAATCAAGGGGATACAACCACAAAATGAATACAACTTGTGCTGATACTCAGTGCACACTATTTTGCCTTTACAAATAACAACAATGTTAAGTCATTGAAAAAAAGCAAAGTTGGGCTCTAATAACCAGGTAATACAGTGGGTATATCCGACAAGTACGAAGATAGAACTGGAGATACAGCAGCCTGCGCGCTGCAGGGAGACATGACAGTTTGGCCACTAGATTTAGAGCACAAAATGTAGAACTGCAGTTTTATCTCCAGCGGTAAAATCACCAAAATCTTATAGCTGCCTACAACTCACAGGCTTTATTTCAAAGCTTATAAAAATGCATTTTCGTAAAAAGGTTGTGGATTTTCAGTCGATTATTGTAGGTTTGTGTAAAAGGGAAAGCTTTCGTATATTTCTAAGCATTGCTGGAAAGAACCAAAAATGAGGGGTTTTCTTTTAACATGAAAAGGAAAGAGAAATTGGCTGTAGCAGGAATACAGAGCTTCCTCATTCTTGCTAGGGAACATGAGTACACCACATAATCACTGCATTATACACATTCTTATCTCAGTTGTATGGGTGATCCCTGTCTAACTGGTATCCACAGCATGTTCCACCTTTATTTGTCATTGCACAGACTGGCCCACAGCCAAACCCCTATACTATTAAGTCTGAAAGGTGAGGAGACAATTGCTGGTACTGTGTGGAGGAGGACACAGCATGCAGGACCCAAAGGTGGTTCCAGTCTCAAATCTCAAGGACCTAACAATTTGCCTTGCAGAAGGCACTGAAATATCATGCCACCAAAAATATCATGGATAGCTAAAGTGTCATGCATGCAACTGTAACCACTCCGAGATATTTACTGCCTGCTAAAGTAACAAAACCTAGTCCAGGGAACTGGATTTCAAAAGATAGGCATCAGGTAGGCGTAAAACGTCAATCTGCTTTTGTAACCTGAAGCGCACAGCTTTGGTTTGTCTCCTGAAGAAAGTGTCACTATATACTTTAACAGTGAAGTGGTTAAATTCGTAACACCAAAAAGGTCTTCACTTCCTCCCCAGACATGGCAAAGGTATGCTTGTAGCACTCCCCCCACTCCTGTCTAGACACTCCTCTGCCCACCGCCTCCACACAACCCTAGCTTTGTTTCATCATCACAGACTTCACTCAGCTCCCAGTTAACCCCTTCAAACATTGCTGAAAAAAAAAAAAAATAAAAGTCTACACTAAAAGGTAGGTTACAACCTGGCTGCAGTTGCAGTCATACGATGAGCTGGCTGGCTCAATCAACATAGCCTGATGTTTAAGTAATCCGATAATACTTTATATTGTTCACTAAATTTATCTGAGCCAATAGCTTTGTTTAAATAGAACAGGGCACCTCATAGCACCCATAAACGTCAATTCTGATAGATAAGTTTAGTCATAATTTGCTGCATAAAACAACTAAAGGAACCATGGCTGCCCTATGTGGCTGTTCACCAAAATACTGTACATTGTATATACCTATGGTCAAAATGGACAGATTGGACTACCTGATGAGGACTGAGTGGACTTTCAACCATTGAACTTCCAGTTTTAAACTGGACAAAGGAAATCAGATCTATGCCCAATTAAAGGCCCCAAATACATCAGCTACAGATTTACAATTTCAGTATGTTTCATTTTCCTGATGTGCCAATCCCAGTTACAAATAATTAGGAAATATCGACATGAAGAATTTCTACAATTCCCTCAAGGGCATGCCAAATCGATGGGCACCAATCTAGGTTTTTGATCAGCAGATCGGGAAAACATACACCTGAGGTATCGCACCTTTTAGTTACTTACGTTGGTGACTGCAATCTTCAACATTTCTGTCTGTTAGGTTTACCAACAAGGCAATTATTCCACAGAGTATTATGAGGGCAGCATTACTGCCTCACAGCACTGGGGTCACGGGTTCGATTCCCACCATGGCCCTAACTGTGCAGAGTTTGTAAATTCTCCCCATGCTTGCGTGGGTTTCCTCCGGGTACTCTGGTTTCCTCCCACAATCCAAAAATATACTGGTAGGTTAATTGGTGCCAAACAAAAATTAACCCTAGAATGTCTGTGTGCACGTGTACTTGTGGTAGGGAATATAGATTGTAAGCTCCACCGGGGCAGGGACTGATGTGAATGTTAAAAAATTCTCTGTAAAGCTATGCAGAATATGTGCGCTATATAAGAAACTTATGCTCCATTTAAAAAAGGGCTACAAAATGCCAGAGTTGTGTTTCAAGGTATAAACTACAGTATGTAGTCTACATTATTCAATATTACTGTGACATATTTTATTTCAGCTATTAAGACATGTATCTATCCAGTCCATTAGGACCCTGTCCCAATGGGCCACTACACAGCTAAAACAAAAAAGCCAAGAAAGTTAGTGACATCACTGCCACTGTGTAGGAGTACACCAAGGCACTCAACTCATTCTACAAGACACGCGCCAATTGTTAAGCTGGCCATATATTTATGCCACTTTTCAAAGGATAATGTTTAAGTTGAACCACCAGGGAGCTTCCCAGGTGACAGGATTACTTGCAATATATATGCCATCCTTTTGGATGTGATGTATCGTATGCGATCCCATTCACCGTTGACAGAAGCTGTCCGATTCCACAGATCTTACTTGTAAGCATGTCTGATCTCCGACTCAGATCTGATGTACACGGGACTGATCAGAATCGGAGACAAAACAAATTTGATTTTCCACTTCATATTATTCCATGGCCCAATGTGTCGGAATCGGATGAAAAAAAAAAAAAAAAAAGTGTCCAAATCGCACTAAAGTATGGTCAGCTTTACTATCTGCCCGACTAACACAGCGACTTGCTGCAAAACAGATTACAACTACTGTTACTGTACATACCTGAGCTCTTAACAGAGATGTGCAGGAGTAGAGAGCAAGCATATATTTTTATGTAGGTTTACAATTTTGGATGTAAATCATACAATGGGAAGTGACAAGCCATGGTTTCAGAAGTCAAAACTAAAAGGTTATTAGACCACTTAAAATTTGTAATTTAAGTAATTGTGTTACACTGAATTAAAAAATAAAATAAATAATTGAACTGTTCTTAGACTCATAGTTTACAGTTAAGACTTCAAATGGGGGTATCCTACTGCCAGTTGAAGTTTAACGCATGACAAATAGGCTAAAAAAAAAGTTTGTTTTTTTTATTCAGATTTTAGCCCATTGTTATCATAATGCTATCCTATTGTAGACCATTTTTGCAGTGCAGTAAAACTACCCGCTAATGGGCAATAACACATATGATCCAGGATAAGTTTCTGGACCCATGTGTTATTGCCCACAAAACAGAGTCTCCTGTGGTGGCTTATCAGGGATTATGTTTCACCTGCCCACAATCCTCAATAAGTGCAAGCACACCACATTGGGGTTAATAGGATAGCCCCTCAGCAAATCTATTAAGCCTTTGAGTGCCAAAAAGCTGGGCAATTTTCACACCACTTTTCACAAATTCCCCTGGCACTCAAATGGGTGTAGGGGGTTTTTATGGTGAGGATGGCTTGTTTACAGCTAGGATCACCGAAAACAAGTCATCCCTGCTGTTCCCCCTTCTTGCCCTATTCTATGTTCTGGAGGAATCCTCACCAATTCCCCTTAACGATGAGGTTCTCAGCTAAAACCGTGAGCCTGCTGCATATAGCCGCGAGCCTCACTGATTTGGCAGCCGCACTCGCCGTTTCCAACTCGCTTTTTAGAAATAGCGAGGTGGAAACAGCAGGTGCAGGGTATTAGCCAAATACTGAGGGCAGGCTATGACTGAGCAGAAGGCACTGCTCGTCTAATCGGCACTGAATATACCTAAAAAGGGTTAACCGCTAATAGGATCTCCCCCTGTGTGAACAAAGGTTAAACATTGATGTATTTTGATCCAATAACTTTGCCAAAAAAAAATACTGCACACGAAAATCTGACCCAGAACTTCATGAAGCTCATATGACCCACACAAAAGAATAAAAACTCAGTATGATCGAATGAAATAAGATCAGTAGGAATATACAGCAGTGTTAACTAATAATAAACAAATTACCAATAAGATATTTTTTTTTAAATTAGCAGTGAACACTTACTAGCACTATCTTTATTTCCAACCCAAATCCTTTCCATAGGAAACATATTCCATTACAGTGGCTTTGGGTACGTAAGGCAGCGCCAGTTTATGCAGTTATTTGTAGTAAGATCAATTGCTGCACATAGGGTAAATGCCCCGATATACTAGTACGAGCTATAACATGAGAACCTTGCATGCTATACCCCAGCAATGGACCAAGGATGCGGTCATTTTGCACAGTTGTGGGATACGATAAATCCTTATTGCAGCACTGACAAACCACTACATCCGATGTGTATGGGTTCACACATCAGATTGGATTAATAAGTAAATGATTAAATATTTGACACTTTTCACACTATTTATCTGCCTGATGCATTGAAATCATGTAAAAAAGGGCCAAATTTTACTAGTGTTTGGCCACCTAGAGGGCCATCATAGACACACAGTACCCAATATCATCAAGAAATATGCCTAACTTCATAACTTCTGCTGAATCTATGTACAGATTTTTTCAGCCGCCCATCTGTAGGTGTTGAAGCCCCTTAATCTGGAATAAACCTACGTATTTACAATACAATACAATGCTGTAGCCAGGACAGTTGTATTTCAGCTTTATATTCTGAGAAACTATCAACCCGCACACTGAAAGCTTGTTTACTAGAGTGTGAAACATGCAAATGCCCAATGCTTTACCTCTACGGAAATGCACCTATTTGCTAAAAGAATGGGGTGCATCTGTGTACACAAATAGCAGGCAAATTCTTACCTACATTTGATGATCTAGCTGCAAATGTGGATAGTGAAGAAAGTGCCTAGAAAAGGTTTTCTATATAAAATACCAAACTTCCCAACAGAAGAGATAAATACCAATCTTACAACATTGTATAAGAGAACAGAAATTGGGGAATGTATGTGCACAAATGAATGTATATAACCCTAATTCACCAAGGAAACCTCAAATATGCCCAACTCCTCCTGTCCAAAGTTGTACCTTAGTGGCCAAAATCATTTTACATTAAAAGTCTGAAGGCCCCTGCACAAAGTTTTTTGAAAGTATCTTCCAAGGAAAGCATTTAGGGCCTAGGCAAACCTAACTGTCCTTTAAGAGTTTGTCAGGCAACACCGGGAGACATTCTGACCATTCATTAATCTGTGTACCATGTTTAATAGGAATCTCCCCATGACAGATATTTCATGCTTAACCCCTTCCCGACATATGACGTACATTTACGTCATATGTCGGTTGCGGGGGAATCAAGCCAGCTCACGGAGTGAGCTGGCTTGAAAGAGAGCAGGTAATGGCTGTATATTACAGCCAGGTACCTGCTCTCACGGCCACGAGTTCGCCGATCGTGGCCGTTTAACCCTTTAAGCACCGCGGGCAAAGCGCCCGCAGTGCTTAAATAGCTGATCGGAGGGGGGGCGCCCCCCTCCGGCGCCGATCGGGGCCCCCCGCGGCGAGATCGGAGGGTGCCGATCGGTTGCCATGGTAGCCAGGGGTCTAATGTAGACCCCTGTGCTGGCCGTGTCAGTATTCCTATTACATCCTGCCTGAGGCAGGATGTAATAGAAAGTGCTGAAAATCACTATGTTCAGCCATAGAGCTCTATGGCTGAACCTAGTACAGGCGATCGCGCCCCCTAGTGGTCAAGTACACTAGGGGGCCTTGTAGTAAAAGTGTAAAAAAAAAAAAGTTTAAAAAAAAAAAAAAAAAATTAAAAGTTCAAATCACCCCCCTTTCCCCATTTCACAAATAAAAATAAATAAAAAATAACAAAATAAACATATTTGGTATCGCCGCGTTCCTAAAAGTCCGATCTATTAAAATATAACATTAGTTATCCCGCACGGTTAAAGGCGTAAACGGAAAATAATTCCCAACGCCAAAACTACGTTTTTTGGTCGCATCGCCTACCCAAAAAAAAATAACTAAAAGAGATCAGAAAGTCGCCCATATCCCATAATGGTATTAATTAAAAAGTACACTTCAGCCCGCAAAAAATGAGCCCTCACCCAGGTCCGTAGGTGGAAAAATAAAAAAAGTTATAAGCCGCAGAAAATGGCGACGCAAATTAGAAAAACCGTAAAAGTTGCTATTTTTTTTTTTAGTGGTAAAACATAACGAAAACTATATAAGTTTGGTATCACCAGATTTGTAACGACCCATAGAATAAAGATAACCCATCATTTTAAACGAACTATGAACTCCAAAAAACCGTAACCAGCGCAAAATTGTGGAATGGCGTTTTTTTTTTTTTTTACCCCACATTGAATTATTTCCTGATTCCCCAGAATATTATACGGTATAGTAAATGGTACCATTAAAAAGTACAACTTGTCCCGCAAAAAAAAAGCCCTCATGTGTCTATATAGCCGGAAAATTAAAAAAGTTACGCTTATTTGAACGCAAGGAGGAAAAAAAAAAAAAAAATTAAAGGCCTGGTCGGGAAGGGGTTAAACAAGTGCTTCTATTACAACAGGGCTCAACAAATGTCTTTAAAATCTGGGAGCCAGTGTAGGAGCCAGACAAACTAAAAATAGGGACAGTGCGCACCAAAAATGTACACCGTAATGCCTATTACACATGTACACACAACCATTACATATTACACTACGTGCCATAATGCCCATTACATATTATACCATATGCCATAATGCTCATTACATATACCATATGCCATAATGCCCATTACATAGACCACATGCTGTAATGCCCATTAAACATTATACCAAACACCATAATGGCCATTACACATTGTGCTACATACTGCAATACCCATTACATAACACGCCATAATGCCTATTACATATTATGCCACATAAGTTACGCTTACCTACATGCCAGGGTTTCATGCTATCTGCAAGGCAGTTAACAGTCTGCCGTGTTTTGAAATGGCCGCACTGCGGCAGACCTGCTCTAGTACAGCGGGGAGGGGGGAAGCGGAGAGGAGGTTGACGACCACTCTGCCCGGCTCTTCCTGCAAGCGCACCCAGCCACAACCAGATTCTGCTTCTTAAAAAAAAAAAAATTAAAAAATCTAGTCGCCAGGATGCAGAATCTGGTCGCCCTGGCAACCTGACCTGGGGTTTGTTGAGCCCTGTGTTACAAATCGCATTATAACAGTGCAATGCAGATGAGCTTTTTCCCACAGCAGAGCCAAAAAAAAAAAAAAGGATATGCATCCACTCCTTAGAAATGATTCTCAAACAACCCCAGCAACTGGCTATCTGGTTCTAGAATTATCAATCCTTGCATTAAATCCATTCAAAGCCACACAATCCATATGTAACTTAACAACAAAAGGCTTACGAATATGAATCAGTGAGCCTTTACATTTTACATAGTATTACACATAACCAAGCACAGATAACATCGGCTCAGATGTTTATATCAACGCCCAGAAGAATAAAATTGCAATAGATTGCATACAGAAAAAAAAAAAAAGGTGGACCTGGCCTTTGATCTTGATTAATGCAATGTGAAAACTGACTGGAAAAATCACATCTGCTTCATTAAGCCATCTGTACAGAGACTGCTAATGTAGTGTTCCCGTTAGGCTGTTTTAGCGGGAACACATATTTTAAGGGCAAAATGCGCCCTGCCCCTCTCGCAGCTCCCCGCTAAAACAGCCTGGTGCCTGCCTGACAGCTTGCACGGGGAAGCCCAGCGCAGCCTCAGACTGTGATGCCCGGCGCTTCCCCGGCATCACGGCACCTTTCTCCTGTAGTCGTGACATAAGGGCAAAATGCGCCCTGCCCCTCTCGCAGCTCCCCGCTAAAACAGCCTGGTGCCTGCCTGACAGCTTGCACGGGGAAGCCCAGCGCAGCCTCAGACTGTGATGCCCGGCGCTTCCCCGGCATCACGGCACCTTTCTCCTGTAGTCGTGACATCTTCGGCAGGGCCCGGCCCGCCCACTTTAGTGACGTCGGCGGGCCCGGGAACCGCCCACAAGTGTGACGTCGGCAATTTCTAGAGTGAACACTATAATGAATACATTTTAAACATACTTAAGGTGCATACACTGAGCGATTTTCTCCCGTCCACCATGCTGATGGTAATAACAGAAAAGTTTGGGTGTGACAATTTTCAGGCGCCAGAAATTTGATAAAAAACATATAAAATTTTATTTAGACAAATAAACATGGGTTTGCATAAAAACGGTGTAATGGTAGATGAATCCTTACCCCTAAGGGTATTTGGAGCCAGCAAGGGATGGAAAAAGGGCAGGGATGCAGTCCGGAAGTGCACCCTGCTGTGGCCCCAAATACCTTAGCACTGGTCAGGTTCAGTCTTGTGGTAATCCAAATCAGTCACTGCCGCCAACGCGTTTCGAGCAACAAGTGCTCTTCTTCAAGGGCAAGGTGACTGATGTACATGTGGTAGTGCTCTTTATACTCTAAAAATGGCGCCCATTGGTAATAACAGTAGATGAGCGGCGGGCAATGACGTGGGATCGTGCATCAGCGCTCTCCACTCATCGCTGGACCATACACACTGGGCGGCTTTTGGTTTGAAACCGCTTAAATGGTAGAAAGTGAATGGCTTTCAGCTCAAAATCGCCCGGGGTGTATGGACCTCTGAATGCATGGATGTCCTTCCACTGTATATCTCAGCACTGTGCACTTAGTACTAGATTCAGTAATATACAGTACTTATAAATACTAGAATTTAATGCAGAGGGTTTACAAAAGTAGTGACACATTGAAACCAGTAGTTGCAAATATACTAATATCTGAAGAGATTCCAAGACACATGGCCAGATATTGCTCATCACAAATACTACATACTGTAAAGGGGCATACACACATTGAGATGCTAAGCTATGTAGGGTGGTTATATCCCAGTGTCTAGATCGCCCATATACATGCAGCAGTGTGTGTTAAGCAATTTTGCTTAAGCAGGTAGTGGTTCAGGATGACGAAGATCCTCATTGGCCCTCGTTGCTGCACCCCGTTGTGAATTTGAAGCGGGGACCGATGTTGATAGCCTGTGCATAAATCGGAGCCCTTGGAGAGTGCTCACCGCAGGGTGTGTGCGAAGGAGACTGACAGGACGAATACCCTACGTTTCCTGGGCATTCCCATGAAAACGCTGGGTGCGCAAAGGAGAACCCTGGGCTTCCCTATGCAAAATGGGGACATCTACCTGCCTTCCGAGGGCAGGTAGCTGACGCCAAGAATCTAAGGCAGGATAAAGTGACTTAGACTAGCGAGCGCTTAAAAATCATGCCATGGTCGGCGACCATCGAAAAATTTCGGAAATGCACGCAAGTCTGCAAATGGGTGTTTATATGCATAACATCCATTTGCAGGCCTGTGGGGACATTCGGCATTCAGCGGGGGACAGTCATTTGCTCGAATGGCGTTACTTGGCACGAATAGCAGCGAAATACTGCTTCTTTGCTAGTCAACCAGAATGAGGGCCATTGTATACACACAGAGCGATTTGCAGTCACTTGCTAAGCAATTTGACTAGATTTTGACTGCATGCACTTAGCTAGCAGGCGATAGCGACGTGTTGGACCGTACATTGCCATCGCTCGAGGAATACACAAAGAGCGATCTGTGAAATAGTCAGATCGTCTGAAATAAAACATAAAAAAAAAAAAAATCAATAAAAGATCAATAGTTTGCCTATAAAGCGCTACCGGAGGCATTGGGTACACAAAATGGTATACTAAACCCCTCACAGATCTCCCAGGTTAGATTTTTAAACTAAAAATGGAGGTTCAAACGATAGCATCAACAATTGTCAATGCCGTGCACCTGACATAGCAATTTGCTTCTCTGTTCTGGTGCTGCTGTCCTCCATACTGGTGGTAAATGTGTAAAAAGTGGCGCATTTAGGTGGTAAAACTGAACTTTCACGCTCAGCACTTAGGTTGGTGTAAGCTAGTTTATGTGGCTGAATTACCATGCTTGGAAGGATTTACATAGCGCTCTGCTTTGGAAAGCTGTCCAGCCAGCCGAAAATTACTTGGACAATGAAAAAAAAACCCTCAGTGATCGCTCAATATGTATTCACCAAGCAATTTTTCAGTCCAGTGATTTTCCTCCCATTGTCAAGACGCTGAATATGAGCACTTCTTTTGTTGAAAAACACTTTCTTTCCGATCACTTTTCCACATATTTTGAAAAATGCATATAAGTAGTCATATGGCCCAATTTAAAGTACTCCAAATCTTTATAATATGACCACATAGATTTCTACAGTTTTCTTATATTAGGAAATCTAATCTCAAAGAAAGCATGCACAGTATAAAAAGGTGACAAAACCCTTCAAGAAGGAGAGTATTCCTCCTAAGCGCTGGTGAAGGGTTTTGTCACCTTTTTGTACTTTGCAAGTTTTCTTATATTAGTTTGGGCTATTTGGGGCCGATTTAACAATTTTCTCCTATACTTTTCTCTGGTTTTGAGGGCAATAGGATAGGTCTAATCACAGTAGTGAGCAAACCCATGATAAGCGGCTTCTCATTGAAGTTTTTTGGTGATGTCCGCAAAAAACTGTTCACTTATTTACTGCATTATCTGGCTAAGGAAAGGCCCCACAAAAGCCTTACGTTTCTCTATAATTAATCATTTAAAAGCTTTTCAAACAGCCTACCTTATTGCTAAATTTACTTGACCTATTTGAGTATAATGTTCTGCCGAAATGGACTACCACAGACCAAGTAATTTCAGGAGTCGTTCAGGCTCGGACTACTGCCGCAGAGAATTAGTACTGTAGTGCAGCAGCAGTGCAGTTCCAGGGACAGACCGCTCAACAGTGAATATAGCCAATAGCATTCCTTACATAGATGCCCCATTCAAAATAAATAATAATAAAAAAAACCTTATAAATTACATACTTATGGACATCCAGTGGCAACATTTAGGATACCACTTCCCCCTGAATAGCCAGAGTTGTTCATGGTGTAAATTCAACATGGTGCTAAAAAAAATATTCCTTTATTTTAAGGATGCAAAAATTGTTCTTAAAAGCACTAGTGTGTGCTAGAAAACATTCCCCATAACATTACACCTTCCCATCCTCAACCACCTGAACTAAAGTAGAATAGACCGGTCAAGTTCATACTTATACTACAATGTGAATGTTGCAGAAAAAATAATTGGTTTCCCAAACCTTTAAACCCCCGGCAGTGACACAGTGTGCTGTACACGGGTGATAACTGTGGAGTTAGGCCCTGTAGCCATGACGAGCAGCAGTTTTGCTGAGCCTGTGGCCAATCAAAACTCAGTTTTTGTCAAGCACAGAATCCTGCTCTTAGCAGATTTGAGAGGTTAAGCACACAATGAATGCAGAGATGCTTTTTTACAGGTCACTGTAAACAAATGGGCAAGTTAAGGTCAACCTTCATATAAGCTTGATCTAGTTAGACCATTCTCATCACCAATGCGTTTCACCTACAAAAATGGCCCAAACTAAACCATTCCTTAACTTGGTGCACTATTCGCTGTAAACAGCATATTGTACCTTACAACCTCAGATCATCAGTTTCTGAGATACACAAACCATCCTATGGAGTTCAATCTAGAACAATGCACCATTCAAAACCCTTGCAGTTCCTCCTTCATGTGTGCGGCGTCACTCGGCTGTAGCATTTACAGCAAAGACTGGTTTGTACTTCAGTGCTGACCTACAGACCAGAGTGTGCTAGCAGCACCCCAGCAGGAAAGCTGAAATGCACCAGTTTTTTTTTTTTTTTTTAAAAGGTCAGGGTGCTAGAATGAACACTACATTCTGTATGACACATGCAAGCAAACTTAATAGAAAAACTAGTATAAGACATTACCTAATAAAATGTACATACACAGAGTCGAATCCTTTAAGCTGTGAGGCTTTGTAGCAGTCTTGCAAATGATGTTGCTGTACACACCAACAAAATATGCTGACATCACTGTGGCATCACTGTTAATAAACTAAACAGCATGCAGAAACATGACACTGATGCAACTACCGCGGTCTAATTGCCAACTGGACTCCAGCTTGAAAAATATCGACATAACATTGCAATCCATACTTTTCAAGGAAGAAAATATATCCTTGCTTGCATTTGATGTAACTACAAAATAAAAACAGTGTGAATGCAAATTATTTTGTAACCAGCAGAACAAGAATGGAGGATTTAGCTTATAAGGATGCATCTATTACTTTGTTGCTTCATATATACCTGAAATTAAATTCTTGAAAATAAAAAAAACACGGTCCTGGCCTGGACCATTTTAATATACACTTCACAAAACATTTATTAATGCAACATAATGGAACCAGAGATTTACAATTGCAACCTCCTGCCTTACACTAGACCTAATTTGATTATAAACTAGAACAAAGGCATACAGGAACCACCAGCCTTATGACGCGATTTACCATGGATGGCATTTTGGTGCCTTTGTGTAGCAGAACATCCTGTTAAAGAATGAAGGAAGTTGTTTAGACAATGCAACCTGGGTCACATATAGTTCATATGTAGCCAATAGGTAAAAGAAAAAGTAAAGGCAACAGGCATTGTTACATTCCCTTATGCCCCCCAAACAAAAAAAAAATTACGAAGATTAAAAATAAATCTATGAGCTACTAGTTGTGCTGGGTATATCAGTGTTTACAACCTAATTCCTACTAATTCCATAAACAATGCTAGTAGAAATATGTGTAGATTGCTAGACATTGAAATAGGTTTGCCCAAAACAGCAACAAACCAAGTGACACCTGCTTCCTTGCATATCCAAAGCGATGCAATCAGGTGCAACATTCCGATACCAAATTTAAGTTTTCATTTGGAAACATTAAATGTGAACACCCGAGAATGAAGGTGGGAGTGAGACGAACATAGAAAAGATTAGGGACTGTAGCGAGATAGATCACCAAGGTAAAAAGAGCATCTAAGGAAATGCCATCTTAAAAAGAAAAAGCCACTGGACTTATATAAGAGAAACCAGACAGGAGACACACTCATCTGAAAAGCAGAGTGAAGAGAATGACTTACCTTACTACATCATCTATATTGTTTCTGTATACACCTTCAAGTCTTTCTGCCGGAAAACCCATGGCAATTATGTTGGGATAAATATCTGAGAATTTTCAGTTAAAGAAATTTAGATTGTGGTCACTTCTAAGTGTGGGGGGGGGGGAAACAAAACCAAAAACACACATTTGGTAATTCGTATCCTGTACATAATATATATAGCTTTACAACACCATGGGGATCAGCTGTAACAGTAAGTAACTTTCATTTTGTAATGTACATCTACCTACAATACAAGCAACGTTTTTAGACTGCAGATAAACATCCACAGCCACATTGGTATATTGCCAAAATAAATAAATACACATTGTATCTGCCAAAATATATTAGTTCTTTAAAACATATACTACTGAAACGTATATATAAAAAAAAAAAAAAAAATGTATCAGTTTTGAGCATACTTTGATGAAAAGCTCAGACACTACACTACATAAGCTAAATCCCAGAAGATACCATGGGGGAGGAATTCAACTTTCGTAGCTGTGGTTGTCAAAGGCTGTGAGCAGAAATACAGAAGCTGTGCCTAAATTGACCACCCACAAGTGATCAGATTGGAAAAAATCCATTGTCCCTTGAACCATGAGCACAAGATATTAGTTACCAAAAAAAATACATAATACACAATAATACTAACATTGTTTTATGTATATTGAAATAGTCATTTCTTTCTGTATCGATGGACACTTAATGTTTTTTAATTTCTCTTTTTGGATACTATTCTGTTGCCTGAAGACTGACACTGAAAAGTTACACATTAATGGCCACTAAGTCACACACATAATGGAGCACATCAAGCAGCCATTGCCAACTCCGCCCATACATCCAGGTAAGTAGTGCATATACCTATGCAAGACACCATTGCACAGGAAAATAACAGAAAATATAAGTGTGGAGACACCTTCATAAAAAAGTAACTATTGATCCCTGTGTCTACATATAGTGGGGTGAAACTTTTGGTTTTGCCAGTATGGCAGATATCTTGAAGCTGGGCAGATGAAGAATTCCAACAAACAATGGTGTTTTTTTTTTTATGTATATTTAATGAATTTTTTTTTTAAGGTATTGACATTAATGACAATAGTAAAAACGTGATGATTGTCATGATGTCTGGAGAACGGCAAATGTAGCCGTGAATCATGCGTTTCCCTCCTATATCCCTATAGATTGTAAGCTTGCAGCAGGGCCCTCTAACCTCCAAGTCTGTCTGTTGTTACCCAGTTTGTTTGATCACTGTCTACTATTGTAAAGTGCAACGGAATCTGCTGTGCTATATAAGAAACTGTAAATAATTTTTTTTTTTTTGTAAAAAGCAGGTTTCAAAGAAGAACGATGGACACGCTGGGTGCGAACACCCAGCGTGTCTGTCCTTCTTTGAAACCTGCTGCTAGTGCTGCCAGTCCATTTGCATATACTTATATAGCGGGGAGGGCACCCAGGACGTTGACCTGTTACAGAAAGTGCAGAGCAACATACATACACAAAAAAAAAAAACACAACAGCTACACTACTGAGGTCTTCCAATTCGAAGCTTCAGCATCAATTATATGTGCACATTATATTAGCTGAGGCGAACGCAGCTATCTTCCACCTGTGCTCAAAGTGTATGTGGACTGACAGAGGATGCAGACGCCTGCAAGTATGTACAAGGAACTTGCATAAACCAAGGAGTCCCTCTGTTTCCTGGGTACAAAGAATCACTTGAGAATTCTTCATAACAAAAAAAAAGGGGAAGACCGATCTCTATTTCCAGTTACTGGTTAGTACATAACCTCCACTAACTGCATAAAGCATTACTTAAGCTCCCCTTACACTCATCAGATTTGGGCCAATTTCAACGGATCAAATGTGTTTGACACCATCCGACCCGATGAGTTTAGGATCGGACCCTACAGATTGAACCTGTTACAGGTTCAATCTGTCGCATATGACCCATCGGCGGCACATTGCAGGTGCTTTTTAGCACCCACGATGTGATGGTCAAATCCACAGGTGTGGCCAATCAGAGACCGGCCTATCTTTTTGGGGGGAGGGGGGGGGGGGGGGGGACAGCACTTCATGGACATAGCGATGTCAGACTGCCTGCCCCACTGCAACCACAACACCCACAGCCCCCGAGTGCTTCAAACAGTCCGAACCACACCCTGCTCAGGTTTTGTTCTCCTGCCCCCGCAGCTCCCCAGGAATTACATGGGATAAATGTGAGTAAAAAAAAAAAAAAATTATTAATAAATCAGCCATTGCTCAGTAAAGACCAGAGCTTCACAATTTTAAATCCCAGTTCGCCTGATCTGGCCACTAGTTTCATCAGGTCACCCACTGTTTGAACTTCCTGGACAGGAACTACAACAAAGTTCATCTTAAAACAGTCAAATCTTTGCATACTATACAAAAGTGTCAAAAGCAGTGGTTGACTGGACACTGAACCAGTAATGAACTTACAGGTCTGCAGAGGAAAAAGGAGTTAAAAATACCAGCATAAAGGGGGATATAAAGCGGTGTCTGTTCTCAGCTGTAGCGCAGACTTTTTGCAGTATCTTCTCTTTCAACAGTGAGCACTTTGTGCTCAGACTGCCACAGCTAGTCCAAGGAAAACGCCTTTGGTATTTTCAGCATAGGGGATATATTCATGCTGTCTGCCAAGCTCATTTCTGAAGTGACTGTACTTGAAAACAGCACTGTTATATTCTAAAACTTCAAATCCTGGGGCAGGAAATAATCCTTTTTGGCTTGAAACGCTTTCAGAAATGTTCTTCGAAGAATGCCTGTTTTACGCCCCCAAAGTTATTAGTAGAGAGTACTTGTGGATCAAACACTACATGGGCAAGGATAACCGATTAGGAATTTGACGCAACGTTTTACCAAAACTGACTCATAAGATCCCAACTTAAAAAGTGCTTTTACTGCAAGTTATGCTCTATTTATACATACCATTGAGTTCAACTATTCTACTGAACTAATTTGGGACAGTTATACAGTGGGGAGCGAAAGTTTGGGCACCCCAGGCAAAACATTATTTTAATGTTCAAAAAGAAGCCAAGGAAAGAAGGAAAAATCTTCAAAAAGCATCAAATTACAGATTAGACATGCTTATAACATGTCAAAAAAAAAGTTTGATTTTATTTCCATCATTTACACTTTCAAAATAACAGAAAACAAAAAATGGCATCTGCAAAGGTTTGGGCACCCTGCAGAGTTTATAGCATGCACGGCCCCCTTTGGACAGCTGAGACCTGGCAGTGTCATGGATTGTTCTCAATCATTGTCTGGAAAGGCCAGGTGATGCCAATCTCAAAGGTTTTAAAAAGGCCAGAGTCATCTGACCTTGCCCCAACAATCAAGGAATTGGGAATAGGGTTCCTCTAAGCCAGGCATTCCCAACCACAGTCTTAAAGGCACACTAACAGTGCAGGTTTTAGTGATATCCAGGCTTCAGCACAGATGGATTAATCAGAATCACTCAGGTACTAAGTAAGTCCCCTGTGCTCAAGCCTGGATATCACTAAAACCTGCACTGTTGGTGTGCCTTGAGGACCATGGTTGGGAATGCCAACTCTAAGCAGTTGTGTAGAACACTGAAACGCTCACAAAGCAGGAGAAGGCTGTAAGATAGCAAAGCGTTATCAGATGCCCATATCCTCTGTTCAGAATGTAATTAGGAAATGGCAGTCATCAGGAACAGCGGAAGTTAAAGAAAGATCTGGAAGATCAAGAAAAATATCAGACAGAACAGCTCGCAGATTGTGAGAAAAGCAAGTCAAAACCCACGTTTGACTGCACGATCCCTCCAGGAAGATCTGGCAGACACTGGAGTTGTGGTACACTATTCCACTGTAAAGAAATACTTGTAAAAAATATGGTCTTCATGGAAGAGTCATCAGAAGAAAAACTTCTACGTCCTCACCACAAAAATCAGAGTCTGAAGTTTGCAAATGAACATATAGATAAGCCTGATGCATTCTGAAATCAAGTTCTGTGGACCGATGAGGTTAAAATATAACTTTTTGGCCGGAATGAGCAAAGGTACATTTGGAGAAGGAAGAGCACAATTTAATGAAAAGAACCTCTCTCCAACTGTTAAGCATGGGGGGTGGCTCAATCGTACTTTGGGGTTGTATTGCAGCCAGTGGCTCAGGGAACATTTCACATGTAGAAGGAAAAATGGATTCAATAAGATTCCAGCAAATTTTGGACGCTAACTTGATGCCATCTGTGAAAAAGCTGTAGGTAAAGAGAAGCTGGCTTCTACAAATGGATAATGATCCTAAACACACCTCAAAATACACAGTGGATTACATCAAGAGAGAAAACTGAAGGTTTTGCCTTCACAATCTCCTGACCTCAACATACTTGAAAATCTATGGATAGACCTTAAAAGAGCAGTGCATCACAGACAGCCCACAAATCTCAAACAACTGGAAGACTTTTGTAAGGAAGAATGGGCAAAGATACCTCAAACAAGAATTTAAAGACTCTTGGCTGGCTAAAAAAAAAAAAAAAAAAGTTTACAAGCTGTGATACTTGCCAAAGGGGGCAGTACAACTCTGCAGGGTGCCCAAACTTTTGCATACGCCATTTTTTGTTTTCTGTTATTTTGAAAGTGTAAATGATGGAAATAAAATCTAACTTTTTTTGACATGTTATAAGAATGTCTAATTTGTAATTTGATGCCTTTTGGAGGTTTTTCCATCTTTCCTTGGCTTTTTTGCACATTAAAATGAATTTTTGCCTGGGGTGCCCAAACTTTCGATCCCCACTGTATTCATATGTTTACAATAGAGGCAGTTCAATCCACACTGGAGCATGTAACAAGCAGTTCTGGAATAGCCCACTGTCTCAACCCACATCCCATGTTTCGCCCTATACCCTACAGCTGGGGTTGCCAACCCTAGTCATCGAGAGCTACCAACAGTGCATGTTTTGCAGGTCTCCTCACAGAATCACAAGTGAGCTAATTAGCTCCATCTGTGTATCTTTTAAAATGTGTCAGTGATTAATGAGTGCAGCAGCTAGGTTGTCTGGAAAATGTGAACTGTTGGTAGCTCTCGTAGGCTAGGGTTGGCTACCACTGCCCTATAGAGATGCGCAGAAAAACTAGCAATGCTGGCAGTATTGTATATGACTGATGTGTGCAGCGGAGCACGTGCTCATTATCATTATAACCAAAAACTGACATATTGGGGGAATTCAATGCTAATTAAATTTAGTTGCTGCAAAAAAAAAAAAAAAAAGGATGGAAAACACAGCATTACATTATTTGGGAATAGACATATGTAATTATTGGGAAAACATGTCTTCTCTTACAAAGCTTTAGCCAAGTGCATGGATCAGGTGGTGTAATAAATCCGCAAGCATTTTGTACAACTTTTCCAAATACAACTTTTATCATCCATCCCCCATATTTAACATCTGTACCATGCCCTGTGGCCATCATACTTCAATGATTACCATATGGTGTAAGGTCAAATGTATAAAAGAGCACACACAGGGTTGCAACTCAACACTTACTACAGCTGGTCCCTTCAAGGTAAATAGTAGGACATCACCACTGTGTACAATGCAGCATATTTGCTTCATCTTAAATTTGGCCTAAGCAATTGAATAAATGGTCATCTCCCATTTATTGTATCCGTTACATAACTGAGGACTATCGCTAACATCTCATGTACACAAGGGTTTTAAGTATACCACCATCAAATTAGAAACATGGTAGTATAGTTCCATTTAATATACAGTCACGTTTATATGAACATTTAACTGCCACCTCAATCTAGGTCTGGAAATAGGCAAACAGTAAAATCGATACAGCTACATAAAGTACAGGAAGAGTCTCTCTTATCTGGAGATGTCATCCAAAATATTCCAAAAACAGTGGTATCCCCCCCCCCCCCCTTTCATACTTACCAAGTTCCCTGATGTCCACGGCGGCCTTCAGGATCTTCTTCAGCTGTCCCAGGAGTGCATTGCGCGGGTGCGCCAGTGATGTCACCAGCACGCCTGCAAACTCGTGCAATGCACCCTTAGCACCGCTGAAGAAGATCCCAAAGGCCACCGTGGACCCCAGGGGATGCCAAGGGACCATTGGGGGGGGGGGGGGGGGGGGGCCGGGTATGCATATAAAAAACTAAAAATCCCCCCCCCCAAAAAACATAAAAATCCTTATCCGAAATGCTCATGGTCCCGAGCATTTCGGATAAGGGATACTCAACCTATACGTGTAATCGCTAGACACAAAGAGACTGTCTAGAAAAACACAAGTTTAAATGTAATTTTCTAATTGGATGCTGTCAGTGACCAATTAGAAGCAGGAGGCACGAGACCGTGAGCACCGCTGTATATGTATTAAGAATTGCTATTTTTTTTTATTTTGTAGAACTACATTTGTTGTATGAAAGGGGTATTATGATTGACATTGCTGGGCCCTACTTCTATGGCAACATTTTTTGGGGCATCATCAATACATGTGACCTATTTATGGAAAATACTGTTGGCATTGGCATATTCCTGCTTGAATTTTATTGATTACTATTTATGGTGACATTTTATGAGGCATTCTTGCAATCCCTTTATTACTTTTAAAGATAACTTATTGGCAGGATTATTGATGCATATTAACCAACTGTTACCATTTTCCATTCCTGTTTCTACTATCTGCTGTACATAATGACAGGACATGACAGCTACTGTATGCAAGCACCCTAATGAATGTGCCCAAAATATATTTCTATTTTATTACTGTGACCCCAGCCATTCCTTTTTCATAAAAGATCCTTTCAATCACTTTTCAAACTGCAGATCTAGTGGGAAATTGCAGCAATATCACTATGTGCAATGATCGGAACAGGAAACCACAATTTGCATAGTCCAGTGAAAATACATCTTCTGAAACGGCAAAGTTTCTCACCATGACATCACTACAGAGCTGCCTGTAGCCTGGTTGCATCAGCTACTGTGTAAATCATGCACCTGTAAAGAAATGCAGCTTGAACAGGAAGAGACAGAAAGCTGCACAGAAAGGCCGATTCTTAGTTGGGAGCAAACCAGTTAAAGAACCATAAAAAGTTACTTTGTACATTGGATAGCGATGGAAATACATTTATATTGCAGTTAAGGTTTTCATTCCTCACCGAAATCAAAAAATACCACATCATTCTGCAATGTATTGTTTTAATGTTTCAACCGGTTCAAAAGATTTTGATTTCCTCAATTCCAACCCAAAATAGGTCAGGATTGGCAAATCTATTATTTTTTTAACATGAAGAATTTCATAGTGGGACCACCAGTTCGATGTAGTGAGGCCTTTAAAATCTCTGCATATGTAACCTTTTTTGCTTCCCGGGTGAATGTCTCAAAATAGGTGTGATATTTGCGAAGCAAACATTTGTATTCATCAGAATGACCTGTAGTGTTACCTTATATAGAAAATATAATCTTTTTTACACAGCATTATTTAGATTTATATAACAAATGTGAGTGACGCTGGGATTATTGGTGGATATTTTGCACATCTCACACATGTTGACACTCAAAGGGTTAAAGCTCTGCCACCTGCAGTTAATCATGGGTTTACCATGGTGCAAAGTTAGCTACTTTTGTCTGTTTTCAACTGAAATAAAGTACAAATCAATCAGCTTCTGTCATGTTACAGGAAGTTTGTAAAAGTGACAGGAGTGGATTGGTTAGCACTTTGTCTGGACTCATCTTCCCCTATACCTTTCAGAACAGGGACAATATTAACTACAGTAGTGCATGCTTCTTTTTAAATTGCCAAAACTGAGCAGAACAGGTTTCTGATCATCTACGATTCCAAAAACAAACAAAAAATAAAAAGACTCGGCAGAAGTAAACACTTGGGTCACATCTAATAGTCATATTGCACCCGTCTAAAGCAACAAGAGATTGTGGGGAGATATGCAATTGATATTTGTTTTGTAGCTGAGTGCGCTCATTAAGGTTGGGTTTTTGGCGAACACAAGGGATGCGCCATGAAAAGTCCTATTTGAGTGCTCAAATTGGTGACTTTATGCAGATTTAGATTGCCAGCCCCAGGGAGCGGGAGCTAAAATGCCAGCACAAGCAGAGCCTGATCCAAGCTACATTTGAATAGCTGTGTTGGGTGCCCTCCAGTGGCTGCTGGGTGCACAACTATTTGAATACTGCCACAGCCGTACTGTAGTACAGAGTCGAAAAACAGTACTGCACACTGGTAACATTAAAGAGGCCTTGAGTATAGGTAACTTCTGAAATCCAAGATAATTTCTCATGTCATCCAAAACATGATTTTTATATAGAATCAAACTCCACAGTCATGCAGAGGATTGAAAAGAGAAATACATCATGTTTTAGCAGCGAGCACTAAATCCTACTCATTATATAGACCCTGCATAAGCCATCAAATACATCGGATACAAGACCAAAGTCGTAGCTGGGATTTTGTACCCGGCAACAACCTGGGTGCGACCCGGCTTGCAAACCCATTCACACTAGAGTCCCCACCCAGCATAATGCCGGGCTGGTGACGTCACCGGAAGGTGGGGTCGGGTGGCGCTTGGAGATGAGAGCATCTCCCAGCGCCAGCTTTTGCACTTTAGCGACTCGGACCCTGGTCGCATCGACCCGTTTCCCGTTTACACTACACAGTGACCCGAACACATGTTCAACCCTGGTCGCTACCTGGGTAGAAGTGCCGGGTCTGACGACCTGGGTTATTTCTACAGGGAGCGTTTCCACCTGCCTAAAATCCCGGGTTTTGCATGCTCCCGTGCAAAAACCTGGGATATTTAGCCTAGTGGAAAAGGGGTACTAGATGGCAACACTGGAAGAATTTCATCCATTGCCTCCCTTTAGCCCCATAAACACTAGGTAATAAACATCTGCAGTCAATCTTTAACCGCTCTCACCAGCCTGCCCAATAACAAATAGTTTTATCAGATCATACTATTATTATCTATTACCAGTTTTTTTATATAGCGCTGGGCTCGACAAAACCCCGGTCGCCAGGGCGACCAGAATTTCCTCCCTGGCGACCAGAGGCGATAGGATGCAGCAGCAGTATCATAGCATCTCAGCTCCTGCCTAAGGAGTCCATACAGCCGTGGATAGTAGTGTGCTTCTCCCCTCCCCCTGCAGCATATCGGAGGTCCGCAACCCCCCCAGAGAGCCTCCTGAGCAGTGTTCCACTCCCCATTGCTGGGACCTGTTCAGCGGCACTTTGGCCCACCGGCCGGCCCCATAGTCACCTCAGCGGGCTGTGCTATAGTCCTATAGTGCTATAGGGGGGGGGGGGGGGGGGGAATTGCCTGTCAGTGGAGATCACCAGTTAGAAACCCCAGCCCCTGCAATTAGAGCAAGAGAATCTGGTCAGCATATCTTTTACACCCTGCCCCCTCCCTCCCGCTCTCTTGCACATCATGCATTATGGCATGCGTAAAGTTTTGGTGCACGCAGTCGATAATTTATCATTTATCTGGCTCCTACATTTTCATCCTGGCTCCTAGATTTTAAATAAATTTGTCGAGCCCTGATATAGCACTTTTACAGAGCCATTCACATAAGTCCTTGCCTCAGTGGAGCTTACGCTTTATACTCCCTACCACATGTACACACACGGGTTGATATTTGTTGGGAGCCAATAATCTATCAGTTTATTTTTGGATTGTGGGATAAAACAGGAGTACAGGGAAACCATACAAACTCCACACAGTGCCACTGTGGGAATCAAAACCATGACCTCAGTGCTGTGAGGCAGTAATGCCAACTATTACATTGTCCATGCTCCTCTGTTGTGGTCAATATGGGAAGAGTGGGGTTTGGGTGCCCAAACAGCACTTTAGGCACTCGCATCCATTAGTTTATACAGCTAAAACTGGGTATTTAGGGTCGGTGTTTGTATAAAAAAAAAATGTCATCACCTTGCCACTTTAATGGGAAATCAGGCACACAACTTAACCTGTGGCTGCTACTAGATGACATCTGACAGAGCGATTAAATAGGTTTGTTCAGGTGCAAACAGCCACATTTTGTGTTCCTTTACAGAGACTAACTGAATTTTCTGCTTTATTTCTACAGCACACATTAGTTATACCTTAAATAGTACTCTCTGAAGAATCCAATCTCCTTCCATTTCCCTGTTAGAAATCTGGCTCTTGGTAGATGCATTGGCTCCATGCCTGTACATAGCTTCTATGAGCATGGTTACCTGATCACTTTAGTCTAAACACTCATCCAACCATTATAAAAATACAAAGTACATGTGCAGCTAGCCATTTGCCATTGAAGGAATAAATATTATCGCTTCAGACATAAATTAAACTAAAGAGGTTCTTTAATGTTGACCTTCATGGAGCAGCTATGAACCTGACACTTCAGGAGTAGAAAATGGAAAATAAAAAGCTTTGAAACATACCGGAAAATTTAAATCCGTAAATTTGAGTTTAAAAAATAAAATGTTAGGGGGACATGCACAGGAGCACTTATTTGTTGTTTTCTAAAGGCCCCCATAAACTAAACGATTTTGGGACGATTTCATCCGATTTCGGCACTTTGGGCCGATAACCGGATGAAATCGCCCCAAAATCGCAGGTGTGTGATGTATGATCCGATCCGCGGTCCCGTGCGCATCGGACCAGATCAGGGAGGTCGGACGGTCAGCACATAAGATCATCCGACCTCCCTGTATGCTATGCATATGCCTGCCCACCTGTCAGGCATATGCATGCAGACACCGGGGGGCGGGGGAGCACGGCGGGCAGACACACTGACCTGGCCGGCATGCTGTGATCACAAATAGCAGCGCTGCCGCACGGGACGCACAGTGGCGGCTATTCGATTTTTAAAATACCTGTCAAATGACCGGCCGTTCTGTGATTGGCTGAGGCACCCGCCGGGAACTCATTTGTGAGCCGCCGCCCGCCCCAACTACTGCCGCTGCCCGCCCCACTGCTCCTCACCGCCCTGCAGCTCCCCATTTGTTTTACATGTGATAAATCGCAAGCGATTTATCACATGTAAAAACTGGCTCATCAAGTGCCAAATTGTATGTGAGCCTCCCGGGGAGCAGCCGGGCGGCTCACAGGAGAATTGGGTCTGACTTGTCCTAAGGACAAGTCGGTCTAATGTATGGGGGCCTTAAGAAATCTGTCTATAACGCTTATGCTTAGTGTACTCCCCATAGTGATAGCAGTCCCGCACATCACAACCGCCCTCTCAGAACATGCCGTCAAGAGCTAAATAGATTACCTACATTTGTATAGAGAACACAGTTAGCACAGATCACCCCTACACACTGTGTATGGGCGACTTCACCACCGGGGAAATTGCTTGCCCAACATCGCCACCTGTGTATGGGGCTTAAGACCCTCTTTCTTGAGAAGAGCATATACCCTTCATAGTATAGTAGGTTAACCAATTAAGTCATGGTTATTTCACCAATAAGACATTATTAGTCATCGGTCCATTCTATATTCCTATCACTCCTGCATCTTGTAGTGCAAGAAAAATAGTGAACATAACTAATTAAAATCAATTCCAAAATACATCTACAGGGAGAAGTCAATTTCCAAACTAGATGTAGCTCTCAGGTTGAGGACCCAGAGTTATTCAATGGACAGCATCACACCAGCACTTTGCGTTAAGAGTTGCCATTTACCATGACTAATGCCCAGCACTTAGTTGGGATAAACAGCATTTCATGACTTAAGTTCTGGGCACGATGCTGTTAGCCGGACATTAATGGACCATAGCTTCTATTTATTGTCATTATATGGTAATATTCCAAATCATCAGCTCAAGTGTCCAAACAGACACACACGGAAGACCAACCCAACCACCAAGCATCGGCAATATACAGTCAAATCTGGTAAAAACATATAAAGACAACATGTCTGACCAAATGGATCACAGCCAAATATTCTGCTTTAGGTGGTAGCAATCTGGCAAGCATATCAAAGAATCAGACCAGCATTATGGCTTTGAGAGTAATCAATTAAAATAGCCTCTGGCTACAGTCAGATTTTTGAACAAATTAAAAAAACAACTAAAGAAAAGATTTTCTTCTAAGATGTTTAAGCAGAATGTTCAATATTCTGAAGCATTTCACAAAAATGGAAAGGTACTGTTTTTTCTTTCCTGTTTAGGGCATGCCAAACCCCAATTCCCTACTAGCCATTAAGACACGAACGTAACTGAAGGACTACACAACGCTTGAAAAGGAAAGTCAGTTACTGAAAATTTCCTTTAGAATATGTTCCAAACAAACCTGAAAGGCGAGAATCAAAGGCTGGGTATTCCAGTATGAAGAATGCAGCTGATCAGGTGAAGAAGGTAAAAAAAAGTCTGCTTTATTTTTATTTCAGCACATTCACTTAGCTTTAAAAAAAAAAAAAAACACTCACTGGCAGCATGTTGCCAAAGCTAGAATTAACATGTAGCCCATTTTATGATGCAGCATATCACGGAATTTTAGCAATGGAAAGCCTTGCTACGTTCGAACAAATTCAACAAAAAAAAGACAATTAAAAAAAAGCAAAAGAGCCACAATTACTTAAACAAAGCTAGTCATAAATCTGACCTAAGTCCAATACATAGTATCTAAACTGCTTGTCTCCAGTCCTATTTATATATAGAAACAATCTTTCAACAGAATACAAGAAAACAACTTATTGTTATCAATGTGTCCAAACAAAAATACTACAGACACTGCTGTTTACCTCATGGGAGTAAGTGAGTCACAAGCAAGTTCCTCAATGTTTGCAATATTTTACAAACAGTAAAGTGGCATACTCACGGGTGATTTTCACACCTTTCTAAGCAATCTGACTAGATCCCTTATGGGGCCTACATAAGGAGCGATTTGGGGGCATTTTCTAAGCGATTTCACTAGATCGCTTAAAAAATGCTCCTACATCGCTCTGTGTGCGGGCATAGCGCTAGTGTTGCGCGGTTCCACGTGGTGCCATCGTCCAGCGATTAAGTTCCAGCACCCTGGATGTCAATCTCTTTAATCGCCGGTCAGGGCCAATGTTCTCACCAGAGAACACTGTCCCTGAGAGATCACTCAGCGCGACACATCACTGTGGGCGGAGCGATCTTGCTGAGCACCCTGCGAGATCTATCATCGCTCAGCCACATCTCCCCTTGCATAGTCCCCATTAGAAATGTAGCACTGATCGCATGTGTATAGCCCCGGGCGACAGCGATGTGCGGTACCACGTGTCGCCAATGCCTGCAGGGAAAGAGTGTTTGCGCTGTCTTTCCTGCTACATCATAGGCTTTGCTTATCAGCAATAGGCAAAGCCACGCGCTACACAGATTGCAGTGTGCATTGCGGATGTACCAAGATGTGTGCTGAGCGATCGTGCTTAAGCCAGTTGCTCTGCACGGAGGCTGGGTCACTCAGTGTGTACGGGGCTTAAGGCCACAAAAGGATATGAACACTTACATGGCACAAATGTTCTCATGTACTTCTACAAGGAGAAGCCTATACTTGCGACGAGGCCTCAAACAAACTTCCATGAATTGCTATTGCTTTAACAGTTTTAGCTCAAAACATTTCAAACATGTCAAGTTTGTAACGGTTTCTGCTGGCTCCCCCCATACAATAGCCATAGCAATAGCATAAAAGCCACAATGCATTCAGGAGAAGATGCAAACTAGAAACTATCGCAACACTAGATAAAATGGTACTAGGTATGGTTTCAGATCAGGTTACAAGCAAATATCTAGCAAACTGCACATAACCATTAGTGAGGTTCGCTTAGGAGAAAGAGGTGACGTCCTTAGGTATTCTGGACAGATTTCATTCTTATGCTGGGCACACATTGGGTGATTTCCCATGGCCGACAATAGCTTATATCGGCAGTGCCACAGGATAACGATATGGACTGTACACACTGTATGGAGCAGGGGGCTTGAGTGACGATTCCTATCCCAGTGATGTACACACAGTCGCTAACAATATTGTCAGATTAAGCTGTTTGATGAGGGTGCCGCCACACATTAACAATATTGACTGTACACACTGGAGATGATATACACATATTATCATCAATGTAGTTGATATATAGCCAAGTGTGCACCCAGCTTAAGAGGAGTGAAGCATCAAGTTCCTGAGTGGTAGACATGAGTGACACTTGTAGTGAACTCTATTTAATGGGAATACTTTGCACAGTTGGTGAATACACCTAATGATGTAGCAGCAAGTATAGCCAACATGATATGCTTTACCAGCTGAGCTACTCATCCAATACCAGCAGCCTTTTCACCCGCCACAGCTACAGGCATATTGCAATACAGCTGTATTCGTTTTTTGTGTGGGAGGAGGGGAGGGGGAGTTTACAAACTTTTGCAGGACTAAGCAGCCACATGAGCAATTGTAAAGAGTAAAATAAAACCCTTGCACCCTTGAGGAATAGACACAAACTTAAAATGTAAATGCTAAAGCAAAATACCTTCAGAATAAGAAAGTTACACAAACTAAAAATCAATCCACATTTGAAGTTACAAAACAAAATAACTCTAAACATTGTTTTTACATGAAGGCCAAATTCAATTTAACGGTTTGTTGCATGAGAATTGAAAAAAAAAAAAAAAATCCAGTTCCAAGACCTAAAATCTTAGTGTAATGTTAAAAAAAAAAAAAAAAGTTCATTTCTACTGAAACTATACAATAAAATATGCACAGTAGTTAGGACACTGCTTCACAGTAGACCTCAGACTATGACGTCACCAATGTATTTTCAATTTAAATGGTAAAAAGTTAAATGGTAACAAAAAACCCCCACAAATATAGGAAATGCAGACTGCTGGAAATAAACAATAATACTTTAAAACGGATGCTGCTAATCAGCTTCATAATGGCAGAATAAAAAAAAAAAGGAGCACTTAATCAAAATGAAAAAATAAAATAAAACCGGTTTCAAATTTGATTCGTAGCAGCTAAAGGTTTCAGTTCAGCAGCTTTTCTTTCTACCAAGGGAACAAAAAAAATAACTGCAAGGTGTCTGATGCAATCCTTGTACGTGCAACCTTAATTTTCATCTTAATCTGATCTATGACTGAGCTCTGGCCTAAAAATACATTGTAATTCTGCTTCCCTGTTCTTAAATGATATGAAACAGCCGATGATCTAGACAGATTGACATACATTTTAAAAACTATTCCTTAGGACCTCATGCCACCACTTAAGAATAACAAAATGTATCTTACCAGATATTAAAGAGGGCAATGAAAAGGTTGCATAATACTACAAAAGATAGCAGCACATAGACAGGATTTTATGCTTGAAAAGCTCCATTTTAGTTAGAAAAAAAGGGTAGTGACTACCACTATATAGGTGTCTGGATAGATGTGCTGTAATTCAGTGGAGGCTGACTCATTCAACTTATATTAGACCTCAGGTGATGGGTACTTCCTGACATTCCCCAGTAATCGGACTCTATGGGACCATACAGAGCCACACTCGTGTCAAGAAGGCCAGGATATTAATCTAATTTACCAACACAGGCTGGCGATAAAGGAATATTAATTTCTGATGACGTCATTGTTTCAAAGCCAAATGTTACAATATTTCCAAACCGAAAACCTGGAGGAAACAATAGGTTTCCATGCTGTGATTTGGGCATTGCACACTGGTTTTATTTTTAAACAGGTCAATAGAAGACTGATGCATGAGATCTAAGCTTCAGAAGAAAAATAGATTGTGGTGATAAAATCCGGTAACATGAAATACTTTGATTCGTATCAAGACTTAAAACAGATCACGCAGCCTTTGAACATATGGCATACCTAAACGTTCTGCAACATGCACATGTAGAACATCAATGCGAATGCTACAATATTTAAAAACCTTGTAAGCCTTCTCATATTAAGGCATCCCATAAACATGCCATGCATACAAACTAGCAAAAAATAATGGCACCCTAAAGCCCTATAATTCCAATGGCAAAATGCTGGGTGGGTACAAGGCACCAAAAAGACTACTACAACAGATGACAAACTAAGATCTCCAAACACTGGCAAGGTGCAGATCATCTTGGCACACCTAAAATATTGACCCAGGACCATTGACTCAAGTGTAATCCAATGACTAACATCACCATCTAAAGGGTTGTATGCAACAAATGACTGATATTTAACCCTCTCTGTGCCGGGAGGGCCAGTGCTCCTTAAGACACATACCAGGTTATATACATTACCCTAGCCAAATACTTTTAAATCCATTGTTACTTGACTGACATACTTGGCAAACCCATTGGCCTCCATACATACTCCGCATCTAGTCCTAGACAGCCATGCCTGATGCAAACCAGTCCAAGATGGATCCAATTACTAGAATTCACTGGAGTAGGTAGACCCTTCAAGCAATGTAATTTTCCAAAAGCAACCATCATCTCCAACACTGCCCCAGGCAGTTTCCCAGCACCCCATCCCAGGTCTCCCCATGCCCCTGGTGCAAGGGTGCCCAGCAGTGAGCCCTGCCAGTTACCCCAGGCTGGGCAAGAGACGGATGGGGGGAATCAGATAGAGAGCTACATAAAGGGATACATGTCAAGTCCAAGTCGAAGCCATCCTCCTGGTATCGCCTTTTGTTCCTGCTGACGAACTCCTTGATGATGGCGGTCATGTCGGGGAGCCTGGGGGTGGGGAAGAAGGAGGAGAGGGGGGCTGAGAGGTGCTGCTGCTGGTGGGGGGCGGCAGCAGCAGCAGCCCCTGCTCCGTAATCTGCCTCCTCTGCCCGGCCGCTCAGGTCCCCTCTCCGCCCCCTTCTCCTCCTCCTGGTGCTACTGCTCCGGGGGCTGCCCGGGGAGGCCAGAGTATGGCCGGGAGGGGACAGGGGGCAAATGGGGGGGATGCGGCCTGCCGCTCCGGGCCGTTCACAACGATGCAGTCCCGAGGTCCCCAGCAATGGCAGCCCCGTCTTCGATTGCAGCTCGGGGTACACGGGCACCTCCCGGGCGCCCCCTCCACCCTGCACGGGCTCGCTCTGCTTATCCTGCCTGCGGGGAAGCCGTATGTCCCGGCCCGATGCTTCCTGCTTCTCGCGGCTGCTCCTGGCCGCTGGACCGTTAGACAGCCGGTGAGGGAAGGACCGGTCTGGTCGGTGCAGGAGCCCGCCTGCCGCGTCTCATGTCTCCGCCGCCACCGCTTCTGCTGCTGCACGTTCAAGCTCCCATCATGGCTTCCCTCCGAGACGAGTCAGCGAGGAAGCTTTGCGTATCCCTCCGCAGTCTCTTCTGTGCTCGTATCCTTCCGCTGGCTATATAGTCCGCGCCACATCACCCCCCCATCAGTCGCTTTACCGTACAACTTCGCCGACCCCTTTAGGCTTCAGGGCGACTGCTTGAGTGCCGGCCGGTCCTTAGTAACATGGGCGCGAGTCAGGGCAATAGGTATTCACCAGCGAAGGAAGACAAACCCAAGTTTTGGGCGGATGGATATTGTAGTCACAGCTAGGGACTATTTTTGTTCCATGAGGAGGGGGGGGTCACGTGGTGTAGAAGAGGGGAACTTTAGCAAAATGTCATTTTTTTTTTTTTTTTACTTTATTCCCCTCTTTTCCTATGCAGGAAGATAAAAGAGGCCTTTCTGTGTTTCTCTACAGCTTTGAGGGGAAGGTCTATCTTTTGGCAACCATCATGTACTGATCGTTCATGTAACTGTATGTAATGCATGTGTGTGTGTGTATATATATATATATATGTAGGCAATAATCCGCGTCACTCAAGGGGTCTTGGATAAAGAAATATTTATAGAACAACGTAAATCAATCCATGTGCAACAAAGCCGACGTTTCAGTGCCAGCAAGCACTTTTGTCCATACTTGCCTACCCTCCCGCATTTAGCGGGAGTCTCCCGTTTTTGCAATCCTCCTCCCGCTCCCCCGCAAATCCCTCGGTTCCTCCCGGTTTTTGTCCCAGCCACCCCCCCCCCCCCCCCCCCAAAAAAAAAAATTGACTGCGCATGCGCAAACATGTTTCGGGGGTCTCGGACTGAATGCGCGACGTCATAACATTGATTAAGCCGGCTACCGCGGGGTTGTATGTGAGTGGGTAGCCGTGGAGCGTGCGGCTGAAACAAGCGGCAGCAGCGGGAGCCGGGAAGCGCACGGAGAGGAGCAGCAGCATTAGACTGTGGCAGTGAGTGAGCCGGGCAGCGGCGGCAGCAGTAAGTATAACTGTCTGACTCTGTAGCCTCTCTCCCCCACCCAGGGCCGTCTTCCCTCTCCTCCGCGCTGCCCTGTCATAGTACTGTAGTTTTATTATAGACAGGCAGCGGCGTCTTCCTGGACCCCCCCTCCTATCAGTGTGTGTGACTGTGAGCACCAATGCCGCCCCCTGCCCTGTCTCCGGCTTCATGATCTGAACACAGGAAGTTCAAGTCACATGTCATGCAATGGAGGAGCCCAGCAGCAGAGGAGAGCAGTAACCACACACCGCAGGAGCACAGACTTGGTCAGCAGGGGCTCAGGTAAGGTGTCACTAATGTTTGCTGTGGGAAGGGGGGTCAGTAATGTTTGCTGGAGGGGGTGTCAGTAGTGTTTGCTCAGGGGGTATCAGTAATGTTTGCTGGGGGGGGGGGGGGGGGTGTTTGTCAGCAAAGTTTGCTGAGGGGGGGGGTTTGTCAGCAATGTTTTCGGGGGGGGGGGGGGGTTGTCAGTAATGTTTCCTGGGGGCGGGTTGTCAGTAATGTTTCCTGGGGGGTTTCAGTAAAGTTTGCGGGGGGGGGGGGGGGGGGTGTTGTCAGTAATGCAGTAATGCTTGATTGGGGGGGCAGTAAATCTTGCTGGGGAAAAAGGCTCAGTAATGTTTGCTGGAGGGGGTGTCAGTAATTTTTTCTGGTGGGGTTGTCAGTGGTGTTTGGGGGGGGGGTTGTCAGTAGTGTTTGCTGGTGGGGTTGTCAGTAGTGTTTGCTGGTGGGGTTGTCAGTGGTGTTTGCTGGTGGGGTTGTCAGTGGTGTTTGCTGGTGGGGTTGTCAGTAGTGTTTGCTGGGGGGTTTCAGTAATGTTTGCCAGAGGGGTCAGTAATGTTTGCTAGCGGGGTCTGTCAGTTATGTAAATCCCAATGCACACACCTCCTCTCCTCCTCTGCACCCCTGTGTATGTAGTTAACAGGGTCTGCATGGCACTGGTGGTTGTGGAGGTGTCACACTTACCTGTGCTACTGCTTGCATTGGAGAAGTTGTGATCAACTTTTTCTATAGCCTATGGCTGTGTGACTATGGGCGGGATGTATTAAAATACATCGCCGTGCCACTGCAGCGATGCTATTGCATATGTATTAACATATGTGATTAGCATCGCAATGCGGGTCTCCGTCACCTCCCTAGGCTCTCCTCACTCCCCCCATGGCTGGAAGCCTAAGCAGGCTGTCCCTGGTGCCTCCTTCTCCCCCCTGCAGCCAGAGGAGTTTACCTTCTGGGTCCAGGCTTCCTGGCGGAAGGTAAGCCAGAGGGAGGGGGGTCGGCATATGCAGCGGAGGACGGCGGGTTGCGACTGGCGGAAATAAGAAGCCCATAGGCTTCTATAGGGTATCGCCACCCAAAGGTGGCAATACCTTGGCCGGCGAAAACACGGGTCTTTTTTTTTTTTTTTTTTTGAGTTTTAATATTTTATTAGGTTTCAAAGGTCAGATCATTAAAACAAGCCAAAAAAGTGGGGCTGCAATTAGCTTTGCTCACTTCTCTGACAAGGCTGGCTAGTGTCACACATTTTTTTTACTTTCTCCAGTTATACAGCATTAAAAAGCAAAGACTGCTTTTTAGTTGCTCCCTGAAGTATCATTAATTGTAAGCTTAATACTAGAAAAAGGGTTTTTATGCGCCAGTCGCACAAGACAAGTGAATTTTTATAAATGTACGGGAACCCCTATTACATAACAGATTTATTACTGGAACTCGTTCCTGAATAGTAACAAGTATATGTAGGGGGTGCTACCACAGGACACTGATAGAGACAATTATTGTTAAGAAAGGAAAGGATGTCACTGGAGTGGTGCACTAAGTAGAAAGAAAAACTAAACACTTAAAAAGTAACTTTTAATGAGAATAGCTGATAAAATGTTGCGAAATATAGACTAAAATAAAACATGTAAGACACAGACAGTGTGGTTAAAAGGATACCAAATCCTCGCACAGTGTTCCCCACTGATCAGCCGTCCTCTTATGTTTATTAATTCTCCTAGTTTAAATTGGTGCGCGTTTGTTTATATATATATACACAGATTTAATTTTATCACAAGTCTCACAAGTGCAATGTGTACACGGGAATCTCAGTCATAGATTTCTGTATATAATTGCGACAATGCAGTTACAAATGTGTGTGGTAGGTGTTTCACATATGCAGAGCAGGGAATACAGCTCGGAGCCAGAGGTACAAGGCAACGTGAACGTATTTCTCTGACGCTGGCAGGGTTCAGATTTAGGCAGTCCAATCCAAACGCTGGCTATTATGTCAGCGCTGGGGTTCCCGGCTATCTGCTGAGACCCGCCGCTACTGCTTGTCGAGGGGGTGTCTGGAGCGTACCGGACTGTCAAATGCTGACGCTGCCGGTCAGACACTGCCCTGTCAGGAGCTGCGATGAGTGGCGCCACCACACCGCTTCTAGAGCTCCACAGACTCACTGGAGAGTGACGTCCGTTCAAGGGTTCGCACCAATTAAGCTAGACATATACGAAATACATTTCAAGAGGGGAAGGGAGGCAGGGGGTTTACACTGCGGATGCAGTCGGTCTGCGTACGCTTCGCAGTTAAGCTTCGTAGGACCAACCTGACATAGGTACGGAAGCCTATTTATACCAATTCATTCATGCATATTCATTGGGGCATGTCTGTGGGCGTGTGGTAATTGGATACGCCCATAAGTTAATGGTATGGAGATAAGCGCTATATCACATATATGTATATTGGGTTCACTCTCGGATGGT
The DNA here is from genome assembly GCF_055691185.1 of Crinia signifera. Lineage (NCBI taxonomy): Eukaryota > Metazoa > Chordata > Amphibia > Anura > Myobatrachidae > Crinia > Crinia signifera. The sequence continues at coordinate 228,925,286 of NC_139222.1, forward strand.
ATATGGTGACAACAGACGTGTGATTTTATCATATGTAAGGAGCTATGGTTCTAATGCACACGGAGTAGGTCTTCTGTGAGATCGTGGGGTATGGGGACAAATGGATCCCTTTATACGGCTAAGTGCTACTCCCTAACGCTTTATAGCTAGTATAGATAAAGCACTATTACTGCCTGGTCTCGGGGGGAATAGTATTGTGCAAGCAGTGTATAAATACGCTGTTCGTGGTGAAGAAGTGGATGGGACATACACTTTGCGGTTTTGAATTGTTCCCTTCATGCAATATCGTATCGTGTGTATGGAATATAAGTCAATGGGTTATTTTCCCTATAATACATATAAAGAGATGTTGATACTGTTGTTTTGTGGAACAATTTCTAGCCTAATGCTAGTGTTTATTCATTATCAAAAGCGTGTGAATGATTATAGTAAGTTCGAAGGGAAAAATCCGTCGGGAGGAGAATTCCCCTGTCCATATTCAATGCATGCTTAATGGTCCCCATAGTCGACACGAGGCCTCATCAATAGTTCGTTAAGATGTTAGATCTCACTAAATTGCCCAAGTCACCTAAGTGACATGTATGTCGGCATATGGAGATTAGAGAGAGCCCGTGGACCATGAAGTATGAAAAATGCGCAACAGCGCATGCGTACAGGATGACTTTACTCAAAGGTGATATGCGGGACAGATTATACGAGTTCTTATACATTGTGCAAAGTATAATATATTGGTGGTGGTCTGGGATTTTGAAACCCTTCCTACAGTGTGTATGGAACAGAAGCTCGCTGGTATTGACAGTCTTTTAATCAAAAAAGAATGTATATTAATTACATTGATATTAGTTGAGCGGTAAAGAGGTGCTGAAGAGTGCAGTAAGTTTCATGTGAAACAGGTATCCTATCAGGGAAGTTTAATGCTGTTATTCCGATGAGGCCATGATCCTGATATGACTTAGGTTATAAGATCTGGTTATTTGTCTCCATTTCTGGATAGATCTATGATTGAGCTGCTGGTTTGTCGTGAGGGAAGGGACGTGTGTTCCCTGGTGCCGATCACAGAAGGGCCACCCGGAAGGTAAGTAAAAATAAAAATAGGGTTATACAGTGGTGTACCTTTTGCAGGTCGTGAGGAATGTAGTCCTTCTACATTCAAGGGTAGGTATATTAAAAAAAGGGGAGTTGTGATAGGGTAACCTGCGTTGTAGACACAGGTGGGATAAAGTTGTGAGTACTAGTGTATTGGGTGAAGAATAAAGTCGACATGACTGTGTTGAATAAGTCAACAACAAGACAAAGCATGTGTCTTATGTTGCAATTAGGTGAGATGGGGGGTAGACACAAGTGTCTCCCCGGTGTGATGTAGAAGAAGAGTCCATGACAATGTGGATAGGTGAAAACAAAATGGTAAAACAGCGCTGTCAAGTGCCTAAAACAAACCACAAACTTGTGATAGGGAGGGGAGTGATTTTGTCAAGGATGAGAATGTAAGTGATGGAGGGTACCACTTTGACATGAGTGCTCCAGAGTCAAAGTGCCCAGGAGGGACAGAGTTGAAAGTTTAATATGAATACTTGATGGCTGTGCTAATGTTCATAAGAAGACAGTGTAATTATTTTCTTCATTAAGGCCACCTGGTGACACAGTGCCCATCAAAAAAATTAGTCGAGTTTCCTGTTTGAGGAGTTCCTGGTCCCAGTCTCCTCTTCGTATTCCCATCTCAACTTTCTTCATGCCAAACACTTTTAGCCCTGATGGGTTGCCTGAGTGATGCTTAAGGAAATGCCTGGCTATAGGTGTTAGGGTCTTAAATTTTTCCCGATCCCTAGCAGCATTCCTAATGCTGAGATGGTGTTCGGCAAACCTTTTTTTGAGTGGTCTTCGAGTCTTACCAATATAATGCTTGCCGCAGGGGCATTCCAGATTATATATAACCCCTGCAGTTTCACAATTGATATACTGGTTGATTTTCCACACTTTTTTGTATTTGTCTGTGTAGCTTTGCATGGGGATCATGTGCGAGCACATTTTACATGTCCCGCATTTGTATGAACCTTTTTTTGTTATTTTGGTTCTGGTATCTTTGTCCAGATGGCTGTGGACTAAGATATCCCTAAGGTTGCTGCTCCTCCTCCAACTGATTTCAGTTCTATCCCCCAGGATTTCCTCCAAATCCGGGTCTGTTTTTAAAACATGTATGTGTTTATTGAGTGCTTCTTGCACTCCCCGCCACTCCTGGCAGAAGGTGCCAATGAATCTCACTTTTTCGGGCTGGTCTGTGTTCTTGACTTTGGGAGCAAGAAGAGATTCTCTGTCATATTTGCATACATCTCTTCTGGCCCTCCGTATTGACCTTTTACTGTACCCACGGTGCCTGAGCCTCGTATCAAGTTGGTCGGCCCTTTTGTCATAGACACTGGGTTTGGAGCAATTACGTTTAGTCCGTAAAAATTCTCCTTTGGGGAGACCTTTAATAACCGGTGGGAAGTGAGCACTGTTGTTATGTAAAAGTGAATTAGTGGCAGTTTTTTTGCGAAAGACATCGGTGGATATGGACCCATCCGTTTCGATAGTGATGCGGAGATCTAAGTATTCGACTTCTTTCTGACTTGTATGGAAGGTAAGTCTGAGGTTCAGGTCGTTGTTATTTAACTCTGTGATGAATTCAGTGAACAGACTAATATCCCCTTCCCATACAATCAGCAGGTCATCGATATATCGGAGCCACAATAAAATGTGCTCTGTATATCTCTCATTATGGTCGGTAAACACGTGCTCGCGTTCCCACCACCCCAGGTACAGGTTGGCATACGTGGGGGCACAGGTACTCCCCATCGCAGTCCCCTGCACCTGGAGGTAGAACTTGTCTTCGCACACGAAGTAATTTTTAGTCAGGACAAACCTCAATAGTTGGATAATAAATTCATTTAGGGGTGTGATCAGGTCCATACTCATAAAGTATTTGGAAGCCTGTATACCGTAAGAGTGTATAATACTGGTATACAGGCTCTCTACGTCGCAGGTGATCAACCAGGATTCAGAATTTAAAGTAATATCTTGTATTTTATTTAATACATCCATGGTATCGCGTACGTAGGATGGTAGCGTGGGGACAAATTTTCTGAGGTATTGGTCCACAAATTGTGAGGCCTTCTCTGTAAGTCCTCCCATCCCGGACACAATTGGTCTGCCCGGGGGGTTATCCTCACATTTGTGGACCTTCGGTAGAAGGTATAATGTGGGGATCTTAACCTCTTTTACAGTAAGGAAATCACGCTGGGTTTTGGTAATGACACCCTCCTTAAATGCTGACTCTAACATCTTCTGATATCCCTCCAGATAGTCATTGGTGGGATTGAAGTGGAGTCGCTTATAACATGAGGTGTCCCCCAGTTGGCGTGCCAATTCTTTACGATATTTGTCTGTTGCCCAGAGTACCACATTGCCCCCCTTATCCGAGGGTTTGATGATGGTGTCTTTCCACCCCTGAATTTCCCTGAGGGCTTGTCTCTCTTGTGTATTGAGGTTGTCTTGAGGGTTATGTAATTTTTTGCGGATTTCAATCCTGTCCAGTTCCCTACTAACCAATTCTACATACACTTTTACTTGTGGACATAAAGAAAAGTCAGGTGAAAATGTAGATTTCTTTTTCAATTTGGTAGCAGGGTTGTCTGGATTCACTATCGGTGGGTCCGTGGTGGTTGCTGGTTCATTGTCTTCATAGAGTTCACCCAAGATTTCCAAGGCACTCAAATCCTGAGTATTAAAGAATTGATCAATGCCTGGTTGGGAGAATTCTCTGTCTGACATGTCATTAACCGTTATGTCTCTGGTGATGTTATCCTGCCTTTTTTTGAAGAATTTTTTCAGTAGGAGTTTCCTCCCATACAAGTTAAGATCTTTTTCAAATTCGAATCGATCTAGGGATTTGGATGGGGAGAAGCTGAGGCCCTTGTGTAATAGGGAAATTTGATCATCATTGAGGATGTGGTCAGTGAGATTAATGATTTTGAGGGTGTCATCGGGGACTATCTCCTGTGTCTCCTGACATCCTGGCGGTCCTCCCGCCATTCCCTGGGTCCTCTTTTTGATTTTCTTTTTTCCCCTCCTCGTCCTCCTAAATCCCGCCCCAGATTTTCCCTCAGGTCTCTGGGGCTGACCCCTAAAAAATCACGTCTAGTTCTACTGCTGGGGGTTTGATCTGATTCGTAGTCGGATGACTCCACATCTGAGGTGGTGTATCCCCCATTACCACTGTATGTGGGTGCTTTCCTGTTGTTAGGGTTCCACCTGTATACCTTGTTGGTCTGGAAATCATTTTGGTCCCTCAATAGTTTGTTCTTTTTCCTACTGACAGTTTCTTTCTCTATATTGTCAAGATCTAATTTGATTTTCTGATATGTTTTTTGGAATTTATCCAGGGATTCAAAATTCTTCAATTTTTCACTAAGTACAGTGATCTCTTGTGCATGTTTATTAAGCATGATTTCGGCATGTTTCACCAATATGTTAATAAGACTCAGAGAGCAGGTAGTCAGTGTTCTCTCCCATTCAATTTTAAGTGTCTCATGGGCCAATTCAAAGGATGGAAATACTTTGGGTCTCAAACCTCTTGGGGTTATTTGTTGTTTGATATATGTCTCAAAAGTGGCTTTGTTCCAGAAAGTGCGTGTTTGCTTTGCCAGAGCTGTTTTCAGGGCATATATATCATTTATCCAGTCTTCCTGGGTGGTGTTAATTTGTGATATATCCCTTTCAAGCATAGTCTCTAGGCTTTTTCTGAAATTCATTTGCCTGTTATTGAGCTCCTGGCTCAGGCTGAAGGTTGGCACCATGGGCGTGGGATCGGGGAGTAACGACATGCTTGCTGACGAGTCGTTAGGTGACTATCCGTATTTAATGTCAGGTTATTTTTAAAATTATTTCAAAACCAAGTAAGATATAAACACTCTTAGTGCCGTGCTGACCGGTGCAGGAAGGTGATTTTTACTTCACCATACAATTGGAGCAAGAAAAAGGGTTTTTATGCGCCAGTCGCACAAGACAAGTGAATTTTTATAAATGTACGGGAACCCCTATTACATAACAGATTTATTACTGGAACTCGTTCCTGAATAGTAACAAGTATATGTAGGGGGTGCTACCACAGGACACTGATAGAGACAATTATTGTTAAGAAAGGAAAGGATGTCACTGGAGTGGTGCACTAAGTAGAAAGAAAAACTAAACACTTAAAAAGTAACTTTTAATGAGAATAGCTGATAAAATGTTGCGAAATATAGACTAAAATAAAACATGTAAGACACAGACAGTGTGGTTAAAAGGATACCAAATCCTCGCACAGTGTTCCCCACTGATCAGCCGTCCTCTTATGTTTATTAATTCTCCTAGTTTAAATTGGTGCGCGTTTGTTTATATATATATACACAGATTTAATTTTATCACAAGTCTCACAAGTGCAATGTGTACACGGGAATCTCAGTCATAGATTTCTGTATATAATTGCGACAATGCAGTTACAAATGTGTGTGGTAGGTGTTTCACATATGCAGAGCAGGGAATACAGCTCGGAGCCAGAGGTACAAGGCAACGTGAACGTATTTCTCTGACGCTGGCAGGGTTCAGATTTAGGCAGTCCAATCCAAACGCTGGCTATTATGTCAGCGCTGGGGTTCCCGGCTATCTGCTGAGACCCGCCGCTACTGCTTGTCGAGGGGGTGTCTGGAGCGTACCGGACTGTCAAATGCTGACGCTGCCGGTCAGACACTGCCCTGTCAGGAGCTGCGATGAGTGGCGCCACCACACCGCTTCTAGAGCTCCACAGACTCACTGGAGAGTGACGTCCGTTCAAGGGTTCGCACCAATTAAGCTAGACATATACGAAATACATTTCAAGAGGGGAAGGGAGGCAGGGGGTTTACACTGCGGATGCAGTCGGTCTGCGTACGCTTCGCAGTTAAGCTTCGTAGGACCAACCTGACATAGGTACGGAAGCCTATTTATACCAATTCATTCATGCATATTCATTGGGGCATGTCTGTGGGCGTGTGGTAATTGGATACGCCCATAAGTTAATGGTATGGAGATAAGCGCTATATCACATATATGTATATTGGGTTCACTCTCGGATGGTATATGGTGACAACAGACGTGTGATTTTATCATATGTAAGGAGCTATGGTTCTAATGCACACGGAGTAGGTCTTCTGTGAGATCGTGGGGTATGGGGACAAATGGATCCCTTTATACGGCTAAGTGCTACTCCCTAACGCTTTATAGCTAGTATAGATAAAGCACTATTACTGCCTGGTCTCGGGGGGAATAGTATTGTGCAAGCAGTGTATAAATACGCTGTTCGTGGTGAAGAAGTGGATGGGACATACACTTTGCGGTTTTGAATTGTTCCCTTCATGCAATATCGTATCGTGTGTATGGAATATAAGTCAATGGGTTATTTTCCCTATAATACATATAAAGAGATGTTGATACTGTTGTTTTGTGGAACAATTTCTAGCCTAATGCTAGTGTTTATTCATTATCAAAAGCGTGTGAATGATTATAGTAAGTTCGAAGGGAAAAATCCGTCGGGAGGAGAATTCCCCTGTCCATATTCAATGCATGCTTAATGGTCCCCATAGTCGACACGAGGCCTCATCAATAGTTCGTTAAGATGTTAGATCTCACTAAATTGCCCAAGTCACCTAAGTGACATGTATGTCGGCATATGGAGATTAGAGAGAGCCCGTGGACCATGAAGTATGAAAAATGCGCAACAGCGCATGCGTACAGGATGACTTTACTCAAAGGTGATATGCGGGACAGATTATACGAGTTCTTATACATTGTGCAAAGTATAATATATTGGTGGTGGTCTGGGATTTTGAAACCCTTCCTACAGTGCGGACCGGGCTACAACATCATGAACCACATGCAGCTGGCACTGACACTGACACTTGAACGCAACTACTTTCTATACGACGGCAACTTTTACCAACAACAGAGTGGGTGTGCAATGGGGAGCCCAGTAGCCCCTAGCTTCGCTAATATTTTCATGTTTAAAGAAGAACGGGAAAAATTCCTTAATAACCATCTTTTCAACCAATACGTACATATGTTTGTACAATTTATCGATGACCTGTTCCTCTTATGGAATGGACCAGTCGCCTATTTGGAGGAATACTTAACATCCATAAATAACAGCGAATCTCCCATCAAATATACGTATAACATACAACATCAAAGTATTAATTTCTTGGACGTTTTGGTTAGCATTGTGGACGGTAGAATTTAAACTGAGGTGTATGCAAAACCAACAGGTCGCAACACCTTACTGTTATCTTCAAGTCATCATCCCAAACCCCTCAAGAGGGGTCTTCCTAAGTCCCAGTTAATGAGGGTGGCCCGGATATCTAGCACCACTGAAACAGCCATATCAGCCACGAGCGCTGTGGTGGAAAGGTTTCATCATAGAGGATATGAGTTAAAGACCTTGAAGAAGATTCAGCAGGAGGTATTATCCATACCTCGATCTCAATTATTGTCCAATACCACTAAATCCACATCCAAGGTTCTCCCCTGGAAACAACAGTTTACCACTTCCAGTCCAGTGGTCCAAAGAGCGACACGAGCTCTGTGGCCAATTGTAAAAACGGATCCCAATCTACCTGGTCTCCAGTCATTACAACCCCTTTCCTGCTACACCAGGGGACGAAATATCAAAGATATGGTTATGCATACAGATGTCACAGGATTTAAGAACTATGCACCCACGTCCAGCTTTATGAAACGGCAACCTGGATGTTATAAATGCATAAAATGCACTACCTGTAAAAATATGGTTACCAGTCAGACTTTTAAACATCCCCATGGTGAACAGGTATTCCATATACAACATGTGTTGACATGTCAAACTACACATGTCATATATCTACTATACTGTCCATGCAAGCTATATTATGTAGGAAAGACTATTCGCACAGCCAGGATAGGTATGGCCCTACACAGATCTGCCATCAATCAGGCTATACAGACCAACAGATCTGACCAACCGGTAGCCAGACATTGGCTAGAAGCTGGACATTCTATCCAAGACATGAAATTCATCTTAATCAATCATATACCAGCCCCGATTCGGGGAGGGGACAGAGATGGTAATCTTCTCAAGCTCGAATCAAAATGGATCTTTCGCCTGCAAACCATCAGACCGGGAGGTCTGAATGAACGATTCAGCTGGCATACTTTTCTTTAATATTTTCTCTAATAACATTGTCTTTACGTTTTTATGTATCACCATGCTCATATACATTGTTGACATGTATGGTCATGCCCAGCTGCATGTGGTTCATGATGTTGTAGCCCGGTCCGCACGGATCTGACCGGCGGCCAGGGACGGCGTCCTGCACTGTTGCTTGGCAACTAAGTCGGGACTGACGTCAGTGAAAAGCGCCTCTCCCCCGGGAGTGGACGCGACTCACACCCGGCCGCTGGAAGGATCAAGGACGGGTATGTATAAATTCCAGCATTGTCTCGCCGCCGAGCGAGTATGTGTTCTCGCCGCCGTGCGAGTTATTGTTATTATACTATGTGCAGTCTTGACAAAAGTGCTTGCGGGCACTGAAACGTCGGCTTTGTTGCACATGGATTGATTTACGTTGTTCTATAAATATTTCTTTATCCAAGACCCCTTGAGTGACACGGATTATTGCCTACATTTATCCATATCCCACCTGGGGCAGCTGCATTTCATCGTTGGGAGTGCCGGTTCTACACAGAACTATATATATATATATATATATATATATATATATATATATATATATATATATATATATATATATATATATATATATACACACACACACACACACACACAGATAGATAGATACTTACATACACACATACATACACATGTATACATGTATGCACATAGATCAGGGGTTCCCAATCTTTTTCTAATCACGGCACCCTAGAGTATCAGAATTTTTCTAAGGCACCTCTAGGCCCCAAAAAATTAAGTAGATGTGTTTATGGGCCAGATGTTCTAAGCTTCAAAAGTAATAAAATGGAGAGTGATAAACAGCCAGCCAATCAGATCCTACCTGCCATGCCACAGACTGTGTTTGAAAAATGTCAGGCAGGAGCTGATTGGCTGGTTGTTTATCACTCTCTATTTTATCACTTTTGAAGCTTAGTACATCTGGCCCTATATGTGCTTCTTAGGTTCAGTTATGTGGTAAAGGGCAGGATTTGGTTCTGATTGTACACATTTTATGATTGGCAGCCACCAGCACTGGTTTTGTCCAGAAATAATTGATCAGAAATAATTTGAATTGGTCCTGGACGACCAACCCGAGGCACCCCTGCAAGTGTCCCGAGGCACCCCAGGGAGCCTAGGCGCACAGTTTGGGAACCACTGACATAGATACATAAATACATATACACACATCCATACATGCGCACACTTTCATTTAGGGGGTGATATAATAGTGATGGGATGGGACCGATTTGGGGCGAAAACACGTGCACATATTTGCGCATGTGCAGAGGCCCTAATCGAATCCCTTAGCGAGAATCCCACTCGTCGAGGCGTTCGCACAGGTAGGGCAAGGGGGCGTCCCCAGGAAAACAGTGGGCGTTACCCTGGGAACACAGGTGTGGCATTCCCTGCTTGGGCTGGGCAGCTGAAATCACATGATGTCAGCACCCGCCCCCTCTTTGGCAGATTCAGACGGAAATAAAAGTCAGTTTAGACTGACTTTTATTTCCAAATCGGAGAGAAATCATTTGATGGTCGGCAACCATCAAATGATTCCTCTGCCCTTCAGCCACATGCGAGGTGATGCGTACGCGTACTTCCCCTCATATGGTACCAAGGGGATTTGAAGGCAGGGGGTGGGTGTAGTTTATAGCATCACAAAGCAGCATATGTACGCTGCTTAGGGAGGGAAATTTTAAAACATGCATATTTCTGCATAAAAGTGTGCCCAGAGCTTTAAAAAATAAAAAAGATGGCCATGTTTACTCTGTAGTAAAACATTTTACCATCTAACATACATATTGTACAGTTTTCTGCTTTGTACATATATGTTATTGATGATTATTTACTCTTTGGAATGGATAAAACCTTTCCAAGAATACCAAACCGTATATGTTGCATTTGGTTGAACAGGTTAATGACTCAATGAATTTCTTGTACATATATATGTATCTATGCATAGATTTTATTTTATTATTGTGTACCACTTGAATTACTGTACTTTATTAAGCTAGGTACACACTTGGCCGATGAATCGGCCAACCAATCAACAGCTGGCATATGGGTCAGTTGGTGAGCCGTAAGTACATATAGGCACATGTACCAATTTATCTGCAAAATACAGGGTCTGTCTGGAAAGTAATGACATGAGACGTTTTTTCACGCCAAGTAGAAAAGACGCATGGTGGCATTGAAGGGCGGGATTGGTGGAGGGGTGTCTCAGCTACACATTCCCATCTGCAGCAGTTGCTTGTGAGCCTTTACAGTACGATCCAGAGACCAAAAGGAAAAGCGCATTGGCACACACCCTTGTTGCCTCGCCACAGAAAGGGTCAAATGAGCAAATCAAAGACCAAATCCATGCTCATTGTCTTTTTCAACGCTTCACAAGGAATTTCTACCTACCATCAAAACTGTCAACAGTGTATTTTACATGGGAGTGCTCTATTGCTTGAGAAAAAGGGTCCTCAGTGTCCGCAAGGAGATTGCAACTACCTGGGTACTCCATCACGACAATGGGCCAAGTCACACAACGTGTCAATGCTGCCTCAACCACCTTACAGTTCAGATCTGGCCCACTCTCACTTATTTGGGGGTTTCCCCAGATCACATGCAGCCTGAAGGGACACCATTTTCAGACCATAGACAAAGTGGAAGTGGCCGAGAAAATGGCACTCAAGAATGTTCCAGTTAATGCCTTCCAGGAAGCATACCAAGCTTAACAAACACACTGACAACAATGTATCGATGCCTAAGGATCATACTTTTCAGATTACTAACCCTATGTATCTGGAAATTCTATCAATTGATTTTCCTAGATTTAGAGCCAGAATCTGGTTCACCAATAAAAGCAAATTGTCTCGCTAATGGGCAAAACCATGTGCTCTGCGGGGGAAGGGGAGATGTAACATGTGCAGAGAGAGTTAGATTTGGGTGGGGTGAGTGATAAACAACCAACCAATCAGCTCCTTACTGCCATGTTACAGGCTGGATTTTAAAAATGGCAGGTAGGAGCCGACTAGCTAGTTTTTTCTATCAATCTTTGGTTTATCACTTATTGAATCTTGATGCATCTGGCCCATAGGAAGATATGCGTGCCTCTGTCTGTGAGAAATAATTGTCACCATTTAGTGGATACCGCTAATTATTGCTTGCATGGTGGTCTATAGACTAGTTTATTTGCATTTGTGAATTATTTTTTACTTTAAGACACTTTTTGGACAGAACCATGCATCAATCTCACTGATTCTGTCAAACATGCCAGCCTGGACCTGGTCTATTTTTTTATTATGTTTTGTGTGATTTTTGGTAATCGAACCCTATTTCATTTGTGATTTTGATGTTTTCTATGAGAAATCATCTGGATGAAATTTGTAATGTGCAAATTTTTAGACTCGCATTCTATTTCATTTCACCCCAAATATCATCATCCACCTAAGAAGAATGATGAGGAATTTGCTAATATTACATTTAGTGAGCCTCAAGACATCCAGAAACCAAAGTCAAATATAACTGTTGTGAGCTGAATTCCAAGATAGAAAAAAAAGGATCAGAGACGGAACTAGTGGCGGTGCAAGGGGGCACCAGCCAAAATCTTGCCTAGGGCGTCATTTGGGCTAGGGCCGGCTCTGCCTATTCTCCAGGAAGACTTGATGCCCAATCAAAATATAGGCCCATAGATCTCTACTGGACATGTGTGGAGCCATCATAGGACTATGGAGTAGAATTTTTAAGCTCGGTGAAGTGATAAAGTGTCTGGTTTTTATCACCGGACAATCAGCTCATACCTGTCATTTTTCAAACCATGCCTGTAACTTCACAGTTAGGAGCTGATTGGCCGGTGATAAAAGCCAGCCACTTTATCACTTTACCGAGCTTAATATATCTGCCCCTATGTGAGACTGCCTCTTACTTAGCTCCTATGACAGATCTGGTTGTCATCTGCTCTAATCCTATTCCAGTATCCGCAGCTCCAGGGGTAGCCAATACGGTCCTCGAGATCTACCAACGGTCCACGTTTTCCATATCGCCTAGCTGGTGCACAGCTGTAGTCATTACTAACTGGCACATTTTCAAACATGCTACATTCATTCCTACTATAGATCCACAGGTTGCCTGAAAAACTTTGTTGGTAGATCTTGAGGACAGGTTTGGCCATCCCTACTTGTTTGCAGCATGCACTCACCTGTCGATGAGCTGTATCACACCCCACTATTCCCAAGCTCTGTTCCATCACTAGTATACATGTAACAGTGAGTACGGCTATACCGGCATTCTATCAATAAACCAACACCACTGGTCAAGTAATTGGATTGTGGATTAGCTCACAGAAAATGTCTAGGAAACAAGTCAATAGGGAGACAGCAAAAGGTTGACATGCACAAGGTTGACATTTACAAAAGGGTGACACATTAAAAGGTGGTTTCTTAATATTTTCATGGTGTCAATGTCGACACCTGAGCACGTAGACCCCCAATTAGTGTACCACTTCTAACTAACCAGGATGTGAGCCCTGGTGCTCATGTCATACTTTTTATTTCTAATTAGAATTAGCATATATAGGGGGAAATTTACTAACATGTTTATTCTACTTCACATGTGATGTTGCTATGGGCAACCAATCAGAATCTACATCTTTATTTAGCATCCTCTAGAAGATAGTAATCAGGATCTGATTGGTTGCCCAAAGCAACATCACATGTGAAGTAGAATAAATATCTTAGTAAATTTCCCCCATAGTATCCTACATGAGGGCTTGAACACCCACAAAAGATGTATCTTTGCTCGCTCCCCCCCCCCCCCCCCCCACCTTTCACCAGGAGCCAAATTTAGTTTAACTTGGCCTTTGCTTGTACACTGCTTCCCTCTAGATTTCTGCCTAAGCATAAGAAGTCACAAGTGGAAGCCTCCAAATCTGCATGAGGATGTAAGAGTACCCATTGGGGTTATTTCTGTGATTGCTAAGAACAGAGATGAATATTTTGGCCAAAATAAAATATATGTTGTGTCCAACACTAGTAATTCTGCTTGCAGACCTCCAAAGATTATATAGAAAATGTGTGCAGGAGCTTGCATTGTTATATTTGTGCTGTCCCCTCCATGATGTCCTCAATCCAGGGTTGTAGAGAGCTTGGACCAGTCAGGGTCCTTTATTGGGGTGTGGCCTAATTGTGGGAGGTGGGCACAAACCTATGAAAAAAGAACAGCAAAAAAAGCAGCACCTGCTGACAGGTAAGAGGGGGTGGCATGAGACCCAGGTTGCTGCAAAACCTACCAATAAGTCTGGGCCTTGGTAATTAGTACCCCTATTCCAGGCATGTCCAAACTATGGCCCTCCAGCTGTTGTGAAACTACACATCCCAGCATGCCTTGCCAAAGTTTAGCATTCCCTAATAGCAAAACTATGGCAAGGCATGATGGGGCTTGTAGTTTCACCACAGCTGGAGGGCCATAGTTTGGACATGCCTGCCCTATTCCCTCTTACAGCTCTGCCTCCATCTATTTTTCCAGTGTGAAACTCGCCAAAGCTGTTCTCTCCAGGGGGTTGTGCTTGCACATATCGGCATATACACATGCGCAACCCCTCACCCACCATCAGCCACAGGGCCGAATTCGGACCAGAACAGCCTGAATCAGCCCCATAGTATCATAGCCTTTTACGCTCAATTCTGCACCATTAATTACATAATTTAGGATTTGACCACCTGAAAAATCTTGCTTATGGATTAGCACAGTAGATAATGATTTTCCTTGTATTTGATACAGATTTAATCAGTAACACAAACCCTCAATTCTATTGCAATAAATGTATTTGTAATTAAATAAAAGGTAGACATGATCAAAAATACTAATGTCAGTAGTTTTGGACATCTCAATATTATCAAGCTGCTCCAATATATGCCAGCTGGAATTAATAAATTGGAAGATACTGAGAGGGATTTGTTTAGATGAAGACAGTCTGAAATGATTCCTTGGCTTCCAAACACAGACCAGCCTCAGTTTATGCATTTGCACCAGTTAAGCTAAGTCTCACCATATGTGACAGAACTAACAATAAATCCAATCTAGAGGGATTTTCCTCCCATTTAAACCAGTTTGAAAATGTCCACTATTTATCACTTGGGAATCTGATAGATTTGCCCAACTAAGATTTTTTTTTTCTTGGACACTGAACGCCAATGCCGAGATTTCCTATTACAGGATTCTGGACATTTTTGAGTATCAAAAATACTCAGGATTATAAACTGAATGAAGGATTAGGTGTTATCACAGGGTTCAACTTTTTATGGTCTTTGAAGAATTACAATCTTAACCTGTAGAAGTGCTATGGTTGTTGCATAATCAAAACATACTTTACTGGACTGGGGGCACCGAGATAATACTCATCTTCTGGATTCTGGTCCTCTCAAACTCTCCCAGCTGCCCATAGAATGGATGGAGTCCCATGATGCAGCTGCTTTCAGTTACTGGTATCCTGGGAGCACATTGCATGGTGTAATTTTTCAACCAGAGCCTTTTACATAGCAGTTAGGACTAGGAGCTCATTAGCTGGTACTTTATCTCCATCCACTTTATCTCTCTTAAAGACATAGTACATAGGGCCTAACTTGAATCACCCCTTTAATCTGGCTCTGGTCTAGGATAACTTAACATTATAGAAAAATAGCTCCATGTCATGACTCTCAAGAATGTCTGTTAATTAGCAATTATACCCATATTAATAAATAGACAAATTATCCTGAGTGATTTCACTCAGCATATTAACTCCAAAAAGTTTGGCTGTTTAACAATTATAACCAGATGCTTCTTTGCCACAATGAAGAGACAGAATCTGATACCAGGAAGCCGGTTGGAATCAGTGTGCAGACTCCTTTGGTGCCACAATCATCTTCTCCTATTGTCTGTAGTGAGGAACCAATGCAGTTTTCTCACTTGAAGTTATCTCAACCCATCTGAAAATGAATCTGTGTCTCTTTGGAGCCTTAGTTCATATGCTAACAACATGAGAAACTAAATCCTAGAACGTGTGGGAGAAGGTATTTTAGGTTCTGTCTACCACTATCCTGTTCAAAAGCTTGGGTTCTCACATTTGCAACCAGATTTTTCTCATTCTGCTTAAAAAAATAACTTAATACTTTGGGTTTCTATATTCTGGTGCTGTGGGAAACTTTATTAGTGCTCAAGTTCAGTCATTGTATCATATGTTTGCCTGTTACTTCTTCCACAACTAATATGTCTGATAATCACTGATGGGAACAAATTCTCTGAGGGTGCCATTTGGTTCATGAGGAGATATTTTACTAATTGCTCCTAAAGCTATAAACCCCATCAACTTCAGTTTACATTCACTTCAGTTATTATATCCAAGTCTCACTTGAACGATGGATCAGGTGTTATCACACGGTTTAACTTAGCATGGTCTTTAAGGAAATAACTTCTTAACTTGTAGAAAGGATATGGTTGGATCTCATAAAAACAAGCTTGCTATCTTCACTATATATGTCACGATCTGGTGTCTGAGAAACACTTACTATCTAAGTGTTTCTCTTGGTTTACTTTAAGACATTCTCCAGGGAGTCCTGATGTCCATGTGGCGCTGTCCACGGGTAGCTAGCAGTACTCGCCCTGTCATCCTGGTGCTTACACTGACACTGCTGACGGTCCTCCCTGACAGCGCTCAATTCTGCACTCTGCCTCTGTCGTACATGCAGGCCGCAATCCAGTACTCTGGCACACTGAGTTTCCCTCCAGTTCCCAGTATAGGTGCAGCCATCTTGGATTCATCCACTAGTTACACCTCAGCCAATCCCGCAGGTACAATTCCGCCACCATCCTGCAGTATCCAAAAACCGCCATCCTGATACTGTAAGTATGCTGGTAGAAACACTGTCTTGCCATCAGTGCCATAATGTCCACAGAGTAGCTGTGTCCTTTGGGCTCTCCTGTACTCCTGCCATTTGACATACTGTAGTGCAGAATTTCCATCCAGCTGCACAGCCTGACTCATTCCAGTACCCGTACTGGGAATCCTCTTTGGTTCCAGCCAAAGCCTAACTCCTGTTCTGCTATCATTGGTTACATTTGGTCACCATTGCATTATCACCGCTCACCATCGATCACTGCTTACTTCCATTTACTACCTGCCCATCTACCCAGTACCACCCATATCTACCAGTCACTATTCAGAGAGTCTACCTCAATATCAGCTGCCATTGGTGTGCCAACATTGGTAACTGCCACATCAGTGGACCTCTCCCATGCCTTTGTTAGTGGTATCAGCCAGAGCCATCAGCCTGACCCATTCATACTTACAGACGGAGCCGTTCTCATCTGACCAGCTCCCATCGTGCTGATCGCCAGCCTGTGCCGGCGAATGGGGCGCGGACACGTCGGGAACGCTTGCGCACCCCATTCTCGGCAATGTACGAGTCCACGTCCGCTGGCACGCCAGCCAGCAGATACCAGCGGATAGTGTGCTAGCGGAAATGCTAAGAATGGCCTCATCTGTACCTGCAGTGCTCCCTCGTTGTCTCCGACACACCA
Source organism: Crinia signifera (assembly GCF_055691185.1). Taxonomy (NCBI): domain Eukaryota; kingdom Metazoa; phylum Chordata; class Amphibia; order Anura; family Myobatrachidae; genus Crinia; species Crinia signifera. Next base: position 228,942,081 of record NC_139222.1, read on the forward strand.
TCAGCAGCATCGGCCAGACCTTCTAACCTCATCTCCTCAGTCCCAGCTAACTTCTGTACTCCAGATACTCCAGCGTTGTTTCTGCTGCTCCAGTTGTCTCCAGTGTCCTCAGGTTCCAGTCCAGTACTAATACCTTTGGTTCTAAACAATTCTCTGATTCCATGCTCCATATCGATTTTGTAGGAAAAATAGGATGATAATTTTACCCCCTATTGGCAATGAAAGGATGCCAATTGAGGGTTAAATGATATAGTAATCAAAAATAAATACCCATTAGCCCTCATCTCTGTGCTCTTTGGTTGCCTGAGAAGGAACTAATCAATAAGTTAGTCCTATGAGTTGCTTTTAATCTCATTTGCATCAGACCTAGTAATAAATGGAAAATACCAAAGACAGACATAATAAATATTTAGTAATGCCATTCAGCCTTAGTAATGCTCTTGCGGTTTTACAGAATTTTATTAAAGTGATCTTTAGAGAAATACCCTACAAGAATACTATTTGGACAACATTCTGATATTCTCCAAGTCTCTCTTCATATATTGCCTTTGTGTATGAGAAGCTTTACAATGCTTAAGAGAAAATTATTTATATAGCAAAATAAAAATGCATTTTTAAACAAATCTCTCAGGACAGGGTCAACAAAGAGATCTCAAGAAAGTAAAAGTTATTTTCCACTTACCTCAATCATATTGGTTGAAATCGACACAGTGGTTTCTTGGGTGCACAAACTATTAAAGACAATTCATTAAGAGGTAAGTATTTAGAAATTGTGTAGATGGGCACTACTCTGTGCCAACTATCCTATATATAATAATAGACTGACACTCCTCAGGTGTGGTATGACTGTCCGATTGGTCCCGATGGTCAGTATACCGTCATCGGAATGCCAACCACCAGTACTCTGACGGGGGTGCAAAAAAGCACCTTGTGGGCTTGGTGGCTCGCTTTATCTGCCACAGGTTCTATTCTCCCTCTATGGGGGTCATGGTCCCTTGAGAGAAAAAACAACCACTGTTGGTCAGGATCCGGACTACCGGCATTTAAACAGTTGGGATTTCAGCATCGGTATACTGACCGTTGGGATCCCAATGGTCAGGGAGTCATCCCAAACCCCTCTCCTCTGTATGGGAAATGAAAGTGCTCTGTATGCCGGCAACCCCAAGATTGTGTCCAATTGTAAGTTTTGCACTGTTCAGTTGCAAACAGCCGCCGATGCTGACATTATTGTTTTGTTGTTCAGCCACCCCCTACTGGGCAGGTAGAGGGCCATGATTTGCAATGTCCATCACACCTTATGGCGGTTCTATATGAATATCAAGGGTGTTTAGACTATATGGCTGGGATGTAATAAGAACCGATTTTAGCAGCTAGGAAAAAGTTGTTCTAAGTTGGACATTAAAATGCCTCACTTTTTCCCGGAACTCGGCCAATGTAATGGCATGCATATTTATCTTTAGTGAACACGAATCAGATCGGACTTCACACTGTATTTTTAGAGCAGGAAGCTGCTGATTTTTCAGACCAACCGGAATGCGTCCTATAGTATAACAGTTGCAGGCAGGGATGTAATGATAGCTGAATTAGAAAGTCTGACAAAAAGCAGGTCTATGAAGTCAGTCATAAATAGAGCTGTTCTCTTTGGTAAATTATATTCAGGAACAATGTAAATCAATCACAAGTTCACAATTGCAGCAAATTTGGAAAAAAAATTAAACATTTTTAAAATTTCTTTCTAATAACTTCTGACCTTAAAAATCAAAAATATTCTTTGATTGCAATAATATCTCATGAACTGTACATGTAATTTTTGCACTTTTTCCAAGTTTGATGCATCTTTTTCACAACTAGATTAGATCCACAAGCAGCTTTTGCTGATTAAATGATATGTGGCATGCCATAGTCCAGAAAGAATAAATACACATGACAAAATTGCAGATGAATTGCAAATTTAGTGATACATTCCTGATCCATTCACAAAAAATGAAACATTGAAGATTTTTTTCCATCTGAGTAAATTCAATGCTTCTAGTATTCTGCTAAAGAAACAGATTAAAAGTGGTCATAGCTTATGTCAGAGACCCACCCCATAAACGCCATGGGATGCCTTGGAACACAGACACACCCACAAAACGCTTTGTTTCCAATACTTAACTCTGGCTTCTTGTCACTGAAACTGCAACTGCTATGTGTACAGATATTCATTTGCCATATGCGTACAAGTATGCGTAATGTGAAAGCTGCACATGTTCAATCATTCAATAATTGATCGGATTGCGACTTCTCTAATTAGCGATCCCTGCTGAACTAGGCCCATAATTTGATATGCAGATAGAGTTGCATACAATGATATGTGGCATGCCTATATTCTGTATGTAGTTGCGACTGTATCTGCATACCAAATTATTTTTAAACATTTTTAAGGTTACAGATAATTGGGAAATTGTTTGTTACAAATGTGCTGTAATTGTGTACTTGTAAGTGATTTTGAACATTGCTGAATTCCACTCACCCCAAAAAAAACAACTTTAATTATGTGGGTTATTCTGGTTCACTCGCAAAGGCAAATTCCTACTGAAATGGACAAAACCATGTGCACTGCAGGTGGGGCAGATGTAACATGTGCAGAGAGAGTTAAATTTGGGTGATTTATTTTGTTTTTGTGCAGGTAAAAAAATACTGACTTATTTTTACACTGCAATATAGATCTCACTTTGCAGTAAAACCCCATCCAAATCTAATTCTCTCTGCACCCACCTGCAGTGCACATGGTTTTGTCCATTTCAGAAGGAATTTGCCTTTGCGAGTGACCCGGAATAACCCCCTTTGTCCAAATTTATAGAGCTGTTTTCTGTTCAGCAGCTCGTAACGTTAACCCACACCAGAGATTATGAATGTCCACCATACAATACATAAAGGATAATAATGATTGCTTGCTTACAATACAGAGCGTCTCAGTGTTTGTCATATAATACAGAGAGTAGCATAAAATACAGTAACCAACACGTAATACAGAGGGCATCAGAGTGACCACCATATAATACAGAGGACATCAGAGATAGTAATTAAATTTGACCAAGTACCGATGCCTCATTATTTTAACTTCTTTCTTGATCTTCACCTTTTTCTCAAACATTTATTTTGAGTGGAAATTGGTTTACAAAAAAAAGTTATATATTATGTTTGCTTTACAAAACAATTGCAATTTCAGCAAAGTATCTATTGTAATTGTATTAATATTAGCAACACTTTCAGCATTTTCAATAACATACTTTCATTAAAATACGAAAAACATATTAATTTACTATCTGGTAATTGCAGGTGTTTAAAGGCAGTCTTCAAGTAATCTCACCCTTCTGGAAATACCCTTCCACATCAAAACTGTGCCAGACTCCCTGAGAGTGATTAGTAGATGTATACATGATCCTTTCTAGACCATATGGTAGGCAATGAGAACCTTGAAAACGACTCCCCGCTAAAAATAGACACAAGTACTAGACAGCAGAATATTTGGTAACATGCCATTCCCCTGCATTATCACATATTAACTCCACTTCTCCAACTCTACCTCACGCCACGCAGCAGAACATTACAGTACAACAGATGGGGGTATTCAGACTTCGATTTCGACTGTTAGAACGTCCCCATAGTCAGAATCCGGGCCATTTTTTGTTCCTTCCGACAATAACTGGACATTTGGTATTTTATTCGATGTACCGACTGTCGAGTGTCAGAAAGTCGGCATATCAGCAAAAATGCCCACGGATTGACGACCGTGAATTCAACAATCCATGGTCGTTTCCTAATGCTTTCAATAACTGCAGCATTGAATAGGCGGCGGTCGCTATTTCTGCCTGCGGAAATAGCGGCCGGGTCTGTATACCCCCCATAGACTTTTACAATGCTGTAGGGTCAACTCACAACTCACCTCCCAAAGTTTTCAGAGTTAATCTAGCGCAGTGCTTCTTAAATATTTTAAAGGGGGTGGGGGGATCCAATTAGCGCTGATGCATTTTCTAATATCGTGATTAATGACCAATGGTCATTATTGCAGTATTCAATTAGAGGTACAGTAGTTTTTGTCAACCTAAAAAGGATCGACAATGGCCCAAAAAACACGTGTGTTCTGGGATAAGTTCCCGATCCCTTGTGTTATTGTGGCTCTGGTGGCTGCTTATCTGCATGAGGCACATGAAGAATAATACACGATAAGTGCCAGTATCCGGGCTATAAGGATACTGGCATTGGGGCTAATAGGATAACCCCTGGTGTGTTACAATCCACCTCCAGCGGATCGGTGTAAATGTGCAGTTTTACATATTCTGTGTGTAGTTTGTCTGTTTTCCCTGGATTCTGCTCCCTGGGTTTATTCCAGCCTGTGTGTGTGTTTACTCGCTGGTGGCCTCCAGTGGTCAGCCTGGGCCATTGCAGCTTACTTTCAGTGGTGTGTTATCAGGACTCAGGTGTGTCTTAATTAGGCTTCTAGTCTGCAGTGCTCACCTGTAGGCAATGTGTAATCAGCACCACATTGTGCTCTCTATATAAACCCTCTGGTTATTCAGTCCCATGCCGGTTATAGTTCTGTCCTGCATGTCCAGAGTGTTCCCGGTTCCTTGGCATTACCCCGCCTGTCCAGTCTGTTGGTTCCCGTGTCCTGAGGCTTGTCCTGCCTGTCAAGCTCAGTTTGCCTGTCCAGTGAGTCTTCCTCGTTGTTCCAGTCTGTCTTGCTGTGTGTGTCTGGTCTCCGGTGGGTCCCGGCTCTACTGCACCCTCCTACCCAGAGTCACCTGCTGCTTCTGTCCTGAGAACCTGTTACCATCCAGAGTGTTCCATACCTGTGAGGGAAGCAGTGGTGCCTTGGTCCGTGACAGTCCCGTCCGAGACACCCCTGTCACCGTGAGTCCGGGTGGGACACCCTCCGGGGATTCCCCAGTATATCCTTTTTCATTCCTGATTGTTCAGTGAGATTTTGTTATTGGTGCCAACTTTAGCATTGTTGCTATTCACCATTGGGTTATACCATCCTGGCCCTACTGTCATTTGTTGTTATCTTTTAAGACCAATACGCATTGTTGCGTTTACCTGCGCTTCCCGTAGTCAGGTCATTAGCGGGTTCACCACTGTGTAGGCATCTCCCTGTGTCATCCACTCAGTTGTGGTTCTGGGGTTCCCCGCCTTCATTGGGTCTAGCTAGTTTATCCCCTTGTTCTCTCCTGGCCTCGGCGGACGAGTTGTCCATACTTAAGACCTGCCTGTAGCGGAGTGGGGCGGACCTAATTCGCCCTTCAGCCGAGACGGGCCCAGGTGAAGCCTAGCCCTGCACTCGTCCGTCGATTCCAGGCGGAGGCAACGGAGTTAGGGTTGGCGGGGATACCCCCAGATCCTAACATGGTGAACCTAAATAGCAGAGATTAAGTACTGCTGGGAATAGTATATCCTCCTAAGTGTTCATGCCCTTTAAGTTTTCATACATTTTTCTCTTACCCTTTGTCAATTTTATAACATTTTGATCAACATAGGAAAAATTCAAAAACATCAATTCCAACCTCTTTTAACAACTTACCAAAAAAAAGCATTTTGTTTGCAACTTTTTTCACATTACACTACAATACCACAAATCACACTGTAATTGTAAATGTGCATCAATAAAGCATTATTAACCTCACATATTTAAACTGCGTTTCCTAGTTAAACAAAACCTTTATTACATCAATACAACATATTGATCACAATGCAATACCAAAGTACAGTATAAAATGAACATGTGATACTATGACCACACCAACACCACACTTCAATACTTTCCAGATCTGCATTGATGCTGTGAATATGTACAACGGTGTGGGCAGCTGTGAAGACTCTGATGGGCGTCTCTATACAAAACCCAGCGGCTGTCCATTCAGCATGTTTTCACACATCCTCTGAGCTAAAAGTGCAGTAAAGGAAGCTAAAAGCATTGATGGTTGAGATGACTGAGCCTTGGGCAATAGTCAAGGCAGTATGATGGGCATTTATACTTCCCTTCTTATTGTGTAGCATGGGGTCGACAACAGAGGGGAAATGTGATAGGTTGTGAGAATCAGAAAGAGTTTTCCCATTTTTTTTTAAAGCGGCAACACTGCAAAACCAAGTTGATTTTGCTATGTACACGATTGCCGCTTTAAAAAAAATGGGAAATCTCTCACAAAATCTCTCACTTCCTGATTCTCACGCCCTATTACATTGCACCCCATATTTCTATTTATGTGCCAGATGTTTGACATCACAAGCCAAAGAGAGATCCCAGAGCACCATCACAATTTCATCATATGCAAACATTTACACAATGAATAAATAGGTACTAAATATGTTAGTGGCTTTCATGTCCTTTCATTTTTGAAGGTAGTTTATGAGGATAGGTTGACAATTTATAGTCTGGGGATGATGACATAGTAAGAATTTTGTACAGTTATTCAGCCTAGGCCATGTTTAGTATTCTAGGGCCACACTTTGGTTTGGATGGGCTTTAACCATTAAAAATACTGCCCCCCCCCCCCTACCGGAAAAGTTTCAGGCAGCCCCCTCTGCCCCCCGCCTCTCTACCTACTCGTTGTATGGGATCCCCTTGAATTTCCTCCTGCCACCTGCAACAGGGTTCTGTTACGTCTGTCCTATTAACAATGTCATTTGAAGATGGAGACAGTTATTATAAATGCTAGATTAGCAGTGGCCATTTTGGGAGTGACATTGTTAATGGGGCAGAAGTGACAGACTCTGATGACTGGCAGCAGAAGGGAGGAAAGGGAGATTTTCCACAAGGAAGGGCGGGGGAAGACGATGGGGCAGACGAAAACTTTTTCTGGGGCAGGTGCGATGGAACTGGAACAAAAGGTTTAGGCAGTGGTAGTAGTATGCCACACAGACCCCAAACACCCACAAGCCACCCGGCAGTACCAAGCCATTGCAGGGGCTATTGCTACGCCACTGGCTATAGTATGCAAAAGGTTGTAGGGGAACGAAGTACAAAAGGAAGCAAGGACTAAATTTAACACCACTCAAAACATTGAGTGACACTAGTAGCAAGAGTGGTCGTCTATCCCATGTCTAGCAATAGACATATGTAACCATGATCAACTTTTGCATTGCAGCACAGTTTGCCCAAGACTATGATGCGCAGGTGTGTATGCAGACGCATGCCATTAAACTCTATTGGCGATAGCCAGGTGTGATTAGTGGTTGTTCAAATTGGCAGATTGCACAATACACCCGCTACTTTGCTCTGAGCTTTACTCCTCTGTGTCCCATTTCAAGTGGCTCCCAGTACTGCTGACTCCTCCATGTCCCACTGATAGTAGATGGCTTTTATGCTACAGGTAAATATTAATAAAAGCTAAGCAAATCCAACAAGTATATTTCAGACCATTCTTCAAAAGGTGCTGGCTTCAGTTTTTAAATGTAATCACATTTTTCACATCCCCAGTAAGGTTTTAATTAAGGCTTGGGGGTTTGGGTTAGGCATAGGTTTGAGGTTATCAGTACATATTTGGTGTTGTTATCATGCCAAGGTTGTTTCCTAAGTCCCTTACACACGGGGCAATGGGGGAGCCTGTTCTGAGCGACGTTATTAAGCACGGATCACTCAGTGACATCGCAGCACGCCCACGATGCACATGTGTGCTGAGCGATCCATGTGGGCCAGTGTTCTCTGGTGAGAGAACACTGGCGATGACTAGATTTTGACTGCATGCAGTGAAGATCTAGTCAGGCGTCAGTGATGTGCACAACCACGCATCACCACGGAGAGATCCATTCTTAATTCCTAATCTAGTCACATCACTTAGAAATAGCCAACATATTGCCCTGTGTGTATGCCCCTTTAGAGTACAATTATAGGTACTTGTGTATTAGCAGGGCACCCACTAAGCTATTTGCTTAGTGGGCTTAGTGAAATCGCATCGCATGCAATTTTTCCTGTGCAATGCAATGCAATGCGATTTTTTATTGTATAAGCACCCATACCATGATATGTGATGGTTCTTCATTTTAAATGCACCCATGCACACCATAACTATCCATGTCACCCCGAAGCATGGCGAGCACAGCGAGCCCTGCAAGGGGATGTGTTTACGCTTCCTCCCGACCTTTTCATACCCCCACTATCCACGGCGGCGTGGAGTTGATTTTATAAAGTGTGGCAAGCATAGCGAGCCACCGAGCCCAAAGCGTGGCGAGCGCAGCGTGCCCCACGAGGGGACGTGTAATACATTTAAAGTAATCCGCGTCCCCTCACGGGGCTCGCTACGCTCGCCATGCTTCGGGCTCAGTGGCTCGCTGCGCTCGCCACACTTTATAAAATCAACTCCACGCCGACGTGGATAGTGGGGGTATGAAAAGGTCGGGCAGACACATTACCGCGTGCGCTCACCACACTTCGGGGTGACGTGGATAGTGGGGGTGAGCATGGGTGCTTTTAAAATGAAGTACCATCACATCTCATGGTATGGGTACTTATACAATGAAAAATCGCATCGCACAGAAAAATTACATGCAATGCAATGCGATTTTCCTACGGTGCCATACGTATGTAAATTGGGCGCCCTGCAAATACACAAGTACCAAATTATATTTCATGTTAAGGTTGAGTTTAGCCTAGTTTAAACGATTTTACACCTAAAGATATTTAATAAAAAAATTTAAAGTAGCACCCATGGAGATGAAATTCAGTTGGAGAATCCTGCAGCCTCTTTCTTGTCTTTTCCTGCTGACTCCTTCAATGTGATTCCATTCAGTGCCATATATATAATATGATGCAAGGCTAAGCACTATAGAGGACAATGATTGTCACTGCCAGACAGAGCTTTAAGTATTTCAGAAAATGCTGTTCTCTTGTGATGTCACACACATACTGCTGAGCTTGCATCAGGCATTTCCAACCTTAGGAGTTAATTTTCTAAGATGGGAGTTCTATGGAAGATGAGATGTTGCCCATAGCATCCAATCAGAGTCTACTTGTTTATTTAGCACCATCTAGAACAGTGGTTCTCAACCTCAGTCCTCAGGACCCACACAGTGCACGTTTTCCATGTCTCAAAGTGAAATAATTAGCTCCACCTGTGATCTTTTAAAATGTCGACATGGGTTAATGTTCATCTTTTGAAACCTTAAGATGTCCTTAGCTCAACACAACATAACTTTGGTGCAAGTGTGATTTCAATATGGTCCAAACACAGACTGAATAGGTTGTTTAGTGGCTGTAATTTGTGTGCGATGTGTTTACCCAAATCCTTGAAGTGCCTGGCAATGGCTATACTGCATGCCCTGCTACCAGGCAGCCAGGCTTCGCAAATTAAAACCAGGAGTCCTCCATCTATACAACGTGACCTTTCAATCTTGGCTCCTTTAGCATGGGACAAGATTGAGTTCAGGCCTCCAAAAATGGTCACAGCAACAAAGGAAATATTTGGGAAACAGATAATGGAAGAAAGCAAATAAGTGGCCCTCTCACAATCCCACATCACTTTGCCAGCTCTCTTTTCACCTGACCTCCTAGAAGACCGGCGAGTGCCAGGCCTAGGACTTCTGCTTGCTGCTGCCCCTGAAGGGGTGAGAGCTGCAGCACTTGGGGGAGCTGGGTCTGGTGAGGGTGCTGGTGGTAGCTGAGGAATCTGGGGTGGTATGTTGGGCTCTGCACCCCTTTGCAATCATTTCCCTCAGGTCCTGATGAATATTTTCCATAGTCACCACCATGCATATTTGGGCCACCAACATCCGTTCTTGCATATGATGGGATTTCACGCCCTGCTGATGGGTGTTGTGCAGGAACTGGAGGATGGATTCAGCAGATTGTCCAGATGATGGTGGAATAGATGGAGGAGCACCTCTTACCTGCTCCTCGCATTCCCGGGGTGGTGGAAATGGGTGATCCTCAACACCATTAGGATCTAAAGAGAAAATAGTTGTTAAACTTATACACATGAACATTTTATAATGGCCACAGCAAATTCCGTTATTAATTTACACCTCCACAGGGCGTTCACTGTCCATGTGGGTGACACCCTGGGCTCTGCTATGAGATCCAGGGTGGACCGCTCTAAACTAATGGGGAATTAGCCCAAAATCCCCTCTCCCCCCCCTTCACAATTATACATACAGATGGGGCCGGGCTCATCTTTGCAGGGGATGGCGATGGCGTCGCCATCGCCATTCCCTGCTCCCGCGCCATCTGTGTGTCGGAAGGGGACGCGCGCGCACGAGGTGCGCGCGCGTCCCCTTCCGACGGTGCTGCCCTCGGTCGCCCGGTGCCCACACCGGGCGCCCGCACCCCCCCACAGCCTCCTCGGGTCCCCCCAGCCCCCCTCGAGCGGGAGGCGGACAGTATTGCGTCCGCCTCGCCGGCCGGCCGCCCGGATACTGAGACGCGCGTGCGTGGGGGACGCACGCGCGTCTCAGTCAGATGGCGCGCCGTGTTGCTGGCGGATCGCCAGCAGCATGCTGCTGGCGATTCGCCAGCAAGCATAAGGCCTGCGCTATCTGTACATATAAATATATAAAGAGATCTATGGACATCTATTTTTTCAGTTGTAACCATAGAACTTGTTCTTTCAAGATTAACACCATCATCCACTACAAACAGAAAACCTTACAGTCACTTTACACATAACAAAAACCAAAGTAATACACCTAGAGGAGGATTACCTACATTTTTGTATGCCTACTTGTACACATATTTCAGAATACAGTCTACAATTGCAACATAAATCACAATGATTGCAACTTCCTATGTTTATTATGTTTTTGGACATATCCTTTTTAACAAGTGTAACCTAATGATGCTTCACTATTCTCAAGACTAACGTAGGTACTGTGAAATGTGAGTTAGGTAATAATTCTATAGAACATCTATTGTTACTTAGTATGTCAAATTAAACAGTATAATCATATATTTATTAGCTGGTGACATATCACCCAATCCAGGCCCCAACCATCTGTCCAACTCACATTCAGCTGGTTGAAGGCCATATAGAAAACCTGTTCACCTCACAAATATCACATGCCTCCCACCATCCACCGAGCCACTAAAATGTGCCCTATCGAACGCACGCTCTGTTTGCAACAAATTAACATCCATCCATGACCTCTTCATCTCTCACAACCTCAACCTGCCAGCTATTACAGAAACATGGCTCACACAAACAGACACTGCCTCGCCTGGTGGTCTTCACTTCACACAGACCCCCATGCCTAGTGACAGTAGAGGAGGTGGGGTAGGTATATTACTGTCCCAATCCTTCACCAGTGGCGTAACTATAGCCCCGCAGCCCCCGCGGTGGTGGGGAGGCACAGAGAAAGTTTGGGTGCCGGGGGTCTGCGGGGCTATAGTTACACGCTGCTGTCTGCCGGTACCTGCCTGCCGTGCCGTCACAGTCCCATCTCTCCCAGCGCTGGCTCCTGCTTCTATAATGAAAACGGACACTTAGAAAATGGCTGCCCCCATACTGCAGACAGTTTTCTGTCTACAGTATGGGGGCAGCCATTTTCTAAGAGTCCGTTTTCATTATAGAAACAGGAGCCAGCGCTGGGAGAGACGGGACCATGACCGCAGATGCGGCTGAGCAGGTATGGGCATGGGGTGGGCGCAAAATAGGTAGTTACGCCACTGTCCTTCACATACTCAGTTCTACCACCAGTTCCTTCACTCACATTCACATCATTTGAAGTTCACTCTATTAGTCTTTTTCCACTTTTTCCATGCGTGTTGCTGTGATTTATCGCCCACCTGAACTACCCAAATCTCAATTTCTGGATGATTTCTCTGCCTGGCTCCCCCACTTATTATCTTTGGACATCTCCACAGTCATCCTGGGTGACTTCAATATTGCTATTCACTCTGACTTCACTAACAATCCCTTCCCTCTCTCTGATCAAAATCTCATTACCCTCAAGCTCACTGACACTGAAATCATGCAAGCCTACTCTAACCCGCAGAAATACTAATACTGTACTATTAATTTTCCACAACTTTCCACCTCTCTGCAACAACAGCTCTCTCCAATTTCTACATTTATCTCTCCTGATTCTGCTGTTTCCCACCTGTACTAGACACTAGAAACAGCCATCAATGAAGTGCCCCCAGCTTTCCATTATACCCCACGCAGGCTTAGATGCCAGCCGTGGCACTCCAAATTAACAAGAAAACTATGTAATCAGTCACGTAAAGTAGAACGTCAGTGGAGTAAATCCCGGAGTCTGGGTGACTTCCTCACGTATAAGACTGCCTAGCACTCCTACCACAAATGCTTTGGACACTGCCAAACAAACATACTTCCAATATCTTATATCTTTTCACGCCTTCAACCCCAAGCAACTTTTAAATACATTTAAATTGCTTCTATACCCTCCCTCACCCCCTCCACCAGCTACCATCAGTTCACAAGGACTTGCCTCCTACTTTAAGGACAAGATTGATAACATCTGGTATGAAATGGTTTGCTCTCCTGCAACCAGTGACCTACTCCTCCACAGGGCCAGTGCGTGGTACAGTAGCGCCCCAGGCAGGGGCGGGGGGTACGGCCGCTCTACGGGGGGGGGGGGGGCTGGAGGGGGGATACGGCCGCCGTCGCTGGGCTCCAAGGGGGTTTCTTTGCCGCTGCTGCTGCCCTCTTCTGCTGCACAGTACCACCCTCCAGTGGCCAGCGCCCTAGGCAAATGCCTAATGCTGCCCTGCACCTCCATTCCTTACCTGAGCCCTCTGGCACTTTTTCCTCATTTGAGCTAACAAATTAAGAAGAAGTATCAAAACTTTTCTCATCCTCCTACTGCACTACCTCCCCTCTTGATCTTGTACTCTCAAAAGTCAGTAAAATTCTTTCTCCTGTGCTCATCCCAACCTTAACTAAAATCTGCAATCTCTCTCTTGCTACAGGTATATTTCATTCTCTGTTCAAACATGCAATGATTACTCCCATTCTAAAAAAAAAAACACAATTCTGACCTTAACTCTCTCTCTCTAACTACCATCCTAACTCTCAGCTCCCATGCCTCTCCAAGCTGCTTGAGAGACTTGCTTACTCTCGCCTCACACACTTTCTTAACTCCCACAACTTATTGGACCCACTTCAGTCAGGTTTTCCTTCCCAACACTCCACTGAGAAAGCATTGACTAAAGGGGTGAATGATCTGGTAACCACCAAGTCTAAAGGCCATTACTCACTACTCATTCTTCTAGATCTCTCTGCTGCTTTTTATACTGTTGACCACTCTCTCCTCATACAAACACTACACTCCCTTGGTCTAAATAATACAGTTATTTTCTGGTTCTCATCCTACCTATCTGATCACTCTTTCAGCATTCGCTTCTCTGATACCACCTCCTCTTCACTACCTCTGTCAGTTGGCGTACCGCAGGGCTCAGTTTTAGGTCCTCTGCTCTTCTCAATCTATACCTCATCTCTTGGCAAATGAATCAGCTGTTTCGGATTCCACTATCACTTGTACGCGGATGACACTCAAATCTATCTATCAACCCCAGAGTTGTCACCAGGGGTTATGGCCCATGTCTCTGAATGTCTCTCTGCTATTTCATCTTGTCTTCTCACTACCTCAAACTTAACATTTCCAAGACGGAATTAATTATATTCCCTCCGGCCAGGAGCAGTTACCATCCTGATTTCTCCATAACTGTGGACAACGTGACAATCTACCCTACCCCACAAGCTCGCTGCCTAGGGACCCGTGACTCTGAACTGTTTTTTGTTCCCCACATTCAGTCTGTCTCTAAATCCTATTACATGCATTGAAAAAAGATATCCAAGATACGACCCTATCTTACACACGACACTGCTAAAACACTAATCCATGCACTCATTATCTCTCAAGGCTGATTTTCCTAGCCAGACTTTCATTGTCTGCTGATCCGCTCGGCCAGTCCCTCCATTGGTTGCCTGTATTCTATCATAGTCAATACAAAATACTTCTACTCACATACAAAGCCCTTAACCAAACCACACCAACCTATATCTATGTCATGAGTGAAGACTCATCACAAAATATCTTCCAATTCGCTCTCTCCGCTCTGCAACATCTGCGTCTCTCTTCTGCAAGGATAACTAGCTCCCACTGACTGTTACAGGACTTTCATAGAGCTGCATCCACCCTATGGAATGCCCTTCCACACACAATAAGACTCTCCACTAGCCTCCAAACTTTCAACTTTCCCTGAAAACTCACCTCTTCAGGCAAGCCTATCATATTTAAGTTCCAGACGCATAACCCTCTGAGGCACTCATGTATTATACAGCTTCCCTTCTGGACTTGTAACTTGGTGGGACTGCTATGCTATTACTGGTGCCTGTCCTTGTGTTTCCCTCCTATATCCTTATAGATTGTAAGATTGCAGCAGGGACCTCCAACCTCTATGTCTGTCTGTTATACCTAGTTTGTTCTTTCAGTGTTGTCAACATTTGTAAAGTGCAATGGAATTTGCTGCACTATATAAGAAACTGTAACTAAATAATTAAATGTTCAAAAATCTAACATATCACATTGTAGTGGTTAGTTACCCATAGCAACATACATTCTTCTGTAGGGCTGAAAGTACAAAATATCCATTGATAATTTCACACATACAGACATTAGCTTTGCCCCAAAGTCAATAAGGTCCCATGCTTGGGGAACCAAGAAGTCCAGTTCACACTGTATAAATGGAGGACTCCTGGATTTGCCTTGCGTTTCCTGGCTACCAACATGACTGCAAGCAGAAGATGCAGTATTGCCAGGGGCTGGCATTTCAGCAACCACCTGTTGTGGGCTAGATGGTGCTGATGTTGGAATATTTTGTGTTGACTGTGAGGTACTTGGTTGTGCCTCTTCCGTCCCCAATGCAGCAATGACCCATATGTTCATGCGGATATTTATATGCCGATTGGCGTGAATTTTCATAGAATGCCTATATAAGGTTGTTTTGTTTTGGTGGAAAATGTGGAAATGTGATCCAACCAACATTTGCAGAAATGTGAACGTGTCTAACTACATGCGTGATAATGAAGCATTTTACAGTGTAGCTACTTGTGACCTGAAAATGAAAGGTTCCTTGCGTATGTCTGCAATGGGTTTTGCAAGCTAGATTTGACCATTTACGCAGCTCCATGATGGAGAGCTGCTTTATGCTGTACGTGCGTAACAGGTGTCATGTACTGACATTTTAAATGGATGTTGGTAAGATTTTTTTTTAGTTATGTGTGGGATTATTGTTTGTTAATATGTAATTGTGTCATTAGAAAATTTGTATGTGTTATTTTTTAAATAGCACATTCATTTACTGTACCTAGTATTTTTTGGGGGAGGGACAAAATGGATTGAATATGTACAAACTGACAGCCAGCAACATCAGATTAAATGCATAATGTTTTTATGGCATATTTTTATAAAGTGCAAAGTGACAATGGTACATTCAGTACACAAAAAGAGGAGTCCGGTATTGTGCAAAAAAGTGCAAATAGAAATAAGTCCGGTCCTCCTCCATTAAGGTCATCGCACGACGTCCGTTTCGGTGCAACTAAGCACCTTAATCATGTGCTGTAGACCTTAGGACCAACCACAGGTATATATACCACAGAGAAAGATGGCTGATTGGCTATTGCGGACACACACCCACGTGCGCCGCTCGGCAAAAACAGAGCCGGATCCCGGAAGTATCCGAAACCGGAAGTGCCACAACGCACTTCCGGAACAAGCGTCATGACATAATCCCGCCGGAGGACACGACCCGCGTCAGCAGACGCTGGGTCACGTGTGACCTAACGATACAGGGTAGTTGTCATGGCAACTATATACAAACAGGAGGATATGCGAAGAATGCGAAAAATGTATATACTGGACAATCTATTGTATATCTATAGCCAAAGAGGTGCCAGTAAGAATACATGTATATGGCAAAAAAGATGGTATAGAAAAAACAGACACAATAAACCGGGATAGCGCATAATCAGCCAATCTCCCTATTGGCATATACATACATAGTGCAGAAAACACAAACATGACAAAAAGATGAGAAAAAAGCAGAACAGGAATAATATATACAAATACACATTATATAATATGGAAATAGCAATAACATGTTGAATAGCACAGCCAACCACCAAGAGTTATAAAAAACAGCTAATGGACAATTCCTCATTAAGGCCATGGGGCGCAATAGTGTGTAACCTATGTATCCACATACACTCTCTCTGTAGGAGAAGTTTATCTCGATCGCCTCCACGCCTGAGAGGAGGAATATGGTCTATAGGCATGAAACTGAAATCTCTCAGGGTATGTTTTTTAAGAAAAAAGTCTCTTGCCACCGGTGGAGTGTTGGCATCAATACTTTTCAGGGCTTTTTTAAGAAAGGATCGATGTTGGTTTATCCATTCTTTGAGTAGGCGTATAGTTTTGCCTACATAGACCATGCAGCACGGGCACATGGTGACATAGATGACATAGCGAGTTTCGCAGGTTAGATGGAAATGTAGATTGTAACTTTTCCCATTGGCAGGGTCTGTAAAGGTCTCTCCGGAATGTATAAACTGACAATTTACACAGCCATGGCATTTAGTTGCACCTGGTCTTGTAATGAGCCAGGTCTGATTTTTGCTGGTCCCAATATCACTTTTAGCTAGTATGTCTCTGGTGTTATTGCTGCTCTTGTAACAAAACAAGGGCGTATTGGCGCAGGCCGGACCAATTTTTTTGTCAATTTGCACGATATGCCAATGTTTTAATATTGTGTTCCGTATATGCTTGGAAGCAACAGAAAAAGTAGATGAAAAAATAAGTCTTTCACTCTCTGCATCTTTGCTTTTCTTCGAGAGGGTTTGTTCCCTCGGTAAGGTGCTACAGTGCATAACGGCCTCGTCGATTTCTTTAGAATCATATCCTCTCTCAATAAAACGCAAGCCCATCTCTTCCAATGCTGGTAACAGCTCTTCTTCCTCAGATGTAACTCAAACTACTCTCAAAAGTTAGGAGAGGGGTAAACCATGTTTGAGGGGAAGGGGATGGAAGCTGTCCGCCATTAGGAGAGTATTTTTGTCAGTCTCTTTCCTGTAGATTCTGGTAGATAATTTGTTCATTTGTTTGAACACAGACATGTCCAGGTAATTGATCATAGTTTCACTAAAAGACAAAGTGAACCTAATGGTGGTTGGCAGTGCATTCAACATATCAATAAATTTGGTAAGCAAGTCTACACCCCCAGTCCACACCAAAAACAAATCATCAATATAACGAACGTAAAAGTGGATATACTGAGAAAAAACAGGATGTGACATAATATGTTCGGTTTCATAGATGTACATAAAGAGCTTGGCATACGATGGGGCCATGTTTGACCCCATCGCAGTGCCCCTTAACTGCAAATAAAAAGAAAATAATTCTTCCTCAAAATAAAATCTAACAGCAGTAACAAAAATTCAAAAACCGGACTTGATAGTGTGGACTGGAGGTGATCGACGAGCGCACCGAATCGATGCCCTCTTCGTGCATGATGTTGGTGTATAGGCTCGTTATGTCGAGAGTGACAAACAAGCTGTTTATTGGTAAAGTGCCAAGTGCATTGATTTTAAGGATAAAATCTGTGGTATCCTTGATAAAGTACTTCATATTCTGTACTACCGGCTGTAACCAGAAATCGATGTACTGTGACACGGGTTGGGAAAGGGATCCACATGAAGATATTATAGGCCTCCCCGGAGGATTAATCAGGGTTTTATGAACCTTGGGATGCACATATATAAGTGGAATCCTCGGGTGACTCTGTGTAAGGAAGAAGGAAGTAGGTTCATCTATCCAGTTATTGTTCAACCCAAGAAGAATGATGGAGTCCAATTCCTTCTTATAAGAATAGGTGGGATCATAAGTGAGCATTTTATACCATGCTTTGTCAGCAAGTTGCCTCATAATTTCGCCCACATAGACATCTCTATTTAGCAAAACAATACTGCCCCCTTTATCAGAGGGACGGATGATGACGTCATTGTTGTTCTTGAGAGAATTAAGAGCCATATACTCTTCCCTGGTAAGATTAGAGAAAGAGACCTTCTGCCTACTCATGAAGGGAATTACATCCCTTCTGACCAGGTTAACAAAAGTCCCAATCTGGTGATTGGTACCCAGGGGGTCGAAGGTACTTTTGGGTTTGAACCTCACAGGATCTCCAGCTAGAGAAAAAAATTCTTTAAGTTTGAGTATCCTATGGAATTTAAACAGATCCACCTCAAAATCAAAGGGGTCCTGTCTGTAGGTCTTGACAAAGGATAATCCCTTTGACAGGACTGACATCTCTGCTGGGGTAGGTGTATATCTGGATAAATTAAACACAACTACTTCCTTATGTTGTCCTTCCCCGATGCTTTGCTGGTGTTTGTGTTTAATCCCTCCCCTTCGGCAAGGCTTGGTTCTTTGTATTTGCTGCGTGTCACAGTGCCCTTCTGAAAAGGATGTTTGTGCGAGTGATCGGAATCACTGGCAGACGTGTGTGAATCAATGTCATTGAAATTCCTGTTGGCACGAACCCTACGAGACTTGTTGGTCACCCTCCAAGGAGTCCTGGAATCACCTCCTTGTAGCCAACTATAGACCCTAAGTTCTTTATAGTCATCTTTCACTGCCCTATATTTGCCTTTTTTGAAAGATAGTAATTCTGTATGGTATTGGCTCAAATTATTCTCAATCTTATCAAGCCAATCCTGAGAAACATCAGCCTTGAGGACATCTAAACCTGTCGCTTCACATGTCTCAATCTCCCTGTCAAGTTTTTCCAAATCTGAGTTGACCTGCTCAATAACTAAAATCATGAGCTGAAAAGAACTCAAAATTTTCTCTGTCATTCAAAATTTTCTCTGTGTGTAACCTATATGGTAATTTGCACCACCGCATTTAGAAAAGTATCTTTTCCTTTTTTTCTTTTTTTACATTTTTTCTTCACTGAAGATCAACCATTGGTCCATACGTAGTGTGGATACACTATGAATCCAAATACAGACCTTACTAATATTAAACGCTTTGACAACAAGGACATCACTCGCATTCTGTTTGACGACACACTGCCTCATTGGCTTTTGAGTCGACAGTCCAGCAGAGATCTCTTCAGATTTGATTAAACTAAAAAGGAGAAGGACTGAACTCAGTCTACATGGACTGACCTTATCCCAATATTTCAAGGAGAAGCTAATACCACGTGGCTTCCGTATTTGAAACCAACCAACGATTGGAAGATCTAATGCTGCTTTTTGTACACAGTGGTGCCAAATTTTGAATGACTGTTCTTTTCAGCTCATGATTTTAGTTATAGAGCAGGTACTGTATGTACCATTGTCACTTTGCACTTTATAAAAATATGCCATAAAAACCTTATGCATTTAATCTGATGTTGCTGGCTGTCAGTTTGTACATATACAAATTTCCCATATCTGGGCTGGGCACTCAGGAGCTGAATCCAGTATGTGTGTGCAGTTTATCCTTCCTCTCTCTCTCTCTCTCTATATATATATATATATATATATATATATATTTATATACAACAGAGATATAGAGTGCGCCTTCTCGTGTATCACCACTACCACCCCCTTTGATTTGGATGGCAAATAATCACTTGTTTCAATATCACAATTACAAATTTATTAAAAATAGTAAAACAGATCGCAGTATTATATCTTTTGGTAATTTGTCAGGAGTCAATAGATTTCAGACATCACAATAACCTGACGCGTTTCATCTCTTGGACTTCATCAGGGGTGAAATAGACTCAATAAAAAGAAGCTTCAAAGTAAAAGCAACGACTAGACTGGTTCTCCTACGGTCTTGAACCAACCAAAATTTATAATCAACTCCAGTGTGGAAAAGGAACGATAAATTGAGAGGTTTATCCGTCAATCCTCTCTATATTCAATAAAACTGTGTCACTACCGGTGACATATATGTGAAAGAACTCATGTGCCAGTGCCACTCCAGGTTACCTACTGGAGTGGCACTGGCACAGGAGTTCTTTCTCAGAAAATTATGAATAATAAGCCCACTCCACTATACACCCCTCCTCTGCATATTAAAGATCCTCTACCACCCTGGAAGTTATGTATCAGGGCCCCTTCATTCAGCCCAATGCCCCCATCTCCCACCATCTGTGCAGTAAAGGGATAATTAGTGAAAATTACTGATCCAGGCCCTGCATGCTGGATATACATATACATATATGTGTGTATGTGTGTGTATATATATATATATATATATATATATATATATATATATAACAGCGTTGATTCTGGCACTCACTGCATAAAGAAATAGCCGGTTCTGGTGCCTTCCGAGGGGCAGCCTAATGCTCAGCATGCAGGTGTCCTAAGTACAGTTGGGATGCGGCGGCACTCAGTCACACAGAAACATAGGTACAGCCTTTAAGACGCCAACGTTTCAATATTTAATCATATTGCCCTGACGAAAATATGATTAAATATTGAAACGTTATCGTCTTAAAGGCTGTACCTATGTTTCTGTGTGACTGAGTGCCGCCGCATCCCGACTATATATATATATATATATATATATATATAATTATTATTATTTATGTACATTTGGTATATCTATAATACTTTAACTGACCCGGCATATACTGGGTCATCTAAGTGTCCATCTCCGCGCTTTACTCCATCCTTCTGGAAACACCTTCTGAAAATCCTGTGTTTGCCCCTGAGGAGGGCCCAACAATTAAATGGCCATGGGCTGAGAGGACCTTACTAAAGTTCCCACAGGCCGGAGGTAGAGGTCGTGAGGGGGAGCTATGTCAGTTCTTTTTGCATCCCATCTTTTTGCATCCCGTCTTGAAAAAGTTTCCAGTACACGAGTGGTTACGAAACGCATTGACGTCAGCAAAAGCTCAGTGTGAGGTCTCCTGTCTGTTTGCCTAAGTTGGACCACGCTAGATGCTATCTACTGTCACCCATCATGGAAGTGCTGCTGGCTCACCAGGCCCCTCAGCACGGACACCACGCACCGCTTACCTACATTGTCTCCTGCACTGGAAGCGCCGTCGGCATACAAGACCGTTCAGCGCGGACACCGTGCATAACCAATCTACACCCATCTCCTGCATTGGAAGTGCTGCCGGCGTACAACTCCCGCCAGCACGGACACCGTGAAAAACTTGTGTTACCATCACGGGCTAACTTCCATAACCGGCGCAGCTATAATCAAGTACCGGCTTTTCAACATCATAAGCCGCTCTGGCTGCCTATTAACCGGCGTTCCGTGAGGATTGGACAATACACCTATTAGGTGAGCATATTACAGGTTGAGTATCCCTTATCCAAAATGCTCGGGACCAGGAGAATTTTGGATAACGGATTATTCCGTATTTCGGAATATTTTAATATTTCAATGATGCATTTTGAAGTATCTTGCATTTATGCTGTATAAACACATAATATACACACACAAATATATTTTATTACCACATAAAATACACACAAATATATTTTATTTGTTCAAAAAACAAGGTTTCAAACCGTGAAACAATATGTGTGTACTATCTCAGCACTGAATTTGAATGCCAAGCAATCATTGTCTTGCACATATATAGTGCCAGTTACATATCATGTCCCCAGTGAAAAATATTTTTTTTTTCACTTTCTGGAATGTCTGGTTTTCGGAATAATTCGGATAACGGATATTCGGATACGGGATACTCGACCTGTACCAACAAACACAAACTGTTTTTTGCTCCCTAAGAAACGTCCTCCAGATAACCTATGCGTGCTTGGTCCCTTATTGCCCATCTAAATCACTTGCGTGTTCATTACACGCTAAAAGGATTGGCTTGTATTCTATTATAGTGGCTACTATATACCTACCTTTAAAAACCGTATATTGGCACGAACTGTCCACTTTATACATCAGCAGAACCCATAATATTCTGCATAACACTGGAGACCTCTCATTCAGGATTGTTACTACATTTTAATTGTATCTTAATGTGTTGATACCAATTGTTACTTATATGTGTATGTGACTGTCTAATTGTTTTTCCCCTTTTTTATATCTTTATAAAAATTGATACAAATTTAAGCAGTGTGTCCGCAAATTTATTCACTCAGCAGATATTATTTATTAGTGCCAATCAGCAGCGCCAAGTATCATTCTTTGCAGTTTTGCCTTTTTGCATCCCACCCCCAATGGCTTCTCCAACAGCTTTTCTTCAGTATTCTGACGCTGGCCCGTCCTGGCTCCTCTTCCTCCAGATGGCGCCATGGATCTTCTTTGTTAATCCCAGCATCTTCTGGCCTCTTCGGCAGCCACCAGATCTCTTCAGTCCCCCAACGCCTTCTTCTGATTTTCTGGAGCGCTCCCACACTCCTCCTTTGCCGTCGGATACCTCTCTTCTTCTGCAGCGTCTGGCGTCAGATGCCAGGGGCGGGGCTGATTTTGGCACATCAAGCGCTGATTGGCTGCTCGCGGTTGTCTCCCATTGGTTGCCGATTCAGGAGCCGTGATTGGCTCCCTAATGGCATGAGATTCAAACAGCCAGGGGCGCCGTTCTGATTGGTGGCCATTTGAAGCACCACTACGTCCACGCTGCTGCCCTCCGCCGCATCCAGTCCAGCACTGGGAACCAAAGACTGGTCCCGGCCCTGGAAACCCGATGCTGCCTGTTGGAGCCGGGATCAGACAGCTGATCCCTGCGCTGGCTGGAGCTCAGCTCCGTTTGCCCCTGGCGCTGCTGCACCGGTGCTGGGAGCAGAGGAGCTGTCCCAGAATCGGGGCCCATTCTTACACAAGCATGAGATGTGTAAATGTGACACTTTCTTTATATTGAATTTACTTTATATTTATTTATTTTATTGGCTCATACTGTACTTCTGCATTAGTGGTTGGGTATTACTGCAAATAAAAATCCTGCCAGAGGCCTTTGGTTTAAACTCACTAAAACAAACATCAGAGTGCGATTGGGAGAAATCAAGATTGTATTTTATAATCTCTGTCTAAATGGAATTACTAAACTGTGCTCTAACACATTCCAGTTGTGGGTGGCTGTCTAACTGGTGTGAATAAACATGTTTAAATGCAAACACCTTGCTCCCCCTGCTGCTCTCCATGGGACAATACTCTGATACATATATGCAAAATGGCCACATTATTATTCAAGGGGATTTTAAAATGTCATCACATCTTATTATATAGGATTTATATTAGGAACCGTACCTTCTAACATCCGACTTTTTTAATGCAGAATCAAAACATGCAACTGCATGTGTTATGCTTTATACCCATTTGCTTTCTTTCAGTATTTGTTTCTGTGGGCATTGGCGAGATGTTTCAATGTGTTCAAAGTAGAGGTGTGCACTGGTCACTTTTCAAGTTTTGGTTTTGGATCTGGATCTCCTATTGTGTTTTGGATCTGGATTGGTTTAACCAAAACCATCCTTTCTGGTGTTGGTTTTTGAGCATTTTTTTTTTATTTTTTAAAATCATAAAAACAGTTAAAATCACAGAATTTTTTTTTGTTCCTACAGAATAATTTATCTCAATAACATTAATTTCCACTCACCTTTGTCAAGTCGATCTAAAATTTATGTCTAGCTATGGTCCATGTCATACCTGCCGAATTTTGCAAACTCCTCTCCGGGAGAAGCCGAAAATTAGCATTTTTATTAAAAACAAAAATCACAATACATTAGAGCAGTGGTTCCCAAACATTTTGGAATCACGGCACACTATATCAGTATCAGAATTTTCTTCACAGCACCTCTAGGCCAAACATTTCCTATTGCGAAATGTAGAAAAAATATAGAAAATTGTATTTGTATGTCATCCTTAGGGTCAGTTATGTGATGAGGGACAAGATTAGCGTCTGTTTGTCCAAATATGCTATGATTGGAAGCCACAAGCACTGGTTTTGCCTATTATATTGACCATAAAACATTTGAATTGGTCCTGGAACACCAACCCAGGGAACCCCTGCAAGTGTTCCAAGGCACCCCTGGGTGCTATGGCACACAGTTTGGGAACCACTGCATTAGAGGCTTATTCATTAGAGGCTTATGCATTATGAGTAGAGATGGGCGCCGGGGACGAAGATTTAGATTTGTCGCAGAGATTTGGCTTTGTCAAGCGGCGGTGAAAAGCTTTGGATTTTAATTTTTTTCAAAAAATGGTCAAAAAACACCCAAATCACATAATTTTTGTGGGTTTTTTTGTCCCTAGAGTAATATTAACCTCAATAACATTAATTTTCAGCCCTTTCCAGACAATTGTGACCACTTTACAGCTTACAATGTTGTTTTCATTCAATTTAGGCCAAGGTCTGCAGCAAGCTGACTGGTTATTAACACACGGAACTTCTGACAGTATCAGTATAATGTATTGGGGTGCAGTACACACAAACAATAAAGAAGAGCAAAAAAAATGTTGTTTTCTTTTTTTTTTTTTTTTGCGCAGCTTGTCCAAGACTGCGTGGAGGCATAACAATCACACATGTTACTTCTGATAGTATCAGTATGGTGTATTGGGGTGAAGTACACACAAACAATAAAGAAGAGCAAAATTATTTTTGGGGTTTATTTTTTTTTATGCACAGCTTGTGTAACACTGCGTGGAGGCAGAACAATAACACACTGAACTTCTGACAGTAGTATATGGTGTTTTGGATTGCAGTGCAGCACACCACACATCACAATGAAAAAAAAAAAATGAAAAGCTGACTGACAGCCTGCCTGTGTACTGTACCCCACTACACTGACTGACAGCCTCTGGCCTCTGCGCTCTGACACAGCCTGCCTAACACATGACCAGTATAATAACCCGCACAAACCCCTGCACAAACCCCTCTGCACAGCACAAACTCCTTTGCACTACACAAACCCCTCTGCACAGCACAAACCTGTCTGCACAGCACAAACCCGTCTGCACTGCCCAAACCCCTCTGCACTGCACAACACCCTTCTGCACTGCACAAACCCCTCTGCACTGGACAGCACCCCTCTGCACTGCACAGCACCCCTCTGGACAACACCCCTCTGCACAACACGCCCAGACACCTGCATTGCAGAGCTGTGCGTAGCTTGTGGACGCATGCTCAGGAAATGGTGCTAAATGCTTGGGACGCCGAACCTTTAAAGATTCATGGCTCGTGGACGGCTTGGGGGCCTATGTTCGGTGCGGTTCGGAATCCCAAGCACTTAAAGACTAAGGGCGATATTCAATCTCCCGTTGCTATTTCAGATGGGGGAAATAGCTGCGGTGCCTATTCAATGCTGTCTTTCCCGACATCTCGGCAGAAAGGACCCCACTTTAAAAGCAGTTGAGCCCATTTTGCCCGAGAACGTCCCTGGATCATCGAGATCACGGCCATATTTCGATGATCCAAGGACGTTTCCACGGACACTCCCCCTTTTCATCATTCGGCATGCAGTACTTTGATTCCCGCCTGCCTAATGACAGGTGAGTGGGCCAAGAACCGGCCAGGGTCATGACTGTCACGACGCCCTGACAGTTGTTACCCGGGATTGAATACCCCCCTAAGGGGTCAATTTACTAAGATGGGAGATGCCCATAACAGCCATCATTTTTACAGCCTTAAGTAGCATATAAATCTGAATCAAGCCCTGTATTAATTCTGCTTTAGCATACAGCTTTTTCAGTAAAAGTTTTTGAATTGAAGGAAATTCAGTCTCTTAGTTTTGACCTTTTCTGAGACATAATAAATGTAAAACATAATAAGCAGGAAAAGGTCTCTATCTTGTAAAACTGCCCTATTTGAAATAAAGTCTTCATATTAAACACCGTTTTATAGGCAGAATGCGTTGTGTGGGAAATATGTGTCATTTTCTTTACACATCATGAAGCATACAAAATAAAATATAATTTTCTGTTTCCATTAGATCATAATCTGTACTATGCATTTAGGACAGCACAAGCCTCTAACTTGCCTTTCAGCAATGCTTTCACATTCTGTATAGCCAGATACCATACCGCCTAACTTTTCCTGCCGCCCGGAGGAGCGACTTCTGGTGGAAAAGGGGCGGAGCCTCTGGTAGAGGGGCGTGACCATGGCACCCATTTTTGTCACTTTGTGGGCCTGCCCAGGGGTCACTGAGCAGTTGGAAATCCCCCAGTTTCCCTCCCTGCACTTATAGATGTTGTGTGCAATATTGTTTATTATTATCCCACCTGTTTATTTTTCATTCCCGGTACTTTCTACCCCACTCTCATCATAAGTTATTTTTATGTTACCCCATTAACTTTTATTTTCACTTTTCAACAGCCAGTCACCATCACTCCCTCCAAAGCCTTAACAGTAATATGTATCATGTTAAACATAAAAACAGATAAGAATCTCTTGGTCCATCTAGTCTGCCCTAAACCTTACCTCCCAACTGTCCAGATTTTCACAGGATTTTCTCAGGATTGTCCTGTGTGCCACTGGCAGTATGCCATGGTGGGGGAAGTTAGGAGTCCTTCCTGCCCATCACTGCTCTGCCAGCAGCTCACACAGCAGCAAAAATGGAAGTGTGGCCTTGCGGGAAGTGGCATGATAGCCACATGCCCGCTAGCCACAAGGTCATGCCCCTAAAATATGGTCTCATGCCTACAGCGCACACATTTGTTCCACAGCCGGTACAACAAAAGTTGGGAGGTATCCCTAACACATGTACATGACCACTGATCAGCCATTTGGTAGCAGTCTTTTTCTGCACCTCAGTACCTTGTCGATTTTAAAGTGAACTGATCCTGGGGCATCCCAACGGATCATAGCATACCTCCCAACTGTCCCATTTTTAACAAGAACGTCCCTTTTTTTGGGATGTTCCCGCATCCCGCCAGGGGACGGCGGGGGAGGGGCAGTTGGGAATCCTCCCTGTCATCCGTGAATCAACGCTGTGCGCATGCACACAGCATCTATTCCTGCAGCCAGAGGGGCTGGGGGCATGGCTAGCAGCTCACAGAGCCGCTGGACAGGCCCTCACAGCGACGGGAAATGGGGGCGTAGCCTCATGGGTGCATTGCGAGTATAGTCCACGTTCCTTGCCGCTAGGTCGCACCCCCCAAAAAAATGTTTTTGCCGCAGGCAGTGTCCCTCTTTACCTCTCTTCAATGTTGGGAGATATGCCATAGTATCTACCAGAGAAGGCTCAGGGAATATAATGCATCTTGTCTGTCTGGTGCAAATAGGGAATAGATGCCGTGTGCATCTGTGCAGTGTCTATTCACTGCAAAAAGGGGATGGGACATGGCCACCAGCTCTCACAGCACTGGCCATGCTCCCAACAGTGGCGAAAATAGTGGGCATGGCCTTGCGGGAATGCCGCAGGCATAGACCACATCCCCTTACCAGTAGGCCACACCTCCTAATTTTAGGCGTGTCCCTCCTCAACTGACACCGATGTTGGGAGGTATGGTAGGGGACTACAACAGTAAAGCATTTCTGGAGAAGAAGGCTCTATCATTTTCCCATTTATGCACTTGTGTGTATGTTTAGTGCATGTGTGTATATGCAGCACTTTATTAAAAATACTCAGGTCTATTTTTCAGCAGGAAAGTCAGTTCCTGAACCTCTCATTAAATATGACATAATCAGGAACCAGATTCCTGAATCTGTCCTGGACCTAAATGTCATTTCCATAAAATATTTTTTATTTTACAGTTACTTTTAAATGTGCCTTCTTTTCTAAATAATGTGTGTGTATATATGTGTGTGTGTGTGTATATATATATATATATATATATATATATATATATATATATATATATATATATATATATATATAGAGATATAGAAATGGGCACTCATCAAGGTCTTTGATTCAGCAATAAAATTTATTCATGAAATGAAAGTACATCCAGCATGTACTTTCATTTCATGAATAAATTTTATTGCTGAATCAAAGACCTTGGTGAGTGCCCATTTCTATATCTCTATATCCTTATGATGTTCATTCATCTGTTGGAGCACCCCCTATAATAACAATCTACCTTGAGTGCGGACTCTCCTACATATATATATATATATATATATATATATATATATATATATATATATATATATATATAGCAGAGAAAAAAGGAGGCACTCAGAGGACTTATCTTTGTTGAAAAAACGTGTATTAAACACAGCACATAAAATAGGCCAACGTTTGGGGCTAACAACCGCCCCTTTGTCAAGGCAAACTTATGTACAAAGAATATATTTTATATATATATATATATATATATATTCCAGAGGATCCCTCCCTTGTTGGGGGGGAAATTGAACACTCGCCTAAATATAACGATAGAACAAAGTCACTGGTGTTGTGCAAAAATCACATAAATTGTTTATTCCAGTAAGGTAATTTCCATCATTGCCCCGACGTTTCGGTCCACAAACGGACCTTTCTCAAGGAGCTTTTTAGATGGATCATCAGCGCATCAAATAGCCTATACCTCAGCCCTGGAGGATCTGGAAACAGCTACACTGAAGTGTAGCTGTTTCCAGATCCTCCAGGGCTGAGGTATAGGCTATTTAGGCTATTTGATGCGCTGATGATCCATCTAAAAAGCTCCTTGAGACAGGTCCGTTTGTGGACCGAAACGTCGGGGCAATGATGGAAATTACCTTACTGGAATAAACAATTTATGTGATTTTTACACAACACCAGTGACTTTGTTCTATCGTTATATTTAGGCAAGTGTTCAATTTCCCCCCCCAACAAGGGAGGGATCCTCTGGAATAAATTAGGGGCACGTGGTGATCCACGTCAACTCCCTTTGAACACCCCGGAAGTTACTTCATTATTAGTGAGAGTGCGGTCCTCTTTGCCTCTATATATATATATATATATATATATATATATATATATATATATATATATATATATATATATATATATATATATATAAAATATATCCCTCTCAACTATATATATTATTATATCAATATAAGTTTATTTAAATAGTTCCACCCAGAGACCTAGAGTTCCAGAGGGAGAAAAATAGTTCTGGCCATAATGTTCACATTAGATAAAAATAGATTACAAATGCTTCTAGCTTATTACAGAAAAAATATTTTGCTGTGGTCCTAAATTTGCATTTGTATCTACCCTTAACATACACACACACATATATATGTAAAAGTTTGTCCAGCAAATATACCACTTGTGGACCACAAAGGGTAGATCAGCACCAAGCTCCACAATAATATATTGGCCACAGCTTCCCTTCTGATGAGCAAATAACCGCCTGGAACCAAGGAGGCAACAATCTAGACAGAAAATGACGGGGGAGCGCATGGTTTTTGACCGCATAATTATATCTACAAGGACACTTTATTAGATATACTACATATAAGATGGAACATGTTAAGTTGTATTTTATGGTATATTTGCGTCCTGTGTATGGATGACAGAAATATTTTCCAACTATCATGTGACTACAAGTAACACATTCTTACACTTATGTCAAAACCAATGCCTTCTTTTTAAGAATGCATGGGGTTACACAGAACGGCAATAAGAGCTGCCATCAATGGAAAAACAGCACACCAACCGATCGCAAAGCATTTCGCTGAGGCCAAACAGAGCTTAGCTCATTTCTGCCATATAATTATAGATCACATCCCTGATGATGGTAGTCGGGGAGATAGGCATCTTAAATGATTGAGATGTGAAGCTAAATGGATCTACACCCTAGACAAATTGAAACCCAAAGGGTTAAATGACCAACTGTATTTTAAAAAAAATTTGTGATTCAAAGATGGCTTTCATTATGTCTTAGTGTAAGCGCCACATATTCTTTTTGGTACATGTAAAGATTGAAATTTGATGCATGTTGTGAATAAATGTAACATATGCTGTTTTTTATTTTGTTTTTATGTCACTTACGGGCCAGATGCACTAAGCTTCAAAAGTGATAAATGGAGAGTGATAAACAACCAACCAATCAGCTTCTGCCTGACATTTTTCAAACACAGTCTGTGACATGGCAGGTAGGAGCTGATTGGCTGGCTGTTTATCACTCTCCATTGTATCACTTTTGAAGCTTAGGGCATCTGGCCCTTAGAATGTCTGTATTTTGTAACACAGTTTGCTGCTCTACCTGATGTCACCGAACACAGACGATGGGAGAAGTGTGGGCGTTCCTGGAAACCTGTGGGCGGAGGCAGAGGGCGGGAGCTGGGCGTGTGGAGCCAACGGTGAGGGTAATTTAAGGTAAGCTGTATTCTCTGTTGTTTGTCTAAAGCCTGAGGACGGGAATAAAGTCCCGAAACGTTGCAGATATAATGCAGATATAATGGCGTTTGTTTGATCATTTTAATGTTTCTAAAAAAAAAAAGGATGCATGCCTGCACATCGTTTTATAGATATATATCTCAATGAATTGCTTGAGCAAGGTGAGTCAAACAGTCAAAGACACAAAGTAATAAAAAGTTCTTCCTGTACAAAACCATTAATAAATAGTTTACAAAATAGGTTTTATTCCCCAAGTTCTGATTGCACTGTAATATACTATGTGTCACTGTCTAGGTAAAGGCCTATTTTTATCCGGATGACATTGCACAAGCACAGGCAGTCTACAGATTCAGACAGTTTGACTGTGCATTAAGATTATCTACATGATTCACTGGCATACTGTCCTGTTTATTTTGGAGGTTAAATTGCATTCTTTGCTGACAATTGTACACCGTTCTACAACTACAGTAGCTCTTTATTTTATTAATGCGGAAAAGACAGTATTAACCCATTCACTCAAAGAGCTGATTTGCTGATATTGTGGCACAGAATTCTAAAGCCATATTTGCCTACCATTTGCAGTAGCACAGATAGGAGGAGGTACTATTTATGCAGGCTCGGGCCTGTTGGAGGGCTTCAGCTGACAGGGGAGTTTGGGTCCTGCTGCCACCCCCTCATTCCCCATTGTAGACTGCAGGGAAAGAGCAGCTGCAGAACCCGTCACTGCTATTTCTCCCTGTGGGATGTGTGAGTGAGGGGAATTTGGTCAATCGCATCTTCCCACCTGTCTGCCCACCACCTGCCTGTCCGCCACCTCTGCCGGTTCTACTATCCTCCATACTGGCACCCCTCTGATAACCCAGGTCCAAGCTTTTTGGATGTCCTTGTTCAGCTGCCAAGGGAAAGAAATGTCACCTGTTTTATTTCTGCTGACAGGGACAAGTGTGTTTCTTTGTAGTACCTTATTCAGCTCTTGACAGCCCTGCCTGGACTTCATTAATAATCTGGGAGTGAAGGTGAGTTCAGGTGTAATGTTCCAGCGGCCCTGGGACTGACTATATAAATCTTGTCATCATGGCCAGTGCCAGATTAAGCCTTTGGGGGGCCCGGGGCACTTTAGACAGGGGGGCCCCCTTGCACTTGTCATTACTGGCCGCAAACTGTATGGGGGAATATTACACTGTCAAGACACAGAGTAAAGGCAGTATAAACTTGGTCAATGGGTATCTTCAGGGGATATATTTATATATATATATATATATATATATATATATATATACACACATACATACATACATACATACATACATACATACATACCACATGAAAAGCCTGTGTTTGTCCCTCTGCACCTTACTCTGTAGGAGACCTCACAGTCCCAGTGCTGCCTCTGATTAAAAACCCTCCCATGACTAGGCTGCTGCTGTTATCCATGGGCCTGAGAAGCATGTAATGAGCTCCACCAATCAGAGCTCAGCACAAACATCTCAGCCTCTGCCCTCTGGTGCAAAGTGTCATGGGACTTAGTCAACTCCCAGTAATGCACTGAACACTTGGCTCCCGATGCTCAGCACCATTAATCATTGTCACATTGGCAGATAGGTGAAACTGCAGCACCACCCCACTCCCATGCACAAAACCTTTAGCTAAAAAAAATAATAATTTAAAAATACATGCCAACCCCAGGGGGCCCCTAGCTAGAGGGGGGCCCAGGGGCACTGACCCCTTGTGCCCCCATTATAATCCGGCCCTGATCATGGCCCTCTAGGAGGGTTGTGTATATCTCAAAGAGTTCAAACTGAGGACATTCTGGAGTGCTCCTAGCCATTATGGGACTATAGAGGATTCAGGTTCACTTTCAAAGCATATTTGGGCCCTCATTCTAATTGACTCGGTCCCCGGCATGTTCGCATGGTGGACCGAGGTTTTCTTACTGCATATGCGCATGTGCAGGACTGCTGTGCGGGAGCCTTTGGCGAATTTCATAGTCACCGTGGTGCACGCAAAGGAAGGGGGCGGGATGGAGGCCGGCAGGGGGCATTCGAACACAAATGCCCTGCATTTCCTGGGCGTACCCACAAAAATGCTGGGTGTCCCCCATGTGACCCAGACGTCTGAATCAGCCCAGACTGACTTAGATGTGCGAGCAGGGTAAAATCATTTGATGGTCTGCGTCCATTGAATGATTTTGGCCCCGCAGGCTACCCTGCGAATGGCTGTTTATGCAAAACATCCATTCACAAAGAGGAAGGTATATTTTCAAGGCAGCGGGGATGGGCGTTTGCACAACGGGCAGGCGGTGTTAGAAAGCGAGCTAAGCAGCAAATTACCGCTGCATAGCGAACCAACCAGAATCACCCCCTTGGTTTGCTAATGGACAAAACCATGTGCACTGCAGGTGGGGTAGATGTAAAATATGCAGAGTTAGATTTGGTCAAGTTATTTTGTTTCTGTGCAGGGTAAATACTGGTTGCTCTATTTTTACACTGCAATATCTATATCAGTTTGAAGTACAAACCCCACCCAAATCTATCTCTCTCTGCACTTGTTACATCTGCCCCACATACATTGCATATAGTCTTGTCCATTAGCAAACCAAATGTGCTTTGCAAGTGAACCTGAATCACTCCTATATGTAATTATATCTTCTAAAACACTTGTTAACTACGAATGAATGAAGGTGCGTACACACGGGGGCGATATTGTGTAATATCGCGGGAAATATGGTTGCTAAGTGACCATATTGCCTCCGATGGGAGTGTGCACCGGCGATATATCGCCGGGTGAGCGCTCCCGTTTTTAACCCTGTAGTGATCATGCTCCTGCGACCAGCTGATTTCCACTGCCAGGCTCCCCCCGGCAGTTTCTTTTTCATCAGCGACCATCTCTGGTCGCTGATGAAAAGGAGAAACTGAGCAATATATCTCCCCCGTGTGTACGGGGCTTAACTTTACCAATTGGGGAAATTCATAGGCCACCAGCAAGCAGTCACAACAGTTAGTAGACCAGTAATCCATCGTCGCCGAGATCTGGCACATATGTGAGAAGACATGGGGTGAGATTTAATAGGATGAGAGATTCAGAAAGTGAGAGATTTGGTAAGAAATCTCCAGTTTTTTTAAAGCGCAATCATTTACACTGCAAAACCAGTTTGATTTTGAAGTGCAAATGATTGCCGCTTTAAAAAAACTGGAGATTACTTACCAAGTCTCTCACTTTCTGAATCTCTCATCCTATTAAATCTCACCCATTACGTCTACAATGTCATCTGTATAAGTATGTCTACACCACATCATTTTACATATAATTTAACTGTCCCGACTGTAGCATTATAATCTCTGTTGTTGTTTTTTTTTGGGCCATACACACGGGGCGATTATAGCCAATTTTCTAAGCGATCTGTCTAGAAATGAAGCATGGATCACTCTGTTTGTATAGCCCGCAGCGACTGCGATGTGGGGTCCCGAGCATCGCTATCGCCTGACTAGATTGAAAGTGCATGTAGCATAAATCTAGTCATTGCCATTGGTCTCTCAATTGAGAACACTGGCTGTGATAGATCGCTCAGCACACATCGCTGGTGTAGCGCTGTGTGCTGAGCAATCTCTGCTGGATGCACTGTAACGTCTAGTACTGCAAGTGCAATCACTTACATTACACCTTTACAATGTACTGTAGTGCAAACACAAAGTTCCAATGCTGATTGGGACTCATGTACCTACTGTATTGCCTAAAGGTGTGAATAGAGGTGTCTGCAGGGTTGTCAAAGCATAAAGGGTGTACACACAGTGCTATCTTCTTGCTATTCAATGAAGGAGAAAGTCACTAGAAGCAGTACTAAAGTCCCAAACACACTAGGTGAGAAAGTTAAATATATCGCTCAGAAGAGCCCTTCGGAGCAAAATCTTTTATTTTCTTGTCTAGCTTGTACAGTGCAGATGAGGGAGGACCTCATTAATGAGGACTATGCTGCAGCTTGGCCCCCTGCTCTCCCCTCCCACTATTGTTCCACTGAAGCTGATATCACCGGGTACACACATCACCTACTATGTACCCAACATCAGGAGACAGGCAAGAAGAATCATCAGATGCATATCATCAGGGGAGTTCAAATAGAACAGATGCTGCTGATCGAATAGTGAGCCTAATACTCTGGCACTGAATAATGCAGATGCTTTCTTATGTTTTGAGGAGATGCAAATTTGGCACCAAACATACATCACTTTTGGCATGCCTATCACTTTTTATTTTGAAACAGTAAAGTGCACACTCTTAGAGCCGCAGCCACCTATAATAGCTGATGAGGAGAGATACCTACTGTACAACAACAGCTGGAGAAGGACCACCGCCAACATGGAGAAAGCTTCACCGTGGTGGGTGTTGACTGGCCCCCCGCCACAATGGAGCCATTTGGAGCCAGTCTCTAGTTTACTGTGACACTGCGGCCTCTTCTAGGGTTGGGCACTTAGCACCCTACAAAAAGCTTATGTGGAACTTTGTATCAGTCAAAAGGCATTTATATCCAAGGACTTCACCCAGCATCTTTACTCTGGACAAAATCCTTACAGTTCTCCAAATATTGAATGGATTCTAGAGTCCATGATTTTCCTCCTGGTGGTCAACTGAGATGGAAGAAGCAGGACTCTTGGAAAATCGGCTAAGAATTGCAGATTATAGAGAGCAGGCAAACACACTAGGGAGCTTGAGTGTATGTGAATTTTTTACCCTGCATGCCACTGGAGTAATAATGTGTAGAATTTGGAACAGACCAATTAATCAAAGAGAAAGTTTAAGCATAAGCAAACTTAACAGCTTTAGCAACAGAACCTTCCTTCCTTACCTGTCAGAGAAGAAATTATAACGAGAAGATTCCTCTATAGCTTGTTCCAAACATCAAGAAAATGTTTGATGGTGACACAAAATGCAGGAAGAGAAAAATTACTGAATTGAAGGTACTTCTGGCAAATGAGGTAGAAACCATTCTGGGTGTAAACATGAGAAAAGCCTAAAGCCCCGCAGAAGAGGTTATTATGGGAAAGTTCAGCCCAAGGCAACTGTGAAACCCAGTCATCTTGATTGGCTGAGACATAAATCCTGATAAATTTGTCCAGAACATAATTTACACAATCCATTTGACCATTAGATTAGTTTATCTTAATGTTGAAACATTTGCAGAGAGCCCTAAAAAACTTGTAAGTTGCCTCTAAAACTAGTAAGCAGCCTCTCTCACTAACCTATCTAGTGGGAGTCTTCTTGAGGGGGACTAGCAGATCATATTAATAATTATTTCTGCTCAGTATTAACTGCTGAAAGAGAGAGGAAGGGGCCACAGTTAAGTTGCAAAAATAGTCAGAAAACTGAGGGAGAAACAAGTACATTTACAGAGGAGAAGGTCCACACAGAACTCTCAAAACTGAAAGTGGATAAATCAATGGGGCCAGATGGGATACATCCAAGGATACTAAAATAGCTTAATGGGAAGCTGGTAAAACCAATAACAGAATTATTCAACCAGTCACTAGCTACTGGAGTAATCCCAGAGGACTGGGAAATAGTGAATGTAGTCCCACTGCACAAAAGTGGAAGAAAGGAGGAGGCAAGCAACTATCGACCAGTGAGCCTTACATCAGTAGTAGGGAAATTGATGGAAACACTCTAAAAACAAAGAGTTGTAGAATATCTAAAAACCAGCAATTTACAGGATCCAAAACAGTATGGGTTTACTGGGGGAAGATCATGTCAAACAAATCTTATTGACTTTTTTGACTGGGTGAATAAAGTAATAGATCAAGGTGGGGCTGTAGATGTAGCTATTCTAGACTTTAGTATGGCTTTTGACACTGTCCCATATCGCAGACTGTTAAATAAACTTGAAAGCTTGGGATTGGATATTAAGATCATTGAATGGATAAGAGTGTGGTTGCAGGACAGAAAACAGAGAGTTGTAGTTAACGGAGTACAGTCAAAGGAGGGAAAGGTTACAAGTGGGGTACCCCAGGGATCTGTATTTGG
The DNA here is from genome assembly GCF_055691185.1 of Crinia signifera. Taxonomy (NCBI): domain Eukaryota; kingdom Metazoa; phylum Chordata; class Amphibia; order Anura; family Myobatrachidae; genus Crinia; species Crinia signifera. The sequence continues at coordinate 228,978,302 of NC_139222.1, forward strand.
GCCAGTGCTTTTTAATATCTTTATTGGTGATATTACAAATGGAATTGAGGGTTAAATGTGCCTTTTTGCAGATGACACAATGGTATGCAACAGGGTAGACACACCAGGAGGGGTAAAACAAATGATTGATGATCTAGGTAGATTAGAGGAATGGTCAAGAGCATGGCAACTACAGTTTAATGCCAAAAAATGCTAAATCATGCACTTGGGTCTCAAAAATCCAAAGACTAAATATAGTATAAATGGCACTATAATGGAAACTACGGAGGAAGAGAGGGATCTAGGTGTCACTATTTCAGGGGACTTAAAGGCAGGTAGACAATGTAACAAAGCAATGAAGAAGGCAAGTCAGATGCTTGGTTGCATAAAGAGAGGTATCAGCAGTAGAAAGAAAGAAGTTATAATGCCACTGTATAGGTCATTGTTACGACCTCATCTAGAATATTGTGTTCAGTTCTGGAGGCCATATCTCCAGAATGATATAAATACATTAGAGACTGTACAAAGAAGGGCAACTAAAATGGTGCATGGCCTACATCACAAAACGTACCAGGTACCAGATCTTAATATGTATACTTTGGAGCAGAGAAGGGAAAGGGGGGACATGATAGGAACTTTCAAATATATCAAGGGTTTTAACAAGGTACAGGTGGGAGACAATCTTCACAGGAAGAGGAGCAGCAGAACACGAGGACATGCACTGAAACTAGAGGGAGGAAGATTCAGGGGAAATTTGAGGAAGAATTACTTCACAGAAAGAGTACAGGTCGGGTATCCTGTATCCGGGCATCCCGTATCCGAATTATTCCAAAAACCGTGTTTTTTTGGAATAATTCAAATTATTCCCCCCCCTAACCCTCTTTTAATACTTACCAAGTCCTCCGGCGTTCATAGCAGGCCTTCATCATCCTCTCCGGCGTCTCCAGCGGTCCCAGGAGTGCTTTGCGCGAGTGAACGCGCGCGCGCGGGTGACGTCACCGGCGCACCTGGGAACTTGCGCAAAGCACTCCTGGGACAGCTGGAGACGCCGGAGACGGTGCTGGTGGCCTGCCGTGGACGCCGGAGGACTCCATGGACGCCGAGGGACCATCGGGGACCCACCAGGGGCAGGTAAGTATGCCTAAAAAAAATATATTCCAAAAACCGGAATATTCCCTTATCCGGAATGTTTGTGGTCCCGAGCATTTCGGATAAGGGATACTCAACCTGTAGTAGATAAGTGGAATAGCCTCCCATCAGAGGTGGTAGAGGCAAATATAGTAGTACAATTTAAACATTCTTGGGATAGGCATATTAATATCCTTACAAAAAAATAAGGATCAAATATGGTTTGAGGTAACATGTTTAAAAAAGGGGCAGACTAGATGGGCCAAGTGGTTCTCATCTGCCGTCAAATTCTATGTTTCTATGTTTCTATCTACCCTTTTTTCACAATATATTTTTTCACTTTTGTGTTGCCCTGGGGTCACTCAGCTGCTTCACTTTGGGGTGCCTCTGCACTCTAGATGTGTACCCCACAAAATGTTAGGGTCACACCTCTCATTACCGGTGTGTACCCTGGGACCCAACCCCTGTATATCTAATGCTGTGTATTTACATACACAATAGAAGGCTAGAGACTCCTTCTGCCTGGTGGTAGCGCCCACGCCCATCTGTCCTATATATTAGTTTTAATTAGGTTCCTGGCATTTCTTAGACTGCATGCAGGGCAAGGTGAGACCTGCACAAATATATATTGGATTATAAGATGGGGGGTGGATTTCTGGGTTGTGGGTCCCCTGGACTGCTGTAGCTGTTTGGCCTCAGCAGCAACACAGATTAATACTTATTTTCAGATACTTATATACTTCCATCCTTATCATGTGTTTTGTAACTCATTTCCCACTTTCACTTCTCACTACTTTACCTCTCACTACTTTATCTCTCACCTCATTACCTCTCACTAATTTACACCTGCTATTTTCAGCAGCCTCTCTCACTAACCTATCTACACTTTTTTCACTATATATTTTTTTACTTTTGTATTGCCCTGGGGTCACTCAGCTGCTTCGCTTTGGGGTGCAAAATTTTATTTCACTGTTTATTATTAATAAATTGGGAGTTTGAATTGTGCACCTGCAGCCTTGTCTTTGTATACAGTACTACTGAAAGGTCTCCGCAGGGTCGCACCTCTCATTACCGGTGTGCACCCAAGGACCCTACCTCTGTAAAACTTGTAAGTGAGCTGAACCTCTGATCTGATAGGATGTTTTCAAGAAATTGTTGCACCCTGAAGATTTCTTTAATAAAGGTGTGTTGGCTTACTTCGGAGGTGAGGGCAATACTTTTAAGGGTACACAGTCAGCAACTATAGAAAACTTGTCCACCAATACAAGGGTATAAAACCTTAGACAGGAGAGTTGTTCAGAAATATAGTCCATGAAAATATGTATCCATAGACAATTAGGAGTTAGTAGAGGATGCCAGGGCCCTATAGTGACTTAAGGTTGGATATTATGCTAAGCACAAGTAAAGCAAGCTGTCAACAAAATATTTAACAAAGAAGGCAATAGAAGTTACAGAGAAAATTCCCGGTGGATCAGCATGCCTGTGGGGCCGCCTTTGGCCGCGGGTAGAGAGTGACAGACAAGTGGTGTGGGTGTATTAGGGGCTAGAGTGTGGCATGCTGTTGTGGTTGTGTTAGGGGGTAGAAGATGGCATGCTGACAAAGTGGGCAAGGCCTGATTAAGTGGCTACCCCCCACTCCCCTTCTCCACCACCAATTGTTTTAGTGAAAATTCAGCAAAAATCTGTGACAGGCTCGGGCCCCAGCTCCACTTATATTGCCACTTACCGCCCTGGCAGTGCTGGCAGCAGCATCACTCACAGACAGCTGCGGCTCTCACAGGATATCATCTTCCTGGCGTGCCTGCCTTCGTGACACCGTCAATCCCACTAGGCTGCAGCTTAATCAGTCTATCGGTTAATCGGGCTGTGTGTACATGTAAAGAGGCCACTGTTTGAAAATTTTCCTAGGGCCACTTTAAATTCCCGGTCCGCCCATGACACCAGGAAAGGACAGTGTAGCAGGATTAGCACACAACTGCAGGAAAAGACTCAAGGACAGCTGCAAGTCTGTCCATTATAGAACTAGGACCTATGAGGATGGGTCCTGCTCCTTCAATAGACCACTCCCCCTTAACAGGCTCCTCCTCCATGAGAGTTGCTTTCAGAAATTTTCCAGGCTGGTTTTCATCCCATTCCGCTCCTGCTGAAGACCATCAAAAGTTCCTGAGAATCAGGTCAAAAGTTTTCTTCGCCCTTGCATGCCAAGAAAAATGTGATGCCTGTGCGTAGTTAAACAATTTGGATGAAGCATTAAGGGGAAACAAATGACATTCTAGGAGGTATTTTTAGTTTATTCTATCAAGAAAGGAAGCAGAGTTCAGTATGGGTTTAAATTATTACAAGAAATGTCTTCTTCAACTTTGATATTTTTGTTTCCAGGATGCTATACAATAACAAAATTAAAATGGTTAAAGAACAATGATCACAGCCTGGCCTTGCCTGGTGAAAGTGCAAACAGTGCGTTACTCGAAGGTACAGCAGATTACTATGGTCAGAAAAACCATTACATGGAATTTTGATCTAACATGTGTTGCCACTCCTGTAAAACAATTATAATTGCTGATAATTCCTTATCACCAACAGCATAGTTGAGAGTCAATAAACCACAAGAGTTCACTTCCCGGATCCATCTTCTTGAGAGAAGATAGTCCCAACTCTAACCATATAGGCATCCACTACTAAGAAGGAAAGCTGATCTACATGTGGTTGTCTTAGAATTGGTGCTGATGTCAAAAGTTGTTTTAGTCAAGACAACACGTTGTGTTCAGGAGGCCAATTCTTAGTATCCTGTGACAAGTATTAGTATTCTGTGACTTCCTGGAATGAGCTGTAAAGGGAGCAATTACCGATGGAAAATGTCTGAAGAATTATTTGTAAGACTTGTAGAATCCCAAGAATCACTGAATAGATTTTAACCCTGTAGGGCATGGCCAATGGGCAATGGTGGAAAGCTTCTCAGGATACACAGGAAATCTGCCTAATACATGCAAGACAAGCATGACAGACAGAAGATTGAGAAGTAAGCAGAATAATATGAGGATGCAAATTTGAAGAATTTAGCACAAGAAATATGCCTGTATGTCTGACATCTATATAACCCTATAAGCGAATGCATACAACCTTACAATGCTCCTCAGTCTCCCTTCCTATGACACTAACACACCCATTGTACAGAGGGTATCTGCTCAAACATCAGCTATCTTCTGCATCTTTCCCAGAGGAAACCCACGCAAGTACGGGGAGAATATACAAACTCCGCACAGTTAGAGCCATGGTAGGAATTGAACCCATGACCTCAGCGCTGTGAGGCAGTAATGCCAACCATTACACCATCCGTACTGCCATCCGTATAGGCCCTTACAAGTGCACTGGAAGTGCAGTAACCAGGATAATAAAAATAATAAAACTTCCCTTTTGCACACTCTGGGTACATGTTATGGCTTGTGACTTGTCAAGGCATTATATGAAATACATTTGCACACATCCTCTTTTTGAAAAGGATGCGTCTTTCTAAACATCAGAATAACGTTTCCCAATCTGCCATTCTTCCTTTAATCACATTTATAAACTTGTAGTTCTGTCCTCAGAATTTCCACACTCTTATTATGTAATTAGTACATTTTGTTCAATGCTCCCAGAAGAAATAGAATTTGAAAAAAGGGTGGGTCATTATAACGAGAACTATTGTAAATAGATACATTGCCCTCTCAGTCACACTGACACACCCTGTCATGATTAAAAATTAGCCTTGGCTGCCAACCTAGCAGTCTGTTAAGTAACCAGATTCACCATAATGTAGACAGAATTCTTAGTATGCACTGGCTAATATAAAGCTTCATTTTGGTCTTATAAATTATGGTTTGTCAGCAACAAGCAGATGTTCATACTTCTATCTAAGTACTCTTTATAATAATAGGAGTTACTGCCTATAAATTAAATAACTTATGTGTTTAACATCTGTATAAGTTATGATCTAGGATCTTCATATAAGTCCTGATTCCGAGATGGGCGCATCCAAGAATTTGCGCCCAGTTTCTGGGAATATGCTAATTTTACGGCAGCTGAGAGCTGTTAGGAGATGCCTTTAATCAGCATTTCTGATCCATCGATTGCAAAGACACAACTATCAGATGCATATTGGGCAAACATCGACAATCTGAGTAACCCTATGATTGCTGATAGCAATGCGCCAGAGCTATTGTAACTGCATATGTGATAGCAAACCGTGTCATGCTCCAGAAGTCACAGCTTATCTGTGTTTGAGTTGTCACTCCCCTGTTACCTCAGTGTCAATCACTTTGTGAATAAATCCTCTGTGCAACCTCCATTGCAAGACTAATTTAGGCCCTTAGTTATATAAGATTATCGTGTCTAGTAGTTTATTTGTTAGAAAGTTCATAGTACAATATCCCACTACAAATGTGACTACCAAGGGAATGAGCCAGCCATTGCACTTCCTGTGGGAAGTGGGTGGCTGTGGTCCAGAGCTGTGTTTAAGCAAATCAACTTGAGTAGGGTTATCTAGGTCCCGCTCACTACAATGCAATGAATCAAAGTTTTAAACAGTAGGTTCACAATGAGTTGATTGGTGAGGTTTGGTATTGGGTGCCCGACGATTGGGATGCCAGCCCTCCTGCAGCTTAAGTCTAATCATACCCCCTTAGCGTCTATCTCTGCCTTCTTAGTGCCTATCCCTAATCCTCCCTCCAGCCTAACCATTGCCTTCCTATCCCCCCATACAGCCTTACCCTAACCCTCCCTCTGTGCCTAAACCTAAGCCCCCCAACAGGCTAACCCTAACCCTCCCTGGCATACTTACACTGGGGATGCCAACAAAAGTCCAGCACTGGGATACCAACATCTCTTACAATGCCTTGCTGGTCTCTAGACCAGTGTTGATATTCCGCGCCAGTATTACAACTACAGGCATACCGACCACCGATTTGCTAACCGGATCCCGATATGGTTGGTTTTCACCAGGCTCTTGAGGATGATGTTTTGTAAACGTTGGCAAGTATGGTTTTATGTAAGAGAACTTCCAGACTTAAGAATTCACTTTATAAATATTTACATACTGTTCATATCTGGCTGATAGCTGTTGCAGAAGATTACCGCACTCTCAGAACAATAGTAGTCTTCCCCGCTAACCTTTTTTTTTTATCATTTAGAATTGGGGCTTTGTGATAAACTAATATAACTATAGAAGATGAGCTCTAATGGCACAATGCCGCCTTACTGATGTTATTCCCTAAGATGTCACCAATATCTCAAAGCATACATATAAAACATGGATTGTAGGGATCGCAAATGGTAAGGTGCAGCTGGAACCAGAATAGTAGGAAAGTCAAAGTTCATGGAGATTTTCAAGATATGAGTAACCAATCTGTCGAAATCGTATTGTATCCTCACCACACTAGCATACTATGGCCGCCATTTTCGTCCGCATATTTATACACATCATACCCCACAATCACAAATAATAAAATATAGTTATATGGTTTAATATCGCAACACATAGTATTAAGGATAATACATGATTTCCCCTGTACATATTTAGTATCTGTGTGACCAGTCTCTCACTCACAGTTCTCTGGTGTTTGTTTGAAATGCGCAGCATATACCATTTATAAGTAAGGGACATTACATAAAATAATATATACATTGTCACGTGGAAGGGCTAACTGAAGAAATCCAGTTGAAACCAGATGCATAGCAGGGACCCCTGGACATGATGACGAAGCCTTGAACAAAGAACCAGCTGTGCATCTTTACTGTACCAATAAGGAGAGGGGAAACCTGACCTCTTGACCAATGAAGAACTTTATTGTACCCCATTGTTTGGACCCTTTATATTGCTGCGCACAGACTAGGGACAGTCTACTTGACTGTGCTCAGAACTTTGAATACAGATCCCTGGTCCGGGTGGAGCCTGCAAGTGAGAGACGGTAACTGTACCTTTGTATTGTTGTAGTTGCATTATAGCTGATAGTGCTTACATTTGTTTTTCCCCTTTTCGTTAGTTATTGTTAAGAATTGTATAGAGATTTGTATACTGTGTGATCTTGTTATACCCTATTACGCCTTTTTGTCCATTAGGGACTAAATACATTAGGTGAAGGACTTTGTACCCTTAGTCCGAATTTATACCAAGTCTTGTGTAATTTATTTGCAATAAGCGGAAGTGTTAACAGGAACCATACCTGGTACATTGAGAGTGTGTATAAGTAAGTAGTACTGATAAGGATACCGCAGTAAAGGTATCGGTGTAGCGTGAGATACGCTGATAAGGTGGACTCCGCAATGTCGCTTGTCACCGTGCCAAAATAAAATATATGAACAACCAATGTGTAATATTATACCATGTGTGTATGTTACATCTTCTGTCAGGACTCTGAGTTCAAAACGAGGCCGGACGTCATCTTCCCGCTGTCGGATTCTCGCGAGACCTGGGGATATATAGTTCCCGTGGGTCGGCGCCATTTTCAAACAGGCTGGTGATTTCAGACAGCACGGATGTGTCCGTGGTGTCTGCTGAGCTGAGCTGCTGGGGAAACATGCTGGGGGGATGAAATGTTGGGGGGGGGGATGATTTATGCATAGGGGGCTGCTGCTAGTGCTACAGAGGGGGCTACATTATTTTAATTAAGCAAAAAAATATATATTTTTTTAAATGACTGCTGCCAGTGCACAGTATAAGTCCAGGGTGGCTGCTGTGTGCTGCATCAGTCCAGGGTACCCGCATGTGTGCTGCATCAGTTCAGGGTGCCCACATTTGTACTGTATCCGTCCAGGGGTGCCCACATGTGTGCTGTATTTGTCCAGGGGTGCCCACATTTGTGCTGCATCAGTTCAGGGTGCCCACATTTGTACTGTATCCATCCAGGGGTGCCCACATGTGTGCTGTATTTGTCCAGGGGTGCCCACATTTGTGCTGTATCAGTCCAGGGGTGCCCGCATGTGTACTGTATCCATCCAGGGGTGCCCACATGTGTGCTGTATTTGTCCAGGGGTGCCCACATGTGTGCTGTATCAGTCCAGGGATGCCCGCATATGTACTGTATCCATCCAGGGGTGCCCACATGTGTGCTGTATTTGTCCAGTGGTGCCCACATGTGTGCCGTATAATTCTATGGGTGCCCCCTTGTGTCCTGTATCAGTCCAGGGGTGCCCGCATGTGTGCCATATAATTCCATGGGTGCCCCCATGTGTCCTGTATCAGTCCTGGGGTGCCCGCAGTGCCCCATGTGTCCCATATCAGACCAGGGAAGCTGCCCTTTTTTTAATGAAAACAAAAATAAGGTGTTTTTTTTTTGTTTACTGCAAGGGCTGTTAAATGCGCTGTAGTCCAGGGGTAAGCCAAGAGTGCTGTATAATTCATGGGGTGTTGCTAAGTAAGGTGTGCTGCTCTTTTTTATAATTAAAAGAATACAAATTTTTATTTTTACTGCAGGAATTTGTCTGCCGTATAATTCCATGCCTGCCGCCATGTGTGCCGTATCAGTCCAGGGGTGCCGCCATCTGTGCCGTATAATTCCATGTGTGCTGTATCAGGTCAGGGGTGCCACCATCTGTGCCGTATAATTCCTGGGGTAAGCAAGTCTGCCGTATAATTCATGGGGTGCTGCCAAGTGTGCCGTATCAGTCCAGGGGTGATGCTAAGCGTACCATATCAGTCCAGTGGTGATGCTAGGTGTGCAGTATCAGCCTAGAGGGGATGCTAAGTGTGCCATATCAGTCTAGTGTTTGTGCCGTACACTTGTGTGGCTTATCATAGTTATCCAGCTACCTCGGTGCAACCTTTTGCCCTAAAAAAGGTGTGAGCTGTTCAGAATAGACTGGAAATGAGTGGAAATGAATGTTATTGAGGTTAATATAGCGTAGGAGCAAAAAATAAAAACCAAAATTCTGCGATTTTAGCAGTTTTTATGCTTTTTTAACAAAAAATCAGAACCCAAAACCCAAAAAATCCAAACACAAAACACTTAGGTGTTTTGCCAAAACCCATTAGAACCCAAAACCTCAAGGTACTCAGAACCCAAAACCCAAAACCCGAAAAGTGGCCGGTGCACATCCCTAGTTTTAATTAGAATACATCCACCCTTAGTGTGTAATACCCTTTGTATGTAATTTTGAGGGGTGTATTCAATGTTTTTATTCTCCATGTGCAGCGAATCCTGTTTAGGATTTGCTGCACATTCTCAGGGTTCAGGAGGGCTGCAGCATTCACTGCCAGCCCTCACTGTCACCATATTCTATGCAGCAGGGGCTCACTGCCCCTGCTGGCGAATTTTAACCCCTGCGGCAAGCAAGGAGATGTAAGCCTCCCTACCTGCCCCAGAGTTTGTGGGGGAGGGCACCCGGGGCACAGGCAGCAGAGGCTGCCCCCCCTCCCCCGGGAATGCTGGCACGGGACAGGGGTAGGGAGCCGCTCCTCTGGTCCCGCACTTAACAAGCCGGGACCAGAGTGAAGTGAATAAATGAATATCTAATGAGTGGCTCCCGACTCTCGGCCCCCTGCTGGTGAAAGTGTAAAAAGAAAAAAAATGCAAAAAAAATAAAATTAAAATTAAATATATATGAATGTGCTTCAAGCACATGAATAAAAATAGCATGCCCCTTCACAGAAAAATCTGATTTTTTGACACCCAAAAAAAAAAAAAACTTTATTTTAAAAGATCACTTTCCAGTTCACCTTAAAAAGATGTTGAATGCAAAACGGCGAATCATGGCAAAAATCAAGGAGAAAGCAATTCGCCATCCTAGCATTGAATACACTCTCGGCAAATCCCAGTGAAAACCCCATTGAAATACACCAGCGAATTGCAGCGAGCATGAAACGGAGAACTGGCCGGCATTCACTGTTCGCTTTCGGCAAACAGTGAACATTGAATAGGGTGAATCAGATTTGCAGGGAAAATAATTCACCGCAAGGAGTGAAAACAGCCGAAAAAACGGTGAAACGGGAGCATAGAATGCTGGCCTTAGTGTCTTACATTTTCAGTAAAAGGGACTTTTACCAGAGACTATAATATACAGAAGGCTAGTCTAGAATAGGGGCATTATTTGTTATTAGTCACAATTACAAAGAATTTCATACCAACTGGTATTATCACAGGTGATGATTCAGCTTCAGTGGCTATCAGCTTAGTGGTATACAGTGGCGTAACTAAGGCTCCGCAGCCACAGCAGTTGCGGGGGAGCCAGCAATGCATGGGCGCAGTGTCCAGGACCTATGGCGCCAGCCGCTTCTTCAGCCCAACATTAAATTAAGTGTATTGGTGGCCACAGCGTGTTAAGTGTGATTAGATGCCTTTTTTCCCTGCACAGGTTTCACGGTATCCGGGGGAGGACGGAGGAGGGTAACCACTTCAGTCACCGCTCAGCGCCCGCCCCTCATCAGGCGCAGCAGTGGGGACCAGCACTTCCAAGCCAGAGGCAGTGGTGCTGGACAAGCAGTGGGGACTGGCGCTAAGCAGTTAGTGGCAGCAGCAGGACCAATGCCTCCCCACCTGCGGTGCCATGAATCGGGTAGTGACATCATTGGAAGCAGAGAGACATAGCAAAAGATGTTATTTCTGGTTAGTGGTGCATCACCTGGAGTAGTGACTGCCTGGAGTCACTCCCAGGGGTAGTAGCAGTGATTACAATGTGCTGGGGTGGAGGGTGGATATATAGATGGTGCATGGTTTATATATTTATATATAGTGTGCAAGTGTGGAGATGCAACTTCTATGGGGCTTTAGGGGGTCCAAAGCTATTTTTTTTTAGTTTATTTTTTTTTATACTAGTGCTGTCCCGTCACCTCACCCCCTCTCTCATCCCCCCTCACTCGCACCCTCTCTTATCTTGCCCCATTCACCTTGCCCCTCATCACATCACCCCCTCTCACTTCTTCTCTCCTCCCATCACCTAACCCCTCAACCTCTCTTTATCACTCCCCTCTCTCCCCCTCTTTTTTCTCCCCACCCCATCTTTACTCTTTGTCACTCTCTTCCTGTCCCCTGTTTTTCTCTCTTCTTTGTCTCTCCCCCGTGCTCTCTATACCTCACCCGTCTCTGTCACCCTCTCTTCCCTGCTGTCTCCTAACTACTCTATAGCTCTCTCCCCTTGCCTCCCCTCTATTCTTTCCCATGCCCACTCTCTTTCTATCAACTCTCACTTAGGGCGGGATGTACTAACGGGAAAATGCGGTAAAACACCAGTTTTACCATATTTCCCTATGTATTAAAACCCCGCCGCCCCGTCAACGCATTGTAGGGTATCGCCATGGCGATACCCTATAGAAGCCTATGGGCTTCTTTTGCCGTCTGCCGTCCGCGCGCCCCCCCCCCCCTCTCCCGTCCTCCTTTGATCTCCTCCTCCCCCAGGTGTCACAGCCAGCAGGACATCCGGCTTCAGGAGGGAGGAGGAGACGCAGGGGGACGCTGGCAGCCGCCGGGAGGTGTCGGAGACCCCCGCAAACCACATCACAGGTATCGCGGGGGTCTACGTCACCGCAACCCGATGCTAGCCGCATATGTTAGTACATATGCGGCAGCATTGCGGCGGCTGTTACGCGAAGGGCGGCGATGTATATTAATACATCCCGCCCTTACTCCTCATTCTTACCTCTCTTTCTCTTTTTTTGCCTCTAGTCTCTTTCTCTCTCTCATCCCCACCTCTTTCCCTATGCTGGGAGCAGCAGGAGGCACAGTGGCTGCCGGCGCCCAAGTGGAGACCCGCCACTGCCATTGTGGGAACAGCAGGAGAGCCACCGACTGCCAGGGCTGAAGAGGAGACCAGTCACTATGGCAGTAGGAGCAGGAGACCCAGGGGCTGCAGGCATCAGTAAACGTGGGACCCGCAGTGCTGGTGAGACCTGCATCCACTCTCTCTTTCCCTGACACCTCTCTACCCATTTCTCTCATTGACAGTCACACTCTCTCTTGCTCTTCTCCTTTTCACTCTGTGACACCCTCTCTCTTGGTCCTCTCTCTATTTCTGATTCTTTTTCCATAAAGCCTTCTCTCTCCCTGACCAGCCCTCTCCCTCACTCTTCTTTTTTTTTTCTTCTCTCTCTATTTCAGTCTTTCCCTGGCACCCTCTTTGTCTCTCATTCCACTCACTCTTTGTTCTGCCCGCAAATAGAAATATTGTAGTTACAGTGGTGGTGGCGGTGGTGTGGGGCCCCTATCAAGATTTTGCTATGGGGCCATGAAAATTCTAGTTACGCCCCTGTGTACGTACGAGAGAGGCAGTGTATAGGTGTTTATACATTAGGGTTACCACCTCATTCCTTTAATTCTGTGGCGGATGAAAAGCAGGTGAAATGGAGTCTTGAAGTCACCCAGCCACAGAACCTGTGTAATTAATATGTGTCCAGAATAAAGGGGACAAGGTGATATGAATGGCGGCAAAGAAACTTATAAGAGGCTACCTCTCTCTGCACTTTCACCTGATTAATTAGTAAAGTGGGTAATTGGTGATGTGTGGGGGGTGCAGAAGGCAGAATTTTGCCTGGGGAGTCGTTGGCGGCGCTAGCTGCTCAGCAAGGTATGTGTAGCAGGGAGGCATTCTCCCCGCTCTGCTCCCTTGCTGAGATGAGGTGCGCTGTCACTGCCGGGCTGCCGCAGCCTGCACCTGTCTGTGACACTGTGAAAGGCAGCGGGGCCGGCTTCATGATAATCTCGCTCTCTCCCTGTCACACTTTACTTGATTTATATAGACTGGGGCAAGTTGTACAATCAACCTAAATCCTCACAGTAAAGCATATTACAGTGAGGCTTTAGATCATAGTTGCCTACCCTCCTGCATTCTGCAGGAGACTCCCTGAAATAGCAGCAATCTCCCTCTCTCCCTCATTAGTCTAGCAATCTCCCTCATTTCACCAAGTCCACATTACACTGTTACATTTTTTTGGGGAAAAGTAATGAGAAATAGATGGTTACATTGAATCATCAGCGCCATTTTCCAACACTATAGTAGCTCTTACTAACTGCTTTGAGGCTCATCTACATTTGGATAAAAGTCATTTTAAAAGATTCCTCTCAGATGTAGCAGTGCGCACCCACGCCTCTAGGTGCCACGTTCACAATCTCTTTGGTACTTATGTATTAGCCAGGCGCCCAATTAGCATACGTACGGCACCATAAGGAAATATGTATGACATACAATGGGATTTAGGCACCCCCACACTATCCAAACCACCCCGAAGCGTGGCGAGCGACGGCGTAACGCATCCTCCCGACCTTTTCATACCCCCACTATTCACGTCGGCGTGAAGTCGATGTAATAAAGTGTGGGGAGCGCAGCGAGCCACGGATTCCGAAGCGTGGTGAGCGGACGCGGAATACATGTAACGTAATTCGCTTCCCCTCACGGGGCTTGCTGCGCTCGCCACACTATATAAAAACAACTCCACGCCGACGTGGATAGTGGGAGTATGAAAAGGTCGGGAGGACGCGTTACGCCACCTCTCACGGGGCTCGCTGTGCTCGCCATGCTTCAGGGTGGTGTGGATAGTGGGGGGGGGGGGTGCCTAAATCCCATTGTATGTCATACAAGTGTATACTACATTAAATGGCATCGCACCCTATAAAATCTCATGTGATCGCATGTGATTTTGCCGGAGGTGCGATGCGATCTCATCGCACCGCCCAAGGCCAGAGAGCATTGAATAAATTACATAGGAATATCTCATCACTTGCGATCGCATCGCATGCAAAAACGCATGCAATGCGATGCGATTTTCGTACGCAGAATCACCCACTAAGCTATTTGCTTAATGGGCGCCCGGCTAATACAGAAGTACCATCTCTTTTCACAATCTCTCCATATATGAAACTAGACACGCCCTTTGGGTGGAGCATGACATGCCCCCTCAATGGGGTGCTGTGCAAAAGTCTATTACCAAATATAATCTCCCTGAAACTCATTTTCAAAAGTAGGCAAGTATGCTTTAGATTGATTATAAAGGCTGCCACAGTCTGAGTGAGCTGAAAGAATCACATGAACTTGTATGGGGGGGCAACATTTCTAGTTACGCCACTGGTGGTATAGCCTACAATGTGTACACAATCTACACTATTGTTTACCAAACTACAAAGAAACATACATGTGCCCATAATTTCTATATTTATTTTACATCTAGAACATCACTAAGCAGAATCATATCTACAGTATGAAGAAACGTTTTCAGTTCTTGTGTAATACTTTATATTTAGATTCTTGAACATCTGGTGATTCTCACTTCCTCTTTGTTCTTGAAGTCTCAGTCAAATAAACAATCATACCACATCATTTTTATTTTCTTGTTCTCCATCAATTAGTGGGTTCTCCACATAAATCTGCGCCCACAGTACAGATTCGCTGTGGGCAAGGCACCGATGGCACACACCTAGTTACGGCCATACCAATCCTGTCACATTATTTGGTGAGAATGCCGACATGAATGTTATGTCAATATTGAGCATGTCAACAGTCAAAATATCAATTTTTTAGAGAGACATTCTGGTGGCAGAATATCACACCACACGCCCTGTCAGTAACAAAGAAACTGTTAACAATGCACTTAGCAAAGCAGACAACTGTAGAAGATAAATATAATCTTTCAAAAACCCTTAATTCACACTATATTCGAATAATACAATTATTATTATTATTATTATTATTATTATTATTAATATTGAGGAGATTCTCTTAAACACTTAATTTTAAAGTGACTATATACTGGGATATAAACCTGCCAGTCACATACCCCTTTCATACCCCGTTCTCACTGCTGCAAAAACCCGGGTATTTGCCAGGGCAAGAGGTAATTTCCAGTGTTGTGTCTCAGAGTGAACGGGTGTGAGTGAAATTCCCGGGTGTAATGCCCCGGTAATTTCACACAGGTTTTTTGCATGGTTTTTCCTTGGTAATACACGGGTGTATGGCAGTGTGAACAGGTTAGACCCGGGTTTTTCTCACAAGATGCAAAAAAGCAAGCTTATTGCATTGCTCAAAGCTGCTTTTTTAAACAGCCAATCAAAGATACTTTTTCAACAGTTAATCAAAGCTGCTCTTAGATTCCACACACTCGTTGACAGGCAGACCAGGGGAATCAGTGTGAACGGGGCAGACACATGAATTTCCCGGGTGTAAGGTGCAGTGGGTCTGTAGAGCTGAGATGATCTGTGCTCCACCAAAAACCAGGTGGCCCTCTTCTTCTCTATCTCTATATGTCCTCTCTGGGTGAGCTTATTTGCTCACTCGACTTCCACTATAACATCTATGCTGATAATACTGGAATCTACCTCTCCTTTCCTGATCTCTCTCCCTCTATCCTCATTCATATCTCCAACTGTCTCTCTGCTGTCTACTCTTGGATGACCCAGCGCTTTTTTAGACTTAAAATATCAAAGACTAAGCTGACCTCTTCCCACCCTCCAGCATAAAACCTGACCATCTCTCATCCTAACCTACTGTTTATGCCCACTTATTTCCCTTCTGTGTCACCCCTGTCTGTCTAACCCTCCCCTTTAGAATGTAAACTCTCACGAGCAGGGCCCTCTCTCCTCATGTGCCTTTCTTAGAATAAATAAACCTCTGCCACCCTGATGATTGCTTTAGTGTCCTGTCCCCTGATGCAACTATCCATATTAACCGTGTACTTGTCCTAAACTGTCTTGTACTGTAATTCGGTATGTGTTTTTGCTCATAACTATGCTCTGTAAAGTGCTGTGTAATATGTGTGCGCTATATAAGAATCTGTTAATAAATAAATAAGGTAACAAAAACCCAGGTTTTTGCAGTGGCGGCAATCATACGGCAAAATCTCAGGTTTTTGCACATGAACGCGCATCAACCCGGGAATTTGGTATGTCTGAAAGGGTCAACCCGGGTGTTAAAACCTAGGTCTCCGACCCTTCTTTTTACCTGGGTTGAGGACCCGGGATTTAAGACCCGGGTTGACCCTTTCAGACATAAGAAAAGCACAGGTTTTTCAGCAAAGTACTGGGTAGAACTGCTTCACCTGGTTGATGCTTTAAGTGTGAAAGGGTGCAGGCTGCACCTGGGAAAATGACCCAGCAGTCAAAATGGCGGGTAATTCCCTGGTAGTATGTCTAAAAGGGGTATTAGTATTCATGGAATTCCTCAGCTTCTGGCTTAATGGGTCTGCCTAAATTGGGCCTTATCCTAAATACATATGCTGTCCATCTGGTAAAAAATGCTTTATTTGCTGGACAATCAAGGCTGCCACCACCAACTCAAGGTTCCTGCATAGACTCACCATGGTCCTATAGAAAGCAGCAATTGAGAGGCTGCAGAAAATGTTAAAGTCATCTGTTAATATTGCCCCAGGCATGTCTACATGAACAAAAAAAAAAGGGGCGGGGGTGCAGGTGCACTATGCAATCATTACTGCTAACATATAATGTACATTATATACATATACTGTATATATTTTTTTTAGATCATATACTGTAAGAGGTTGTTAGCAAGCATGGCCAAACTGTGGCCCTCCAGCTGTTGTAAAACTACACATCTCAGCATGCCTTGCAATAGTTTTAGCATTCCCTAATAGTAAAACTGTGGCAAGGCATGATGGGTAGTTTCACAACAGCTGGAGGGCCATAGTTTGGCCATGCCTGGTCTAGAGCACTGGTTTTCAACCTCGGTCCTCAAGCACCCCCAACAGTGCATGTTTTCCATGTCTTTACACAGAAGCACAAGTGAAATAATTAGTTCCAGCTGTTGATCTTTTAATATGTGTCAGTGAGTAATGAGTGTATCTGTACACCTGCCGGGTGACCTAGAAAACGTGAACTGTTGGGGGTACTTTAAGACCAAGGTTGAGAACCATTGGTCTAGAGAACCTTTTCCTATAATATCTACAGGAGTGCAGAGCCTTGCTACCTCGCCCTATGTGAGCCTCAGAGGAGCAAGTGCTACAGTTTTGGGTAAAGCAGGTGACTGCATTGGGGGAAATTTACTAAGATGCTGGAATATGACCAATGCCGGGTACAAATTCATACGACCGGTGTCGTTCCCATTTCCAGGAAAATACAATGTGTAAATAGAGCAGATTTACTAATCTGCCCTATTTACTGATTCATATTCTCCCGATGGTATAGGTGGCCTTATGCACGGCCGCTAAATACAAATATGATCAGTCAGATCTTATCAGAATGCAGTGTAAAACAAAATGTTTTAAAATATCATTGTACTGACTGACTGTTTGGCCCAGCTGGTCAGTATTTAAAAGGAGAGCTGCACTGTAATTGGCTGAAGGTAATTGGTAGTGCAGCCTGGTTGGAGAAACCAACAAGATGGCCGCCGCCAGGGAAGGCGACAGGTTTCAGAACCAGGAAGTGTGTGCAGTACACTCCAGGCAGCGTGTCCAGCAAGGCCCAGGCAGAGTTCACAGCATCACATGGTGGTTGTGACACACCATGCACAAGGGCCGGTCCTGGTTCCCAAAACACGGGGGACAAAAGGAGTAGGAGTTCCCCGTATTTTGAAAACCAGCACTGGGCCCAACCAGCCAGCAGGGTAATGCCACAGCCGGGGGAAACTTTTTATACAAGGGGGTGGGCACTGGGCTGATAGCCTTTGTGTAAAAAATAAAAAAAAAATTGTCATTTATTGTTGAGTTCCAGCAAGCATACAGGGCATTAAAGGGCCCACTGGAGCTTGTAGTTCCACAATAGTACAAATAGTTAAATAAACACACACTGACACCCCAGTAAAGTATAACTTTATTATATACATCGGTACTTGTGTATTTTCACGGCGCCCAATATATATCGGATGCGATATTGGCTGATATATCGGATGCGATATCGGCCAATATATCGATGCGATCAGAACCGATTTTTGACCTGTTCATAACCCCACTATCCACTATGCTTGGAATTGATTTTATATAGTGTGGTGCAGGGACGCAGATTACTGCGCTGGCCACACTATATAAATGAACAGGTCAAAAATCGGTTCAGATTGCATCGATATATCGGCTGATATTGCATCTGATATATCGGGCGCCGTGAAAATACACAAATACCCATACATACCCTTACATACTGACACTTACCTACCTTGACACGTAGGTATCGGACACCTTCTCTAGTAGATAATCCATATGGGTACCTGTTGAAGGAAACTATTCTTACCCCAGTCTACATGGTGTCAGCAGGGCCGGTGCAAGGCACCGGAGCGCCCCAGGCGAGTCGGGGTGGGGGCGCCCCAGTGCCGGGGGAGGGGGGGGGGTACCTGTCCTGCGGCGCTGTGTATTTAAAGCTGGCGGCGTTGGCAGAGAGGGGTCCCTGCAGTCAACGAGCGCTATCCGCCGGGCTATGCGGAAGCGCTTCTGTTGTGAAAACACTGGCCGCACGGTGCACGCTGATTGGCTGAATCTCAGCCAATCAGCGTGCGGACAGTGTTTTTTACAACAGAAGCGCTTCCGCATAGCCCGGCGGATAGCGCTCGTTATTTCTTATTGACTGCAGGGACCCCTCGCTGCCTCCGCCGCCAGCTTTAAATACACAGCACCGCAGGACAAGTACCCCCGCGGCACGGGGGCAAAATGCCGCCCTCCAGTGGCCGGCGCCCTAGGCAAATGCCTAGATTTGCCTAGTGGTGGCGCCGGCCCTAGGTGTCTGCCGCCCACTGACATCATATCACATATATTTGTGACCATCAAATTATTTCTCCTGCTGCAGGCACATGCGAGGGGATGTGTTTTCATGGGAGGGGATACGGTGGCGGAGGGGCGGGTATTATTCGGGGCGGGCACTCTGGGACTCAGTAAGCTGCGATTTTCGCAGCTTACCGAATCAACCAGTATCATATCCTATATGTATTGAGGCAAACCCCAGAAAACCCAATTTCCTGTTGTTTACTGCATTTTATTTTTTTATTGATACATCATGCCCTGAGCGGGATGTAATGAAGTCCAAGCAACAGATGTACAGGCCGAACTCCTAAGGCAAAACCATGCCTTAAAAATGATTGTACCTTTTTTTTTAAAAAGAAGTTTGAGTTCGGCCAGCACCCCACATGTCCGCCGAATTTCATTACATCCTGCCCCCTGTATCTGTGTGTGTGGGGTGGGGGGTGGGATGCCTTGCAGCTGAGT
The DNA here is from genome assembly GCF_055691185.1 of Crinia signifera. Lineage (NCBI taxonomy): Eukaryota > Metazoa > Chordata > Amphibia > Anura > Myobatrachidae > Crinia > Crinia signifera. Next base: position 228,997,506 of record NC_139222.1, read on the forward strand.
ATTTAAATGAAGGCCTAATTTATTCCATGCTTGTTAGCTATCACCTGTCTTGATGTACTGTGGGGGTAAAGATCTTAAGGTGACTGCCAGATGGCTGTGCCAATGTAACTATATGTACATGGTGCTACAGTGCCAGCCGGGCAGCCTACAGTCAAAGCCTCCTTCACACACCACAAGCATTTGTATAACCTTCGCTACATGCACATGGGCAGTGTGACTGGCGAGTCCCTGATCACCCATACACCTGTGTTTAGCAGCATTACTCCAATCAGTTATCCTAGATGGGATGTGAAGAAAAAGAACAAAGACTTGTCCCAGAAATGTGCCATCCATATTGGGGAAGTATGGACCAACCTGACTCATCATATTGACTGAGTTTTGCATTAGATTCTAGTGAAAGGATGGCTGATAACGATGGTGACGTGGACTTATCTGGCATTAATAAACATGTGTCAAACCTTCCCCTAGTGCTGCTCTTAGATCTCACAGTGGCTGAAAGAAAAGCATTTCAATTTGAATTAGTGTTTGAAAACGTGGTTGTGGTGAACGGTCAATCATTGCCAGGTGTAAAGCCCATACATCTTATATTTCAAAAAGATATTTTGGGGGGAATTTACTAAAGGAAATTTGTAAAAAATAGGTGTAAAAATATGTGTATTTTTATCCAGAAATACACTTATTTTTGACATTTACTATCCCGAAAATACGGCAATTCGTATTCGTATTGATAGCACATCAATACGAATACGAATTGCCGTATTTTCGGGATAGTAAATGTCAAAAATAAGTGTATTTCTCGATACAAATACACCTATTTTTACACCTATTTTTTACAAATTTCCTTTAGTAAATTCCCCCCTTTGTGTGGGGGAAAAACAAGCACTATGAAGTGAGGAGAGGTCCTTAAGCAGCCTGACATATTTATCAATATTTGGACACTTTGGGGTACTGTATATTTACTAAGATCGGAGGTCTATCTAAGATGGGCTATTGATATGTTCAATCAGATCCTATCTATTATCTTCTAGAAGGTTCTAATTAAATAGGAAGCAGATTCTGGTTGCTATGGGTAATATCCCATCTTCAATAGAACTCCCAACTTCATAATAAACCCCATTTTCTCTCTAGTAATGGGGCCACCGCCTACTCATCCTCACTTTCATGCATTACTAGGTCCATCTAGCCTGCTCCTTTTTTATCCTTTAGGTATAATCTCAACCCCTTTGATCCTTAGTTTTTCCAAGCATGTTTAAATTGGATCCCCATTCCCCCAGGAAAACCCCGGCCAGGGCTGACTAGTTGGGGGTAATGCTACGGCCAACAGGACCAAGAGCCTAGAGCTACTTCTTTAAATACAGGGGGATCTCACACATTTGTTTCCTCTGTATTTTTAGATCCAGGACCAGTTCAAAGAGCACAAAGCTGTGAAGTCGCTGGGGGAAGTTGCTTAACAAGGCCTTGGCTATTCGGCAGATTGACAAACTATGCCATCAAAGGTTAGAAAGATCTATGCTGATCACAGTCTGGGCGACAATGGGCTACATTTTTTAGAATGAATGTAATATTAAGGATTGAAGTCACACAAGTCAGTCATATAAAAGACAACAGGGCATCAAACCAGTCTTGGCCTGTCTGGTTGGATCTGTGAGATCATGCTGGGATGTCATAATGGTTACTATGCTATTACTGTCTCACTCATGCAGATCCAGGGACTTGGCAATACACAGCTCACTAGCAGGAGTTTTCATTTAATTTCTTTCTTTCTATATTTTTCATCCTTTCTTTCTATTTATTTTGTTCTGCCTTTCTATTTTTTTTTATTTCTATTTCTTTCTATTTCTTTTATCCATTCTTTCTTTTTCCTTCACTGTCCCCTACCGGTTTTACCAGTCTCTCTCCCTCTCTATTTTCTAGATCTCTCACCATGGACATATGTGCCCCATCCAAATTCAGATATGCTTCGCCAGTCAGAAAAGTTATGCAGGGTATGTGTTTGGGTAGATTAGGCACACTCTGCATAGCCTCTTAATGCCCAGAGGGATGGGCAGTCCTTCAGCGATGGGTCCCCAGAGGGTTCCTCCACACGGGGTTTTTCCTCTCCTGAGTGCTGAGAGATGATTCTCTGTGAATCACAAGGATAATGCCATCTTGTTCCTCTAATATCCCTTTCACACCAGGGTAGACATCCTTGCAAATTTTCCCGGGAATTTGGCCTGGGAACCTTTCACACCAGGGCTAGTCGCAAGTTGTTCCCAGGGCCAACCCGGGAATTTTGTCTGGTGTGAAAGGGGTATAATAGGACAAGTTAGTAAAAAATGATGAACCAACCCCAGTCCAGAATTCAATATTTTAAACTGCAGAGTAAAAAAAAAAAATACATTTATCTTGAACTAAAAACTTGAATTTATTTTTGAAATATATTTTGCTTGTTGATGTCTTTATTTTTATTGAAAAATGCTCAGTGGTAAAATGGCAAAAGTGAGGCCTGGTGAGGTAAATGAAAGCAGAGTTGGTTATGGACAGTAATACGATGGTGGGGAGAGAAAGAGAGGTCAGCTTAAATGAAGTACAAGCTCCTACGCTATTATTAACCTTAACTCCACTCCTTAATTTCCACTCATTTCTAGTCTATCCTGAATACCTCACACTTCACAATGTTGTTTTTAGGCCAATAGGTTGCACCGATGTAGCTGGATGACTATGCTAAGCGAAACAGCAGCAGACAGGATGGCAGTTTGAAAAACTATGCCCCAAAGAGCACATAATGCCAAAAAAAAGAAGAGGTACAAGATGGAATTGTCCTCCCACCCACCTTTATGTGGTGTAAATTGGACCCTAGGTGGCCAATGGCCTTAGCCCTGCTTAGGCTACATAAGCTACATATGGCGATACAATTGTTGTCCGAATCTGGATAAAAATAATTCCAGACCAAAGAGGTGAATTTTTTGGTCTTCCTCGGACAAAAACGGTCTCATTAAAGCAAACCACATCACCATCAACAGCATCCTCCTTGTCAACTTCCTCCTCAGCGCCAGCTATGTCTATATCCTCCTACTTGTGTACAAAATTGACACCTTCAATATCAAAATCAGGAACTGTATTATGGGTGATCTTTCCAGCATTTACATAGGGCACGCTGCAAATTGTGGAAGGAGCCGCCTCTTCCTGTATAGTGATGGGAAGGTCAGGCATCGCAACCACCAACACCCTTGGACTCTCCTTGGGGATGTGTGATACCATGTCTTTAGAAGGCACAGTTGTTTGCTGTGCATTTGATGACAGCTTAACGCTCTTAAAGTTTTTAGCAGGGGGAGAAGGAGGGCTAAGATCCTTCTGTGAAGTTGAACCACTAGTCATGAACATAGGTCCGGGCCTTAGCCATTCCGTGTCGTAAATGGCATATTGGCAAGCTTACGTTTCTCCTTAAATGATTTACATTTATTTATTTATTTTTGTTTTACTAAACTTCGGCATTTTTTATTTTACATGCCCTCTAGGATGACATTGGGCATCGGCCTTGGCAGACGATGTTGATGGCATTTCATGTTCTATGTCATAACTAGTGGCAGCAGCTTCAGCACTAGGAGGAAGTGGTTCTTTCACTATTTTATCCTTCAAATTTTTATTCTGCATTATCTTTCTGGAGTTATAATAATATGCGGCACAGGAGAGTGTACCCCTAAACCACAAACACATGGCAAAGCCTTAAATAATAAGATGGATTTTAAAATAACCCTTTTATTTTGGGGTGATTTATTATATGCAGGCAGCACGGGAGAGTGTACACACGGCATATCCTGAGATAATTATACAGATTTAAAATAACCTTTTTATTTTTGGGTTATTTAAATTATTATATGCGGGCGGCACAGGAAAATGTACCTGGCCCACACACATGGCAAAATAACCCTTTTTTTTTTTTTTAGAGTGTACTTTTATGGCTGTACCACTGGACTGGCAGTACCACTGAACTTAACAGCAGCACTAGGGGGAGATTCTTTAAACTAAAAATGCGGTAAAAACCCCGTTAACATCCTGGCCCTGGAAAAAACCTCTAACAACCCCAATCAAGGGGAAATGTCGATCAATTGGACAGAAGCATTTAAATATTTGGGGGTATGGATTACCGGTGACCCGTTTGAGTTTGATAAATTAAACATACAACCGTTATTGAAGTATATTATGTCCAAATTTAAATCTTGGAACAACCTACCTCTCTCAATGGCCCTTATTCTGGTTGGTGCGGTCGAGCCGCATATGCGGCTGCGACCGCACCAGACGAATCCCCGCCCACTTTACGGATCGCCACGGCCGTCCGTACACGGACGGCTGGCGATCCGCATAAAAATGGTGGAGGCTACGCCTCCACCATGGTGGGAGCTGCCCCCTGCATTCGATGGTCGTCGACCATCGAAGGCAGGTCCGCACGCCGCGGCAGCTCCCGCAAGCTGAGACCACACGGACAATCGTCCGTGTGGTAGCTTGTATGGGGGCTGAAAGCTGACATCCGGCGACGTCAGCTTTCCGCCCCCATGAGTTGCGTCATGGCCTCATTACCATGCGTACGCCCCGCGTTTGCATGGGAACGCCCATGAAACGCGGGGCGTACACATAGGGAAATGAGGGCATGATGCCTCTCACGCCCCTATACGCCCCCTTTGCGGCGGACGAAATCCGTCTGCGGCGAAGGGGGCTGCACATGCGCAGATTGACCTCTGCGCATGTGCAGAGTAAAAACATCGGCGGTACGGCCGCACGCGGGCCGTACCGATCCGATTAGAATAAGGGCCATAGACTGGGCGGGTAAACCTTATAAAAATGGCTATCCTCCCTAAATGTTTATATATACTGCAGCAATCCCCAATTTACCTCCCAAAGATTCTTTTTAATAAATTAAATAGTTTAATAACGTCCTTTATATGGGGAAATAAAAGAGTCAAGATAAAAATGGACACCCTAGTAGTAGTAGTAGTAGTAGTACGTTTATTTATATTTATAACACCCTAATGAGAAAGAGTGGTCAAGGTGGGTTATCTCTCCCAAACTTCAGACTTTATTACTTGGCTGGGCAGTTGATGCATCTGCGGGAGTGGGTAGCAGAAAATACTAGTAATAAATTAGTCAGAACATTGTTAGCTAATACTGCTGGGAACTGCAGCCCAACGCAATATCTATTAAAAGGAGTGGTGGGAAAGTCGGACGTACCATTGGTCATACAGGCGGTAAAAGTGTGGCGTGAAGTGACTAAAATATGTAGTTATAATGGTCTGGATAGTGAGCACACATTATTTGATTATAACCTCCTCAAGAAATTTGAAAAACTACAATTAGAAGCAACCTGGGCAAAATATGGGGTCAATGCGATTGGTCAATTCTATAACCCTGATGGTGTGAAAACGTTCGCACAATTAGTAGAAGAATATACACTGCCACAGACGCACTTCTTTAGATAGCTCCAAATCAGAAGTGCATTAAATACTCAATTTGGAGATCAAGGTCCCATCTTCTCAATATCCCCGATTAAAAGAACACTAAGAGAAGGGAATAACAAGAAAATGATCTCAAGAGTATACAACCAATTGTTGGAAGTTAGGAGTGAGGACGAGTTAACGGAATTAAGAGGGAAATGGACGGTGGATGTGGGAGCAATAAGAGACGTAGAATGGCAGAAGGCTCTTAAGAGCGTAACATGTGCAACCAATTCAATTAAAGTGCAGCAAGAACAGCTGTTTATCCTTCATAGAAGCTACCTTTCCTGTACTAGGCTATCACGGTTCAGAGACAAGACGGACCAATTGTGTCCAAAATGTCGGATCGAAATCGGTACATATTGGCATCTGATATGGGAGTGTGAAGTGATAAAAACGTTTTGGAATAGGGTAACACAAACCATGATAGCAACTGGAATTCCTGAGGCTATCATGGGACCAAAAACGTGTATACTAGGGGCAAGTATTGACAGTAGATTGAACAACTATGATAGAATGTACGTCATCAGTCTATGCGCACTGGCAAAACTGCTTATAGCCAGAAAATGGATGGCGGATAACGGCCCAGTTTTTGCGGAATGGGTGAACACAGTGAATTACACTATTGCACAGGAAAAGTTTGTTTATCAATGTAGAAATAAAATAGAGGTATACTTTAAGATATGGCACAGGTGGAATAAAATCCACAATATAGTATCACGTGATTAAAAAATGGGTAAATAATATATATATAGGGAGGTTCCCAATTGATAGTTGACTAGGGAGGGAGGGGGGGGGGGGTTGGGGAGAGAGAAAGTTTCACTGTATAGATGTTTTCTTCGATGCACAAGAAATATAAAATTATGTTTAATACACAGGCATATGCTCTTATCAATTGAGAGGGAGCAAAGAAAAAATGGGTATAAGTTAAGTACGGACTGTTATATGGGGATAAGAGAATATACATGTAACCCGCTAAACATGGCATAGTGTATAGTCATCCATAAGATGTTAAAATTGTGTTTGCTAATGTCTCCTGGTAAATAATGTGCCCACCGATACTCGAGGTGTGCTGCGAAGGAAAATATAGATAGAATAACTGTGTGATGCACAGGGAATTTGAACTCATGACTCAATACATAGTCAAAAATGGCATAAGCTACTTAGGGCCTGAGCATATATATTACATAATCCTTTGAATTTGGTTCAGTGATTAGTCATGTATATAGTATACAACGTGAAAAATGTGTGGTCAACTTCTTCCAATAAATAAGGTGCCCATCGTCCCTCGACGGACGCCCTGAAGGATAATTTAGATCTGTATATAGATGGTGTGTGCTAGAAAGTGTCTCTGTGTCCTAGTCATGTATGCAACTAGAAATGCCCAACCCGGAGACCAGGATGTGGATTGAAAAAACACTGTGATTTAACAGGTACTCCTTACCTAAGGGGAATTTCTAGTAAGACGGGTTACTTGATGTAATGTATAATGTAAGGTAGTGCCTACCAACCATGCCAGACAATTGTATGTGTATCTGTTTGTATGTTATTGTGGTTATATGTAAAATTGTTAATAAATTCAAATAAAAAAAATTAAAAAAAACCCTGTTAACGGGTTTTTACCGCATTTTGGGATGGTCTAAGCATCCCCCGCCGGGTTACCACAGTGGGTGGCATCGCCAGAAAAATCTGGCGGTGCCGCCCTGCACCAACTCACCCCCGCCCTGCACCGACCCCCCTCACCTGTGTCTGGGCAGCACAGAGCTGTGCTGCCCGGACCTGTGACTTCCTCCTCCCTGCACTTTACATCCTCTTCCGGGTGCAGGGAGGAGGAGAGCCAGACCCCCCTGCAGCAGCAGCAGCCGGGTAAGAGAGGGAGGGGGGAGCTGCCGGGACCCTCCGCTCATCACCGGGTCAACGCAAAAGACAGCTCTTAACGCAAAAGCTGTCTTTAGTGATAATTATCGCATATGTTAGATCATATGCGATAATTATGTTTGCGGTAGTAGGCGATGGGCAGTGGTAAGGGGGCGCGGATGTTAGAGCATCCCTCCCCTAGACAGCACAGCACCACTGCATGGAAATATACAGCAGCACAGGACACCAGAACCGGCAGCAGACAGCACAGTACCACAATCTTCACAACAAATCAGGCATGCGGCGATGGCGGTTGTTTTTATACCAAAATTTCCTCTTTAGCTTTCGCAATCAATCATATATGTGAAAGAAAAAAAAAAGAAAAAAAAGAACAATGTAATGTCTAGACAAAGATAGGAGTACCTATCGAAACGCGTCGGTGGAGAGGGTTGCCAACCATTGTGGACTGTGATCTCCGTTTGGGCGGTGAAGTGCTTGCACATCTGGCCACTGCGCACTGTCAGGTACCGCCTAATATTTCCAACTTCCAGCCACTATTGTTTTATGCACCTTGAATAAAAAGTTTGAAAGAGAGATTCTCTCTTTATTTTTTCTAAACAACACAAGCCTGAGTCTATGCCCATGGAGTGAAAGACATGGTCCATGGAGGCTAAGTTTGTGACTCTAAAGATACCATTATAGGAGTTATCCAAGTATATGTTTTGTGAGTACGGTACGTCCTTCTAATACCATCTGGTGGAGGGAACTGTCGCTAACATCACCAAGTGACCCGGATTAAAGATACCTTTATGCACAGGTTCTCACTTTTCTTCATGTGAGTGAGGGTATTTCTGGGTTCACTGTACAAACCCCCCCGAGTATGATCTGAACTATAGACGTACTAGACACTGCACTGTCCTTTTTTTTTCACATATATGATTGATTGCGAAAGCTAAAGAGGAATTTTTGATATAAGAACAACCGCCATCGCCGCATGCCTGATTTGTTGTGAAGATTGTCGTTGAAAAAGGACTGTGTGGTGGTCCTAATTTGAAGGCTTGGCAGAAGGCGTTGGCTAGCGCCTTGGGACTTTTCCTTTCCTTTTGTTAGCACAGTACCACAGCACTGGACTGCACAGGACACCACCACTGCGACTAGGTCACCACCCCGTGCCAGCTTCCCAGAGAGGCACACAGAGACAATGCCTTCAACCCTCTCCAATGCCTGAATAAAATGGCGGCGGTAGCAGGTGACTCATATCGAGTTCAGATCTTGCAAGAATCCGATGCCGAGATGATGACGTTTTGCCCCATTCTGCCCACCGAGCTGGGTGGGAATTACCGAAAGGATCTTAGTTCAGAAATCCAGACGCATTCATCTCTAGTCAATTATGTTATTATTTTACTGTAAATAAATATAGGTGGTAAGCTCCTGACAAATAGTAATAATAGTAACACAGAAGAATAATATATTGTAAGCTCCTCTGGAGCAAGGAACTGATGTGAATGGGCAAATAATCTCTTTAAAGCGCTGCAGAATGTCTGCGCTATACAAATAGTTAATTGAGTGATTTTTATTGGTTTTACAAATAAGACAAACAGAACTTACAGACAGTGGTGCTACATAGGGTGCATATAACAAATATCATAGCTGAGAACAAATACGTATAGGAGAATCGTAGGTGTATTTATATATATATATATATATATATTCACGTACTCAAGTGTAGAGAAATATTAATCGGATATCGTCCCTCCAAGCAAGTGCGCCAACACCCGGAGGCGCCATCCGGGTCTCCGCGACAGCATCTCGGAAGGGGGTACAAGAATAACATCATATCTCCCGAATAACCATTATGCACCATCAGATTACAATATTAAGCAGTCATCAGTCGAAAAAAGAAAAACACCACTGTCCAGACTATAATAGCCCACTATCTATAATAAACTACCTATACTACTCAAAGCAAAACCCCCCAGAAGGACCCAAAACAAACCTCCCCAAACACCCCCCACCCTGTATGACCTAACCCCAACCTAGGTATACCTGGATCCCGTATAACACTCCCCCCCCCCCCATCTAACTATATTAACTATTTTAAGAAGGGACAAATTGGTGGCCTTCAGCTAATGTTCGCTAATCTAGCCTAAAGAAAAAACTCCAATTCACCCCCTCCTCCCCCTCCCTACGTTATAGTGCCTAACCCCCCCCCCCACACACACACCCTATTTTAAGGATAAACAAAACGAATGCCTAACAGGGGCAATGCAAAGCAGGATCGGATCATTGTGAGACCTAAGGGTATCTCCTCTGAACCCTTCGGGTAGAAAATCTATACAGTAAACATAGCACAAGATACAGAGATATGGATTAAACAGAATTTCGATTTTGGTTCAATTTGGCAGATATATAGAGTAATATAATTTAGTCCGGCCAGGTATCAACGTATTTCAGGTAGGTAGGTGCTACGAGTACGGGAATCCGAATATCCCCAGAATGAATCTGTAGCTGCCAAGGCAAAAAGCCTAAGATTATCCGGTCAAGTCCTGGAGTCACATATGAGCAGGATATAGAGTCAGGTGCATAGATCTGTAAGTGCATATTTACTGCTGCAGCTGGATAAACAACACCCTTGTCCGAAGAGTCAGGAGTACCAGGGGTGATACAGGATTGCTCTGTTTGATGGGATAGTCCCAGAGGCTGTGAAGGCGTGGAAGTAGTGCAGATCAAGGTTGTAGGATATACAGGAGGAGTCTCCATCTGATCAAATGCATGCAGAAGCCGCTGAGTAGAGGCATTAATGGCCTCAATTATGAGCTGCAGAGATACTGACATTGTGTGTTTCAAGTTGCCCCACACCAAGTACAGTGACGAGACGGTGGCGGCTAGCACACCACCAGGTAGATAGGATAGTGCCTCTGGTAGAGTCAGGTAGAAAGCATCCAGTACAGCAGTTGGCCCACAATAAAATCCAATTTAACTGTTGAAGCACCACAAACCAGTATATATATAGGATATGTAGCAAAGAGCAATAGTAACAGGTTCTATTTGTATCCAATATAGAAACAGTGTTCCAGGGAACCCGACTCAGAATAAACAAATGTAGCACAGTACCTTTCCAAAGGTGTAGAAACAGAAGCACTAATGTGCCAGACACCACTAGCAGTCTGCAGCAGGGGAGATATACACGGATAACAGGGTCCAGGATATGTAGCAAATGTCAGAAACAGTGAACGCGGCTGGGCAGGATGTCAGCGGCGGGTGGCAGCAGCAGTATATTGTCGGCCGGGTCCAACCTCCGTTCAGAAGCCGCGCAACAGGCCAAAGACCCTGGTCCCCCACCTCGGAAGGCCAAGATGGCGGCGGGCCGCGATCCAGTCACTCACCCCAGCAGCAGGATAGAACCTCTGCGGCGCCGCATCTCCGCAGCTCACCGCAGGAAGCGCCAGACGGGAGAAAGGGTCCCAGCAGCAGTGCTCCCAGCTCCCGATCTCGCCGCCACGCCTGGCAGACAGGGCCGCAGGAAGAACCGCCGAGGCAGAAGGCTCCAAGATGGCGCCCGCAGTGCGATACGCCGCAGGCCCAAGCAGCTGCCTCACCCTGCACGCACCAAACAGGAGCACCACAAGCATCCCACGGGAAGCAGAGAAGGCTGTGGAGGGTAAGCGACAAGGGGTAGAATGTCTGCGGCCCCCGGGTAAGGATATTTAGACAGGATAGATGCTGAGCCCGGAGCACACACGTCCACTCAGCTAGCAGATCAAGCCACGCCCCCTAGTAATAAATGCTTTTACAACAATCTGAGGGGATCACTTTAAGGCCATTTCTCACTTCTAATTCTTCTAGATCTCTCAGCTGCATTTGATACTGTTGACCACTCTCTTCTCATAAAAACACTACAACCCCTAGGTCTTCAGAACACAGAACACAGTCCTTTCTTGGTTCTCTTCCTACCTATCTAATCGCTCTTTCAGTGTTCGTTTCCCTGATTCTACCTCCTCTTCATTACCTCTGTCCGTTGGAGTACCACAAGGCTCAGTCTTAGGTCCTCTGCTTTTCTCAATCTATACCTCCTCACTTGGGAAACAAACTCTTTTGGATTTCAGTATCATCTGTACGCTGATGATACTCAAATCTATCTTTCCTCCCCGGAACTGTCACCATTAGTATTGCTCCATGTCTCTGAATGTCTTTCTGCCAATTCATCTTGGATGTTATCTTGCCACCTCAAACTCAACATTTCCAAAACAGAATTAATTATATTCCCATCAGCCAAGAGTAGTTACCAACCTGATATCTCTATCACTGTTGAGAACACAACAATTAATCCTACCCAACAAATTCGCTGCCTAGGGGTCATCCTCAACTCTGAACTGTCCATTATTCCTCACATTCAATCTGTCTCTAAAATCGTGTTACATGCATCTAAAAAACATATCCAAAATTTGACCGTACCTTACACAAGACACAGCAAAAACTCTAATCCATGCACTCATTATATCATGCCTTGACTATTGCAATAGCCTCCTTACCGGTCTTCCTAAGAAAAGACTCTCACCACTACAATCCATTTTGAATGCAGCTGCAAGGCTGATCTTCCTGGCTAGACGCTCGTCTGCTGATCCGTTCTGACATATCTCTTCGCTTATCCAAAAATATATCCCCACCGACTTCTCCGCTCTGCACAAGATCTGTGTCTCTCATCCACACTCATTACTTGCTCCCACTTACACTTGCAGGATTATTGTTGGGCAGCACCCACCCTATGGAATGCCCTCCCACGCACATTAAGACTCTCCTCTAGCCTCCAAACTTTCAAGCGTTCCCTGAAAACTCACCTTTTTAGGCAAGCCTATCATATTCAGGAACCCCCACACAACCACCAGTAGCATTTATAACTATTTGTATCCCATCAAGACTGTCTTGTAATCTGATTGGACCAGGGCTGCCACCATGAATTTTGGGGCCCAGGACTGATTTCCAGTCCGGGCACCGAGGATGAGCTGTAAGTGCGTGGACCCCCCCTCCCTTCACTTACCGACCGACTCAGAAGGTCCCAAAACACGGCTGGCTTCTTCAATGCAGGACACCGGCGGCCAATTAAAATACAGCACCGGCGGGTGAGCCAATCAGAGCTTGTGTACTGGCAGCCGCTCTGATTGGCTAGGGGTACACGAGCTCTGATTGGCTCATAAGCGGGTGCAGCATTTTAATTAGCCGCCGGCTTTCTGCATTGAAGAAGCCAGGCTGTGCTTCGGGACCTGCTGATGACCTAGCGCAGCGCAGGCAGCAAACAGCGAAGGAGGCTGGGGCCCCGGGGACATCTGTACCCACACCACCCCCCTGTTGGCGGCCCTGGATGGGACTGCTATGCTATGGAATTCTATCCTTATGTATCCCTCCTATTATCGCTATAGATTGTAAGCTTGCGAGCAGGGCCCTCCTACCTCCATGTCGGTTTGTATCTACCCAGTTTGTTTAATCACTGTTGTTTCCAATTGTAAAGCGCAACGGAATATGCTGCGCTATAAAATAAACTGTAAATAATAATAATAATAGGTACTTATGTAGTATCTGGGCTGCCGATTTTGTGATTGTATGCCTTACCTTAAGGCATACAATCAGATGCGATGCAATGCGATTCGATGCGATTTTGCATAGGATTCAATGTTAAGAAGGTCCTGTTCATTTCCCCACTATCCAAGTGGGCATAGAGTTGATTTTATATAGCGTGGCGAGCGCAGTGAGCCACCGAGCCCGAAGCGTGGCGAGCGAAGCGAGCCCCGCGAGGGGACGCATATTTCTTAAAAAGTATTCTGTGTCCCCTCGCGGGGCTCGCTACGCTCGCCACGCTTCGGGCTCGGTGGCTCGCTGCGCTCGCCACAGGTTTATATCCAACTCCATGCCCACTTGGATAGTGGGGAAAGGAAAAGGACCCCTTTTTCCCACTGAATTCTATGTTAAAATGGACTCAGACCATTTTAACATTGAATCCTATGGAAAAATCTTGACCATCGCATCGCATACGATTTGGTCGCATGCGATGCGATGCGATCTGATCCGATCCGATTTCTAAATCGGACGCCCAGATACTACATAAGTACCTAATAATATATAGAGAGGGTTCCAGTCTCATACAATAAATAAATGTCTAATTAAAAAATAAAAACAAAAATAAAAAAAGCTATATCAATTGGAATAAGGATGATAGACAGACAGTGTATAGAGTGATGTGCATTACGTGGAGAGGATCAGTAGTTTGTCATGACAATGATTGGCACACAAATGTTGGACACATTTTTGTGGATTGTTTTACATGTTTCCCCAACATTTGCTTGATTAACTATCCATGTGTACTGTAACTGGAAATCGCTGTGCTCGCCACCTTGTCTGTAAGATAGTGAGTACAGTAGCAACAGTGGGATACCACAATCATTTAAGCTTGTAGACTGCAATAATGCAAATTTTATTTGAGAAAAAGAAAATACAGAAAGTCACCAGTTCATACATACTGTAGGTCATTAACACTGGTGCTCATACTCATAGCTATCGGTTTTAGCCCCTGTATCTTTTGCCTAAATATAGAGTATATATAGCCATTACATGCTGTCTCTCTTCGGTGACAGTGCAACAAAATTTCTGTTTCCTCTGTCTGTTATAAATTAGATCACAATTCAATAAATGCATAGGTTTCATATTTTCTATATAAGATGGAAATGTGTGGAAATTCCTTATGCACCCCATTAGTGATTTGGTGAGCTATACTATTTCTAAAACTGGGCACTCAATAGGCCCCATTCAGACTGGGACGCAGAAGTGGGGAAAACATTATCCTGCGAATACTGCACATACACGCATGTCAGCGCGCTGCAATCACAGGAGACAGGGCAGCGATGTGGGGGCAGGAATGCATGGCCAGCATGTACCTGGCTTTGCAGCTAGGGGGCAGCCAGTGATGTGTGAGCACTTCGCTGGGGAGGGACCCAGCGATCAGGCGGCCTTGCCCTGTGCTGGACGTCCCCCACCGCGGCCTAGCGCTGGCAGTTGCAGATTTGCTAAGTTTCGCAACACTACAACTAAGTCTGAATCAGGCCCAATATAGTCTACCAATGATCGTCAATGATTTCCCTTAAACCTCCATGTAGGATAGGTTTCAGTGGGATCTGGAAACATGGCCTATCCTATAAATGAGTATAGAAGGAAATTTCGATGGATGCGGGATGTCTAGTGGGAGTAGGCAAGTACAAAATAAAGAAAATCAACAAATAGGGCAGTAAGGATGGTGTAATGGTTAGCAATACTGCCTCACAGCGCTGAGGTCATGGGTTCGATCCCCACCATGGCCCTAACTGTACGGAGATTGTATATTCTCCCGTACTTGAGTGGGTTTCCTCTGGGTACTCCAGTTTCCTCCCACAATCCAAAAATATACTGGTAGGCTAATTGGCTCCTAACAAATTAACCCTTGAGTGTGTGTGTGTGTGTGTGTGTGTGTAGGTGTACATGTGGTAGGGTACAGTAAGCTCCACATGTACACATGTAGGTGTACATGTGGTAGGGTACAGTAAGCTCCACTGGGGCAGGGACTGATGTGAATGTTCAAAATATTCTCTGTAAAGCGCTGCGGAATATGTGCGCTATATAAGAAACTGGTAATAAATAAACTTTCCAGTGCTCCTCATGATGCTTACCTAAATAAAAGGGACCATCAGCCCTCAAACAAATTAAATATAATGCTGCAGCTGTATCTTTAAGTGCATTTGTCAAAATATTGTAGGTGTGAAAATTAGCAAGCAAACATATATATTCCTATTAATGACCTGTAATGTTTACCTTATATAATGTTTACCTTACCTGTATATATTTAAATTTATGTAACAAATGTGAGCAATGCTGGCATTTTTAGCAGATATTTTCAGCGGCGGCTCTTGCCTCTGTGGAAGAGGGGGACTGCCGTGATGCAGGCCCCCTCTGCTGCTGTGCTTGTGGTCCCCACTAGCACCAATCTCGGTCCTAGTTGCTGGTCCCGGTCCCTGCCGCAGGGCCGGCGCATGCGCAGTAGCTTCTTTGGTCATGCTTTTGCAGCAGCCTCCAGAGTCATATTCAGGGGCATATGGGCTGCCGCTCAGCAGCCCATGTAGAGGCGTCCCAGAGGGAGGGAACATCTCCCAATGGGACTGCCTTGGTGACTGACAGGTCGAACTTCCAGTAGGAAGTAAATGCCAGTCACAGTGAAGTCAGAGTAGTCTCACAGATGGCATCTGGCTTCACTTAGGCAGAGAACAGTGGCAGATTTGACCTGGGGGCTGCAGCCCATAGGTAAAAATCACCACTGGATATTTTGCACATCTCTCACAGAGCTTTTGGCACTCAAAGGGTTAAGCCTGCTGAAGTAATAAAGTGGAAGGTGATAACGAACTAGCCAATCAGTTCCTAACTGAAAAATGATGATTAGGAGCTTACTTGCTGGTGCTTTATTACCTTCCATTTATTACTTCACCAGGCTTAATAGTTAATACATCTGCCCCACTGTTCTAGATTTGGACATTTGCTGTCGGAATTCTATTAGATGCAATCATTTTTTGGCCAGGATATTATCGTGATTTCAACTCAAAGGCCATTATCACACTATCCGATTATAGCAAGTTTTGGCGGAAAAATTGCCCATTATCGTGCAGTAACACAGGGCATCCGGATAATTTTGCAACTCCGAGGGTCAGCTTTTTGCAGATTATACATCAGGCTGTTTGTGATTGACAGTCTGATGCCATTTGGGGATGAGGGAGGTGGCGATAGCCTTATTTGCCTAAAAGAGATGCATGCCACCACAGTTGGGGAGCCGTAATGAGGTGAGGATCTCCGATGATGCAGATTTCCTGGCCTCTTTGTTGGTTCTGCGGCAGCTGGCTGGAGGGACCCCAAGGCAGATGGTGTTGCAGATGATCAGATGCTGCATTCTGGGACACAGATCGGATCACTACTGAAAGCATTAACACAGAGTATCAGTGTTATCTCTGCTGCATTCATGCAAGTAGCAGCGATAACTACTCCAAGCATATTTGAATCAGGCCCATGATGCACTGAAGTGGGAAGAAACTGTAAAAGAGGTTTGGTTTGAAATGAGATCACATACTTAAATATGATTTTATAAGTAGGAAGTGGATAGTTCACGTTTCTATACACACTGACTCACGCATACTCTAAATTCACAACTAATGCAATAGCGCCACCTACTGGAATACTTTTAAAATGATAAAAGTTCACATAACTTAAAAAAACTAACCTGAAAAAAATTACAAATGCACAAATCAAGTGAAAATACAAGGATTAGTAATAAGAGGAAACATTAACTCTAATTACTGAGGCAACATTATCACAAATGAGAAAAGTTTATGACATACTGTATAGTAAGGGCCCATTTATCAATCAATATATGTGACTAAATCCCCGAAAACACACACCATAGTCTGAGAAAATGAATTTTCTCTCCCTCCTCCCCCATGCAGGGTATGGATCATAGGATCATAGTATTGACAGTAAGAAGGTCGACAACCATTGGTTAACAGGCCAAAGGTCGACCAATGAATGGTCGACATGCCTTAGTTTGACAGGGTCGAAAGGTCAACACAAGTAATAAGATGACATAGAAAAGATCGACATGAGTTTTTCAAAAAATTTTATGTCTATGTTGCCATACACATCGCTCAGCAAAGGAGCTGGGTAGCCCAGTGTGTGCAGGGCTTTACTCTATGTCCACTCAGATAGAAAAGTATGAAAACCACCTGTATCGGCAAAAAACCTCATGTTGACATTTTTAATGTCCACGACCCCCATCGAGGGATAGAATAGATGGCGAGCATTGCGCTACCCCCCCCCCCCCCGCTGTCTGAGTCCGGGCAGTTGGGATCCCAACGTCGGGCTAATGACTGTCGGGATCCCGACTGTCGGTGTGCTATACCAACCCTATTACCCCCTATGGACTGTCAGCCTTTTTAATGTCGACTTGCTGATCGCATTCCCCCATTTAATAGGTGGCACTTATCCTCATGTATTAAACCCTTGTCACGCTATAGATTGTTATCAGTGCCCTCTTACCTCTTTGACTGTTAATGCCCAATATCATTGTATTTATTGCACTATTGTTTTGTTGCCCATTGCAAAGTGCAATGTATTAGACTTTTTTTTACTGTGCTATATTTTTTTGTCCCTCAATAAATAAATCACTTTAAATTGCTTTATAGCATCTATTTATGCAGGAAGAGGGGCTGGGGCATGGCCAGAAGCTCACAGAGCCACTGGCCATGCCCCCACAGTGGCAAAATGGCGTGCGTGGAGCAGTGCCAGATTAAGCCTTTGGGGGGCCCGGGGCACTTTAGACAGGGGGGCCCCCTTGCACTTGTCATTACTGGCCACAAACTGTATGGGGGAATATTACACTGTCAAGACACAGGTTAAAGGCAGTATAAACTTGGTCAATAGGTATCTTCAGGGGATATATATATATATATATATATATACACATATATATATATACGCGTCCCCTTGCAGGCTTCACAGGTATCCGCGTCCACTCGCCACGCTTCGGGCTCGGTGGCTCGCTGCACTCGCCACACTTTCTATTTTCAACTCCACGCCGACGTGGATAGTGGGGGTATGAAAAGGTCATAGGTCGCGTACCGCCGCCGCTCGCCACGCTTCGGGTTCACGTTTAGACTTGGGGGGTGGCATGGGGGGTGCATTTAAGCATTGTAAGCACCCATGAGGGTGCTTATACAATTTAATATCGAATATGAGTTAAAATCACGTCGCATCGCATGCCATCGGGTGTATGGCATGCGATGCGTTTCAATTAAAAAAATCGGGCGACTAATTATCGGGGCGCCATGCTAGTACAGTATATATATAGTATAAGATCGCACTCCATATAATGAATGTACAGCAGCTGGGGTGACGTCCAGAACTCTAAACAAAAAGTCCATGTATATAAACAAGAAAAAGACTCACTCTCCAGACCAGAATTATGCAAGTAAGATCAGCTGTGTATTGGATTTTTTTATAAGCAACAGGTACGCTGTAGGAACCTGCTGTGTGGTCCACGCTGTGCTTCACCTGTTATGGATGCATTGTTTGTTTAACTCCTGACGACGGTCCTGCTAGGAGTGAAACGCTAACGTTGAGTATCAATTTTTTCACTATTGCTTATGAAAAATCCAATACACAGCTGATCTTATTTGCATAATTCTGGTCTGGAGAGTGAGTATTTTTCTTGTTTATATATATATATATATATGTATATATACATACATACCATATGAAAAGCCTGTGTTTGTCCCTCTGCACCTTACTCTGTAGGAGACCTCACAGTCCCAGTGCTGCCTCTGATTAAAAACCCTCTAATGACTAGGCTGCTGCTGCTGTTATCCATGGACCTGAGAAGCATGTAATGAGCTCCACCAATCAGCGTCTCAGCCTCTGCCCTCTGGTGCAAAGTGTCATGGGACTTAGGGGTTTATTCTAGTTCATTCTTTCTGACAAAATCCTTCTTAGATGGACAAAACCATGTGCACTACAGGGGGGCAGATGTAACATGTGCAGAGAGAATTAGATTTTGGTGAGTTATTTTGTTTCTGTGCAGGGAAAATACTGACTGCATGATTTTACACTTCAATATAGATCTCACTTTGAAGAAAAACCCCACCCAAATCTAATTCTCTCTGCACAAGTTACATCTGCCCCACCCGCAGTGCACATGGTTTTGTCCATCTAAGAAGGATTTTGTCAGAATGAATGGACTAGAATAACCCCCTTAGTCAACTCCCAGTAATGCACTGCACACTTGGCTCCCGATGCTCAGCACCATTAATCATTGTCATATTGGCAGATAGGTGAAGCTGCAGCACTACCCCACTGGTAGTGTCTAGATCCCATGCAGTTTAGGTAATTTTCCCATCATGCCCTGGGTCCACGTATACCTGGAGGGGGAATATAAATCTGTGGCGAGCGAAGCGAGCCACCGTGCCCGAAGCGTGCGAGCGTAGCGAGCCCGCGAGGGTACAATGCTGCAAAAATAAAACAAAATAAACGACACCTACATGAATTACACATAAATTTAAAAACGTTGTGAGGGCATCTAACAACTTCCGCCCTCACTGAACGTCACTTCCTGTAAGCTATACTGCATGGGAACTAGTCTCTACCCTACCCCACTCCCATGCACAAAACCTTTAGCTAAAATTTTTTTTTAAAAATACATGCCAACCACAGGGGGCCCCTAGCTAGAGGGGGGCCCAGGGGCACTGACCCCTTGTGCCCCCATTATAATCCGGCCCTGGCGTGGAGGTACCGCCGGAGATGTTACAAAAGTTGGGAGGTATGCCTAGTGCAGGCTGTTTCTACGTTGTGGAGTGCCTGGGTGTACCCTAGGCTATAGTGGTGTGTGATTTATTTTGAGCAGTGAGACAACCTCATTTAAATTGTTGAAGGCAGGAGGGGACAACGAGTAAAGGCCCTCATACACTAGTGAGATTTGGACCAAATCTCATGTTTTGACATCCCGTTTGACCCGATGCGCGGTCCCGTGTGCATCGGATCGAAGTCGGATGGTCAGGTGGGCTGTAAAAAGATAAATCTTATGTGCACCCCAGAGCCGGGCAGAGTGAACCTGGGACCACGGCAGGGGGAAGATTTGTAAGCGGGCACTCACAGAAGCAGTGAGTGGACGCTTGCAAAGGGAAGCCGGACAGAGGTGTTCTCAGAAAGCCAGGCAGGGAAGCAGGGAGATGAGCAGCAGAAAAAAAATCCATACAAAGAATGGGAGAGGCAGCCAATCAGTGGCTTCCCATTCATTTGTACGGGTGTTTTTCTGCAGCTCATCTCCCAGCTCCCGGCTCCCCTACCTGGCTTTCTGAGAACACTGCCGCCTGACTCCCCCCCCCCCTATCTGCTCCCCGCTTCTGTGAGTCTCCCCCCCCCCCCACCCAGCTCCGCTCCGACGTCCGGCTCCCCGGGAGTTGCATGTGATAAATCGTATGGAAAACTTGTCACATCAAGTGCCAAATCGTGTCAGAGCCCTCCTGCTGTGGAAATAAGGTCCAACTTTTCCATCGGATAAGTAGGCCTAATGTATGAGGACCTTAAGTGTGAAACTATTAATCCCACCTCAGCCAACAATACAGTACACTGTCTCCCTCAACACTCAGTACTCTGCACTTGACTCAATCAGTCTCACTTCATGTGGCTGACCATCAGGCGAATGACTCCTCTAGTCTCTCAGCCAATTATCCAAGCAGTCTGGGAAATTAGTTGAATTGTCTGTTACTTATGACTCCCTTGTATCACTGGCTTAGAGATCGGTGGAGTCATAAGGCAGCTCTGCCCCCACTCCAGTGGTGTGCCTGTCCAGTCCCAGAAGTCGCTGCTGACACAAGCAGGCTGCAATCCCAGATCCCTCATCTCCATGCAGAAATCCAAATGGGGCACATGGCTGGCAGCGAGGGCACTCCCGGGTCCTGGGACTTCTGAGCTGTAGGAAACTTACAGATAAAACAGGCAACCTGCAGTCAGACAGAGGAGCCAATAGACAGAATTTGTGCCTCTTGTAAAAAAAAAAAAAGCAACACGGGGGTGGGTGGGGAGGTGGGGGGTTCTAGAGTTGAGGAACCCCTGACTTAGAGAACCACCAGGAATGGTAAGGTCGTTATTATTCTATTTCTGTAAAGAAAAAAAATATTTCTGTGAGGATCTGCCTGCCCATTTTTGTTATGAGCCGTCACCATGACTCATTATTGTAGCGGGCCCTGGCTGTTGCTAGGTGATCAGGATGCCATGTCACACCAGGTGCTAAGGAATGTGGTCTGATCTGTTGCTCCTGAGACTCCAGTTGGCTGCAGCAGTTCCTGAACCTGGCTAGTAAGCTTTGCTGCAGCTACTCATCTGCATTAAGGTGCCCATACACAGTGCAATGGTCCTGTGCGATGGGCGTTCCCGCAGGCATCCCATCGCACAGCACATAAAGTCTGTGCAGTCCATGCTTTTTGAACTAGGTCCCAATTGCATCGCACTGCACGCAACTTGCATGTGATTTGATCTCATACGATGCGATCTAGTTCAAAACGCACAGTGAATATTGTACCGTGTATGGGCACCTTTAGATCCTTCCATTAAAAGGCATTCAGGGGTAGATTCTTTTTTTTGTTGGGGAAGGGAATTTTTGGAAAGCAAGTGCACAAGCATAGGGAATCTGAAAGTAGATAAGGTACTTGTGTAGTTTCACGGCGCCAGTAAATCGCATGCGATTTATTACCTGTTCATACCCCCACTATCCACTACGGCTTGGAGTTGATTTTATATAGTGTGGCGAGTGCAGCCAGCAACTGAGGCCGAAGCGTGGCGAGCCCCCTGAGAGGACACGGATTACTTGACATGTATTCCACGGCCCCTCGCAACGCTTCGGGCTCAGTGAATACATGTCAAGTAATCCATGTCCGCTCGCCACGATTCGGGCTCGCCACACTATATAAATCAACTCCATGTCGTAGTGGATAGTGGGGGTATGAACAGGTAATAAATCGCATCGCACATCGAATCGCATGGAAATCGATTGCGATATCGCATGCGATTTACACAAGTACCGTAGGTAATGCGTATATTTGGATCCACAAGTATTAATAATAAAATGATAAAGATATCATGTAAAATATTGATGTGGAGGTGCTCCCTTGAGACTAATGCCCCTTTCAGACCGCACTAATAAAACTGTATTTTGCAGTTTTTTAACCGTTTTAAAACGGTAATCTGTGCGGTCTGAAAGGTGCAGAGCGAATTTAACGTTTCCAAAAAAACGGTTTTTGGAAACGGTAAAAAAGCAGGGTCCTACCCGTTTCAGACCCGGTATTTTGGCACCAAAATCGGGTCTGAAATGGTATTTAGGACCCAGCCAATAGTGGTCCGCTCTGTGCATATCTAATGAGCGGACCATTATTGGGAAGCACAGGGAAGGGAATGATCGCGCTGGGGGCAGGGGGTCCCTGCAGTGTATGTTATATCAGTGGTGGGATCCCTGCAGCGTATGGGAACTAGTAGCTGTAGGGACCCCGCCACTGATCTAACATACACTGCAGGGACCCCCTGCCCCAGCGCAATTATTCCCTTCCCTGCAGTGCCCAGGTAGGATCCGGGCAGTGGGGTTGTGGGGCTGGCTGCTGCTCTTCCCCCTCCCCGTGTCCCTACCTCCAGCGTGGCCAGAAAGTGCGGCAGATACCCAGCTTCTACACCCAGCAGCGGTGAGTGGGTTTTTTTTTGGGGGGGGGTCCCAGCCGCCAGTCCCCAGTCGCCAGTCCCAGCTGCGCTGCAGTAAGGTAGCGGTGCCCGGGTACCTGAATGCCCGCACGGCGCTGTCGTTCCTCCGCCAGTCCCGGCCTCCAGTCCCCAGTCCCAGCCGCGCTGCAGTAAGGCAGCGGTACCCGGGTACCTGAATGCCCGCACGGCGCTGTCGTTCCTCCGCCAGCCCCGGCCGCCAGTCCCGGCCGCACTGCAGCACCTCCTTCTGGAGCCGCTCCGTCGGGAAGATGTAGAGCCAGCAGAGCATGAAGACGGCTGGCACCCACCGGGCACCGGGTGCTGGGCCATTTCCACCACATTCTGCGTCTCATCACCACATGCCGGTAACCTGGAGGCTCCGTGCTGAGCGGGGGCTGCGGCATCCTGGAGGCGCCCCCTATGCCTGGTGCTTCCCCTGTCCTCTCAGCCCGCTCCGTTGTAATCCCGCAGGTCACACTCCCCTGTTGTCTGTGGCCGGGTCCGGGCTCCTGGGGGGGCAAACTGATTCATTGGGGGGGGGGGGGGGGAACTGATTCATGGGGGGGGGCACAGTGAATAAGCCCGGGGGCCCTCACTAATGTTAAGATGGTGAGAGGGGGGGGGGGGGTTAAACTTCCCAGACCGTACCGCTTTCACTATTGCTTTCACACCGCAAACCTGCTTTAGACCAGGTATTTACATGCGGTGTGAAAGGGGTTAAACTTGCTCTGACCCGTTTTGAAAAACGTTTCAAATACTGTCTTTTTGTTGGGGCACTCTTATATTAACGTTTTACTGTGTTGGCGTTTAGTGTGTTAAAGGGTTGTATAATTACAAAATTAAATAATTCCCCTTTTGTTATTTTAAATAAAACTTAACGTTTATTAATTCATGGTAAAATAAGTTTGTATATACACACACACACAGAACATATAATATATAATAGTATGTACAGTATTGGAGAATACCTCACTGGGTATAAATTTATGTCCCCTTTCCTGAATAAGACAAGGTAGACAGACAAACAAGGTAGACAGATAGAAACTTTCAAATATATCAAGGGCTTTAACAAGGTACAGGTGGGAGACATTCTTCACAGGAAGAGGAGCAACAGAACACGAGGACATGCACTGACACTAGAGGGAGGAAGATTCAGGGGAAATGTGAGGAAGAATTACTTCACAGAAAGAGTAGTAGATAAGTGGAATAGCCTCCCATCAGAGGTGGTAGATGCAAATACAGTAGTACAATTTAAACATGCTTGGGATAGGCATATTGATATCCTTACAAAAAAATAAGGATCAAATATGGTTTGAGGTAACATGTTTAAGAAAGGGGCAGACTAGATGGGCCAAGTGGTTCTTATCTGCCGTCAAATTCTATGTTTCTATGACTTAATTGCCAAATTATGTCTTATAAGAAAGTGTGTCTATATCAGCGGATACTTGTGACACTATGAGCAGTAAGAAACATGTAGCAACTTTGTTATCTGTCTGCTGATAATTTGTATCCAGATGGTATCCTGGAGATTTGTATAATACCAACACCTTCCTATATCACTTCGTTTATTAAATTATTTATGCCCAATATGTGGACAATTGTGGGCAAACATAAGTGTATCCTGTCCATTACCACATAACTGACACTAAGGATGAGATCTAAACACAATTAACTTAATGTTTTTTTCTTTCTCAATGAAATACTTTTGTCATAATTAAAACAGTTTAGGAATGAGGATTTAGACCGTGTTACTGCTATCTTGTGGTGCAGATCTGCAAATTCACACTTCATTTGAACAGCACCAGTACTTACTGATGAAAATCTCATTTAAAACTAATTAGTAAGAAACCTTTCTGCACAAGTGAGCATGAGGCGGCGGGACCCGGTAAAGGAAGAATACTGCAGTGTTGTCACAGTATGTAATAAGCATGTGTATGTATGTGCCGGTGCTCACCACAGGGGGAAGCGGAACCGAACTGCGGTGGGGAGGGGGAGCGTTACTTCCGCCGGAATGTGTCACACCAGCACCTGGCCCCCACACACCACCGGCTTTGCCCTCACTTCCTGGATCGCTTGTGTCACCTCGCCGTAAGTATAGCATCCGTGCCTCCCGCGTGTTCCTGTCCCTCACGCTGTGCCCGCGACTTGCTCGTTCCTGTCAGGCCGTGTTTTCTCGTTCAAAACGTGTCGCCGGGAGAATTAAAGGCCAGGGGGCTGGGGAAGGTCACAGCAGGCTCCCATGCTGGTTACTGGCACATCCCTGTGCTGCTTTCCCCAGTCCTGCAGTCAGTTAACCTGTTCTGCATGTCATTATGCAGCCTGGCCAGCGCAGTACAATGTTATTGGGATATGTCCTACATTAGCAGTTCTTTATTCACCACCTTGGCTTTATCATGTGGTTCTCTAGGTTCGGTGTTTGCATAATCCCCAGCACATCTGCAATGGGAGAGGGTCATATTTCGAATACAGATGCTCAATTAGCCACCTACCTGCTTAGTGACGCCTAGACTTACCATTGGCTGTCATATCCATTTTATAATTTCCCGTTCTGTACCGTAGAGTATGTAAGAGTTATTCAAAGTAGAACAACGTTATTAAGTTGGAGTTTCCTTTAGATCTTTTATATATTTAAAATAAATTATTACCTGTATTAATGTAAATATGAATACTGGGGCAGTACGGATGGTGTAATGGTTGGCATTACTGCCTCACAGCACTGAGATCACGGGTTTGATTCCCACCATGTCCCTAACTGTGCGGAGTTTGTATATTCTCCCTGTACTTGCGTGGGTTTCCTCCCACAATCCAAAATATACTGGTAGGCTAATTGGTTTCCCAATAAATTAACCCTAGAATGTCAATGTACGTGTGCATGTAGTAGTAGTAGTAGTACGTTTATTTATAAGGCGCCGCAAAGTGTCCGCAGCGCCGTACATAGCAAACAAAAAACAAATTACAAGGTAACGTACAGGGTGTGTTGAAAAATACAGTATGAATAGAGGTATAGCTGGTAGAAATAAAATCAGCATCAGTTCAGAAGTAGGTGTCAAAATTGTCGAGGAGACTGAAGATGAAGTAGAGGAAGGGAAGAACAGGACAGGAGCACAGGTGAGGTAAAGAGGTAGGGTGAGTACGTGAGGAAGGAGGACCCTACTCATAAGAGTTAACATACTAAAAATAGGTTGGTGGACGAAAGAAAAACAATAGTATAAGTAGGAACGGAGGAGGGATAGGCTAGTCGAAAAAAATGGGTTTTGAGGGAGCGCTTGAAGGAGGTAAGGGAATCAGAAAGCCTGATGGGTTGGCGGGAGGTTGTTCCAGTGCACGGGGGCAGCGCGAGAGAAGTCTTGGACACGGGAGTGGGAGGAGGTGATTGTGAGAGGTCAGTCGGCGATGGAGCGAAGAGGACGGGAGGGAGTGTGGATAGAGATCAGTGAAGAGAGGTAAGGAGCGGTGGAGGAGGAGAGAACCTTGTAGGTGAGGAGTTTAAAGAGAACTCGGAAAGGAATGGGGAGCCAGTGAAGAGATAGACAGAGGGGGGAGGCGGAGGTAGAGCGGCGGGAGAGGAAGATGAGCCTAGCAGCAGCGTTAAGAATGGATTGGAGAGGTGTGAGGCGGGTGAGAGGTAGCCCAGAGAGAAGGATGTTGGCGGGAGATGACAAGAGAATGAATAAGAATTTTGGTCGCGTCAGTGGAGAGGAATGGTCTGATGCGTGAGATGTTGCGTAGGTGAAAGCGGCAAGACTGTGAGAGAGCACGAATGTGGGGGGTGAAAGAGAGGGAGGAGTCAATGATGACACCGAGGCAGCGCGTTTGGTCGGTGGAGGTGATCTCGGTTTCACAAATGCTGATGGAGATAGTGGGAGAAGAGGGGATGTTCGGGGATGGAAGATTAGAAGTTCAGTTTTAGCCATGTTTAGTTTCAGGAAGCGTTGGGTCATCCAGGCTGAGATGGCCGTGAGGCATTCAGAGACCTTGGACAGGAGTGATGGGGATAGGTCGGGGGAGGAGAGATAGATTAGGGTATCATCAGCATAAAGGTGGTAATGAAAACCATAGGAGTTGATGAGGGTGCCCAGAGAGGTGGTGTAGAGGGAGAAGAGGAGAGGGACAAGAATATAGGGAATATAGATTGTAAGCTCCACTGGGGCAGGGACTGATGTGAATGTTCACATATTCTCCATAAAGCACTGCGGAATATGTGTGCGCTATATTATTTATTTATTTATTAACCGTTTCTTATATAGCACAGCATATTCCGTTGCGCTTTACAAAGGAGACAGTGATACAACAAACAGGGTATTTACAGACAGTCAAAATGTAGGAGGGCCCTGCTCGCAAGCTTACAATCTAGAAACGTAATAAATATTAGGTATGCAGTGCCTCACAAGCAATTTCTTTAGCAACCTGGTCATGGAAAAGTAATTAAATTTGGCTGTTAAGTGAGGACTATCTATTATAGTTCCAGGTTGCCTCATATATTCAACTTATTTCGTTGGTGGTTGCACCCTTTATGTCCTGTTACTCATGGTTATTCCTTAACGTTCATACATGTTGTTAAGTATCTATCTAGTACAGACTTGTGATGAACAGGAAAATACTGAATCCAACCCACATCCTGACACCTGTGCCGCTGTGCATGATGGGGCATGTTTTCAGGAAAAAGAAAGTGAAAGTATTTCATGTTTATACGACAGGTCTAGAACTGGGTACACATTACCTTATATCTTCCATGGATGATAACTTTAATGGTTTCCTTTGAGCTGGCTGGAACTCCCTGTCATCCCTCTCATTCCGTGTACATACACACCGAATTTTATAATGTTACTGCGCAGATCATAAAGATAACCGGCTAATCTGGATCCAGTTTAGGAAAGGTCTCACCGGCGGCACCGCACTCCTGTAAGTATGCTATATAGGGGTTTAGTTTATACTGTCATCCTTGCAGGCCACTGCTTTCTTCACTACGGGGGTTATTCAAATAGATTTGGTCCCCTGTGCGTTCACACGGGGGACCAATGTTTTGCATGCGCAAACATATTTTTGCGCATGTGCAGACACAGGGCGGGAGCGGGCATGGCGGACTACAGATTCGTCATCCTGCTCGCACCTAGCAGGACGTGGGGCGGTGGCGCGGGGGTACAACCCGTGGGAACGGCCAGAGATTTTTTGGAGGCGTTCCCATAAAAACGCTGGACGGTACTAGGGAAATCCAGGAATGGGGCGGGCAGCTGACGTCAGCCTGCCTGCTTTGTGCACAGGGTGCTAAACATCGAATGGTTTCTCCCACACACACACAAGGCTACAAATGGATGATTATGCAAATCATCCATTTGCAGCCCTGGGGGGGGGGGGGGGGGTTGCGGCCAGCATTTTTACATTTTTTCTAGTAACAGTGATGTTTGTAATTAAAAAAGAATGGCAAGACTTTTTTTATAGAGCATATTTAGCATTTTTCCTTCGGATGTGAGTACAAAAAGATTTTTTTATTTTTTATAAAGTGTATTGACGATCGTTCTACCCGGCTGTTCCCACAAGCACACCCAGCCACGGCCATATTCTGCTTAAAAAAATAGGTTTCTTGCACTGCTCGCATTTCACGCAGGAAGCTGCCCGCCCCATATCCAGCATCAGCTTTTGTGGCCCACGCCCTTCTGGATTGCTCCCGTTGATCGCCCACACGGGATCAGAATCAGCTTTATTGGCCATGTATACTTGCGTATACTAAGAATTCGTTTTTGGTTTGCTGTGCAGCAGCCAGGTGGGTAACAAGTAAACAGCATACAGTATAAATAATATAAACAGGTGGGGGAACATGTACAGTCATATAGAAAGTTATTCCAAGGGGACACCGTGTTAGATTATGTGCAAAGGGTTATGGCGTGACTAGACAGTAAGGTGTTCTCACAGCCATCTGCAAATACACGTGGATACTGTTTACCAGGCACCGTTACGTGTGGCTGGGGTATGCTGGTCCCTTCCAGTTGTGTGACAGTGAGGATCTGTGTGCATCTGTCCCTGTGTATGGGGCATCTGTCCTCTGTGTGGTGCCCATAATTGCTCTCATTGTTGCAGCCACCTGGCTGTTGCCCCTGTGTAGCTGGTGATGAGGAGATCTAGGCATCTCTGTGGCCCTGTGTTTACTGACACTTGCTGGTCACCGGGAATGGAGGGGTACTAAGTACCCCAACCCGGGATTGATGGAGGGGTCTGGTGTGAGCCCTGTTCTGCCGCACCCACTCCCCTCCTGGGCAGCAGCAGCACATGTCGCTGGCAAATTGGCTCCCTGGCTCCACCTGCTCCAAAATGTTTTTAAACTACATTTTTAGCCCCCGGTGATTAGGCCATGCCCCTAAAATGTAACCAGGGCCCGGCCAGCCTCTCAGCAGATAAATGAATGTGCAGCTCAGCTGTGATGTTTCTAGTCAATCGATTTGCATGCTGAATGGGTGATTATGATAAACTCATTGTGCTCGGCTCCCGTGCGTGGTAGGGCGATGGTGCTAAACATCTATTCGCACATGAGCAGGGGAACTCGACATGCTAGGGGGGGGGGCGGCAGCATTAGTGTGGACAGCATTTAAACCAGACGCAAAGCTGCGAATAAGTCCATTTCCCCTACAGAAAAAATGCTTCACCCATACCATTCAACCATATCCTTCTCTCCTTGACAATTACACAGACCCAACCTCCCTGTCCCCCACTCAGTTCTCTCTCCCACACACTGAATGCACAAATACACCAATCCCGTCCTCCACACACTAAAAACTGTCCTCACCGTGGTGGTCTCAGCCGACAGCACACACGTTTCATGGGCAGATAGATGCTCTGGGCTGACAGACACAGTAGCAGCTCATCTCTCTGTCTGGGAGGAAGCACTGTTACAGCGTTCTCAGCTGTTAGCTGCGCAGTGTTCCTCCATCCTCCTCAGTCTCAACCTCTCCTCTCCAGTGGTTACCACTCCCAGAATGCCATACGCAGCTTGCAGCAGCATTCTGGGACACTGGGATGGAAGAGAAGCGCAGCGCTATTGGGCACCGCACAATATGACTGGGGAAAGAATGGAGAAGCATGCGGCAGATTGCAATGAGTCCCGACTCCCGGCCTGGGATTCACTTGCTGGGGGGGCTTGCTGCCGCCCTTTTCCCCCATTCGGCGCCCGGAGCGCATGCTCCACTGGCCCCGCCCTCCCTACGCCCTATGGTCACTGGTATTGTCACAGCACTGTAGATCCCTAGATATGGCTTTTGGATTGTTTGTGATTCCTCTGTGCATTATACTTTTCAGTGTCCTGGTGAATTCCCTGAGATACTGAATCAATCCATCGATCTTTATGTCTATATAGACAATTTCATAATGTACATACAATGCAGTACAAAGTGCTTTACAAAAAATAAGGAAGAATATTCACAATGTTCATTGTAAATTTCATAGATGAATTATGGGCTTGAATTTGATTGGGAATAAATAGCCTTATAGCACCAGAACATTTAGCAGTAGTCAGATGTACACTATTTCAGTATGTAGAGGAGTTAACGTTTCCCAGTCATGAAATAATGGAGTGAATTGATGGTGTAAAATTGGCATTCATTAATAACAAAGTAAATGATTGACTTCAGAATAATGACTGAAACTAAAGTTGCTTATTTATCAACGAGTGCTAAAACTACGGTAGTTGCGTATGATCTATGGTGCTCCAGCCAATCGTCTCCCAACTGTCTTTTTCAATTCATGACGGTAAAGAGATGATTGGTTGGAGCACCATATATCAGTTTGATCACTTGTTGATAAATGAACCCCTTAGTTCTTAACTGGTACAGAAATAGGAAGGATGGGCTTTTTTTTTTTTTCACAAATTGCTTCTTCGTGTCTGCTTTTTGTACTTTAGAAACTGTTACCTATTATTTGTGAAATTAGATTGACAAATCCATAAAGGGAATTCGGTAAGCAAGCCTACTTATTGCAGAACATTCACAGTGTACCATAACCAAGCTTTGAGGGACTCGGAGTCCCTGTTCTGCATCATTAGATAAAAATAAAGTGGTAAAGGAGTCCATACACGCTCCGTTCTGGGCGTCCGTTCTGTACTTTTAAAGTACATATCGCTTCGCATGCCTTGTGCATGCGATACGATGTAAAGCTAGTACAAAAAGTATATGCCACACATACTTTTTGTACTGTGCTCGTGTATGGGCTCCTTAAGAGAAGACAGAAAGAAGGCTTCTAAAAAACAAGTGCAACTTCGGCCATATAAGAAAAACGCAAGTTGCTCTTACATTCAGTGGTGTCTATAGCAAGCCTTGGATACTTATACAGCTGTAACACACTTACTTATTAAGACACTTAAGGGTGTACCATTGGCAGGTAATCTGAAGGGGATGAAACTTTTGATGCATGTAGTGTACTAAGGAATACCTGAATAGGTTAACCTGGATGCACTCCTGTTTCGATGGAACAGCCAAATAACTGTCCAAATCTTGCCATACTGGATGTGCCACTGAATGTATGGTAAGAACTATGTATATTTACTATGTATACAGTATATTTCTAAAGGCCCCCATACACTATTGCGACTTGTCTGAGGCACAAGCTGCATCTAATTTTTATGTGCGATTTATTTTATGGGCTGGACTTCAGGGTGCTGCCAAATCACTTGCAATGTATATGGCAGATGCTAAAAACAGCCATGATATGCACCTGAGGCCTGCGATACTGATTATTGTTATGTACAGCAGGTCCGATCTCCGAATGTGACCCGATGCGCACTAAAACGCTGATCGGATCTAATGTCAAACTCGTGCGATTTTGCCACTTTTTATCTCGTTTCTTGGCCCGATCTGTCGTAAGCGGATGAACAGGGGCCAAATCGCACTAGTGTTTCGCCAGCTTAAGCTGCGTCTTTGTGGCTCCCGAGTCAATCTCATGCACAACCGTAGCCTCCTTACAGCATCAAAGCCTAATACAGGCCACTTAGAAAAGACAATTTTGTCACGTTGTTCATTTTTTTTTTTTATATATATACATAAAACAATGTATTAAGAATGAATTTTATATGTAATCTTTTATTGCAAAAAGGATAACCTTTTAACATGGGAACGTTTTTCCCTGTAGAAAATGGTCCACGCGGAAGCCTTTTCTCGCCCTCTGAGCCGAAATGAAGTTGTTGGCCTGATCTTCAGGTTGACAATATTTGGTGCCGTCACCTATTTTACCATTAAATGGATGGTAGATGCCATTGATCCGACCAGGAAACAGAAGCTGGAAGCCCAGAAACAGGTAAAGAGCTGTATGAAAAAAAACAGTTGGCTGTAAGTATGGAAAACTGTGTGTGTGTGTGTGTGTGTGTGTGTGTGTGTGTAGTGTTAACCAGTTTGTTCAGCCACACCTCTGCCTGTAGTCCTTCCAGGAAGATATCAGGTTGGACAGTGCTTACAAGAATGCATTTACTGTATCTCCTTTCTGTATTTTCAGGCTGAGAAGTTAATGAGACAGATCGGAGTGAAGAATGTAAAGCTTACAGAGTATGAAATGAGCATCGCTGCACACCTCGTTGATCCGCTCAGCATGCTGGTGAGTGTCGAATAATTTTACCTTTCTTGCAAGAATTTTGGGCAGAAATAGCATAATCTAGTCTGGTCTAAAGCATTTCGAAGCCGTTTAACTATTACCAAAAAATGAAATACACCAGGGGGTAAATGTAAAAGGGTGAGAGTTGCCAGAGGTCCGGGATTTAGTCTGAGAATGTACAAAGGACCTTATTCTCGTCCATTCGGTCCCCCCTCACGTTTGTACGGGGGACTGATGTTTGGCGTCTGAGCATGCGCATGTGCAGATGCCAGGTGCGAATGGGCATGGCGAACTGTAAGTTTGCCATCCCATTCGTACCCACAAGTGTGGGCGGAGGGCGTGGGGTGTGTTCCATGGAAATGAGGCAGTGACGCGGCAGCCGGGGGGCGGGCAGCTGATATCAGCTTCCGCCCTGTTCTCATACAGGGACACTCAAAACTAAAAGACCTGAAGTCTGTGTGTACGCCAAATCATATGATGGTCGGCGAACATCCATTCGCAGCCGTGCGAGCGAATTCGGAAGGGCGGGGGGGGGGGGTGCGTTTGTACAAGCATCTTGCGGCGTTAAATCCACACGCAATGCTGTGAACATCGCAGCGTTGCGTATGGATCAGAATAAGGTCCATACTTTTAAAACGGCAATCGTTTACAAGGCATAGCTAGGTTGGCAATGTGTTTCCCAATGTGCTTTATTAACTGTACATGTCTTAAATGAATAACATTTTTGCTAAAATATCCTTATCTCTAAATGTCCAAGAAAATGTACTTTATTTGTTTATTCTAATGGAATATTACATAGTATCTCATTTACATTTGCGTTCAGTTACGCATACTGAGATATAGCGGGCATTTAACAAAATGACGTAAGGATGGTATAACTGCTAGCATCAGTGCTTTGTAGCAATCATAAATAGCCAGTATATACTAATAAATGCACACATTCTGCTGTCGCTAAGTTCTAACATATAATGTTGCCCATCAGGTGACGTGGAGTGACATCGCTGGCCTCGATGATGTTATAACAGATCTGAAAGATACAGTCATTCTACCAATAAGGAAAAAGCATTTATTTGAGAACTCAAGACTGCTGCAGCCCCCAAAAGGTACCAGCCTTCCCCCTTTCTTATTAAGCGTACATGTATTTTGCTAAATAGAACACTCTCTCCATTCTTAAACATGTCTTCATAAAATATAGAGTTGCACAATTAGAGTGTACTGTCATTCTATAGGTATTTACACTAGGTGGCGCTTTAGCCACAATAATCACAGTAAGTAATTGATTTAAATTCATTAATATGCTTTTATGACCGATCAGAAACCACGTGGATTTGCCGAATAGCCGCGGAGCCACGCGCGTTTGGCGAAAACGCGGCCAAATCGGACAGGTTTTGGTCCCGATTCCGGCAATCTGAATCCGACTTGAAAAAAATGTCAGACTGAGGCAGGGAGGATGGCGCCTCCATCGTTCACGGGTTCCTGCCACCAGGCCGGATGAGAGCAGCTCTCTCTGCGCCATCCCGCCACCTCCCACTGTCCCTCACCCATTCCTGGCACCGGCCATGTGAGCAGCAGCTGCAAAATAAGACATTTGGATTTGGATATGCTGATTGAATAAGTATTGTCAGATCCATTCCAGCAAATGAATGTCCAGATGGATCTGACACTAATTGAATATACCCCTACAGTATGTCTCAAAGGTGTATAGGTGGTTGCTGGATTTAGTGTATGCTATCTTATAACTTCTACTGCGCATGAGGAATATAATAAAAAGAGAGGTTCAATGCTTGAAAAAGCATACGTGTGGTTACTCTGATCTGGGCAACTTACCAGGTGCTGAACTGAAGGAGAAGACCTTTCATGCTTTGTTTACAGGAGTTTTAAGATATTTACCGGTCAAACATAATGAAGTAATATGTGTGCCTTATTTCTCATAAAGCCATGATTGCCAGCATTAATGTATCATTCTATAGGTGTGCTGCTTTACGGTCCTCCTGGATGTGGCAAGACGCTGATCGCTAAAGCAACTGCCAAAGAAGCAGGCTGTCGCTTCATCAATCTACAGCCGTCCACTCTGACTGACAAGTGGTACGGAGAATCTCAGAAGCTGGCGGCCGCTGTGTTCTCTCTGGCTGTGAAACTTCAGCCGTCCATCATTTTCATTGATGAAATAGGTAAAGCATTTACAAATTGCCTGTCTCCTGTAGTATAGACTGCCTGAGGAAGTTTCACACATATTAGCGATTCACAGCTAAGAACAAGACAAAAAAAAGCATTTTCTTTGTTTGTGGACCAGGGGATCTCAACTCCAGTCCAGTCCTGTAGCTCCAACAGGTCATGTTTTGTAGCTTTCGGTAATCATGCACAGGTGCGTTTATTCTACTGGCTCAGTAATTATACCACCTGTTTTCCATGGCATAAATCCTGAAAACATGTCCCTTTGGAAAATGTTACTTGAGGGTTGAGGCGGAGAACCACTGACCTGGATAATAATTGTTGCCCTTGTTACTAAATCTAGAGGTTACCCTGCAGTGAATTATGTGAAGTTATTCTATGCACATGTCAGTTGGTCTCGGAGTAGAAAATGGTTAATTACTGTTGAGGCTCAGCACAGTCCAGAATTCAAATAGGGGAGTCACACGAGCCCAGTCCTGCGTTTTGATGTGTGGCAGCGGTTGATGTGGCAGTTGGTGTGGATCCACATTTGAACTTTGGACTGCACGGCAGCTCCACCTCTGGAGCCACCACTGGTAAATTGATAAAAGAGTATCCATTATACGTTTACTCTCTCCGGACTAACTACACAATAAGCCACATGCACCAAGCTTCAAAAGGTGATAAAGTGGATAGTGATAACCAGCCAATCAGCTCTTTACTGTAATTTTTCAAAGCCAGCCTGTAACATGGCAGTTAGTAGCTGGTTGTTTATCACTCTCCACTTTATCACTTTTTAAAGCTTGCTTCATCAGTATGCGAGAGCTACAGTACAGTATGTGTATTGGGGAGGATGGTATGACTGTTTGTGCCTGCTGTATCTGGCATTGAATAACCTTAATGCGTATTATTACTTAGGAACTAATACAGTGCTGAGCAATTAGCGGAATAACACTTGCATTGCAAAACAATGAACTGAGGCATTTTGGAAACTTATGGGGCCTACACAACTGTCGATTTCAGGCCATTTTCTGAGTAATGTTACTTAATTTAACTACATTGCTCAGAAAATGGCCCTACATCGCAGTGTGTGTAGGTGCGGTAGCGATGGACGGCCCTGCACGTCGCTATCACCCCGGCAATTCATATCCAGCACGCTGTAAAAATCTATAATCGCTGGGTGTCAGGGAGGGTGTTCTCACCTGAGATCACTGGCACTGACATATCACTCAGCAGCACATTGCTGTGCAGCGCTGTGTGCTGAACGTTCTGAGTGCTCGTCTAAACACATTGCTACGTGTGTAGGCCCCATTAGAGGCATAATAGCTGAATTTCCAGTACAATCATTTATCGGCAAATATAAAATCCATTCACGTCCCAGTGACCAAATAGTGTAACTTTACCCCACACAAGTGTGAGTTCTTTTTTTTTTTTGATCTTTTATTTCTTTCATGTGCTAACTTTTTTTCTTAATAAATTGTGCTAAAATATACTACGGTCTCCTTGTAATATTAATGAAAGTTAAGTATTTTATATAGGGGATCATCATTTTTGCCGTGGTCTGCCAATAATAATCACAATATTAATACTGGTCTTTATTGCACCGTAAGATACCCTCTTTGTGCTAGTTAAGGTGGCCATACATCAGAAAGATATTGTACCCAATCATACAATCTCAACTGATTGTAAGATGGATTGTATGCAGATTGTGTGCACATCTTATGTACATAATCATACAATCAATCAGCAGATGGATTGTATGACTGATTGTAAGATGGATTGTATGCAGATTGTGTGCACATCTTGTGTACACAATCATGCAGTAGATGGATTGTATGATTGATTGTATGATCGATTGTGTGTAGATTGTGTGTCCAAAACCCACCAAGGACTGCCGGGGATTTCAAGGGAAATTGTACACAATCATGAGCGCAATCGATCTTAAGATCGATCTTTCTGATGTATGGCCAGCTTTACTCTGTAGAGCAGGGGTAGCCAACTTCAGTCCTCAAGAGCTACCAACAGTTAACATTTTCCAGGTATCCTCACAGAATCACAAGTGAAGTAATTCAATCTTTTGTAATTTGCCAGTAAGTAAAGAGTGCACTTGTGCACCTGCTAGGTGGTCTGGAAAACATGAACTGTTGGTAACTGTTGAGGACTGGAGTTGGCAACCCCTGTTATAGAGCCTATTACACTAATCTCACAAAGTCCTATAGCGACCATATGCTGATTATACAGGGGCTGTTCTCGCTCAAAACATAAATTTAGATGAAACTTTGCAGCTTATTTATTTTATGTTCAGATTGCTGGTTAATGTGTGAGTTAACCATTACATCTGTCTTTTATCCTTTAAAAAGATTCTTTTCTTCGGAGTCGGTCAAGTAATGACCATGAGGCAACAGCAATGATGAAAGCTCAGTTCATGAGTCTCTGGGATGGATTGGACACTGACTACAGCTGTCAGGTAATATATTGCAATAGCAATGGGGAATATGTGATTTCTGTCAGTATATCACACACCCTTCATCCCAGATGTAGCCATTTCAGGCATTAAAAATGTATAAAAAAAAATGAAAGGAACGGTGAAAAGCCGTATAATCTACAGCCACCACAAAATTTTCACTTGGGTCTACTGTAAGAAAAGGGGTTACATATTTCGACTGTATATTGAATAGAAGTGAAAAACCGGCGCTTATCCCTGTTAGCCCAAAAACACTGTTGATTTTGCCATGTTGTTAATAACTGCAAATATGTATCAATTGCATATCATATGGGAAAGTTTAATAAAATTAAATTAAAAACTCTAAGACCTAGAAGGTTCCATCAGTGTGAACGGGAATGGCCAACTCGCAGAGTAAAACAAGAAAGGTAGAGGTATATGAACACGCGCTTGGAATCAATGTATAGAGAAAGAAAGATTCAAGAATTTATTAAACATACATATTACACTGGCCAGTGATTAAAATAAATATAATAAAATCATGAGAAATATTTGAAAAACCTCTGTAGATAGGTTAAATCCAGCTATGATAGCCACAGTGTGTCCTTGTATATGTGGGGCACAATATTTCACAGTAACCACAAATAGTTGTCCACTGTCTGGCCAGACAGAAAAAAAGGGTGACCCAATATCTGTTTGTTGCCAAACAATCAGCCGCTGTTAATACAGTGCTGTATTGAAAAAGTGTCAGTACTTGCTTTTAAGTTGGCAGAAATGGGGTCCCGTTTTTAAGAACTCCAGAAAGGACGGTCAAGGTACCATTAAGTTTGTATGACGCGTTTCTCCACCTCCTATGGGGTGTCAGCGGCTTCATCAGCGTATTAAATAGAAATGCAAAACGCCTTGTGTTGTGTGGTCACCATCTTGTGAAAGACGGGGGATATTCAATCTCCCGACGGCCATATTAAATTACTTGATTAACCTTTTTACTACTAAAGCTGGTTCTTATATTTGTATATATGCTTGATATCTGGTCCAGTGTGGTATATACCTCTTGGCTACTAGTACATTTTCCCCTAGATCTCTATCGAAGGTTTGATATAGCTACACTTATGTCTTTTATATGAAATGGGTATCTCATTTGTACTATCTATTCTGTACTTATGTAACCTATTGTCCTTTATATTCACCATGTTTTGTGCTACAGAAATCTTGTGATCCCTTATGAATAATGATGTAAGACCAACCTTTTTTTTTCCCCGTTCAATTAAGGTGATAGTAATGGGAGCCACAAACCGCCCTCAGGATCTCGACACTGCAATTATGAGAAGAATGCCCACAAGATTTCACATCAATCAGCCGGTATGTTACAGTTACACCATGTTTATGAAATTTAGTCAGGTGGGTAGTTAGTGTGAAATCTAACCCTCATAGCCATGCAGTTTTAGCAATATTCCATTTTAATAGTAATATGTAATTTTAATTGGTGTCTTGTCATTGTCTGGCCTGATGATAAACCTGGGAATCAAGCCATCCCCTAGCGAAATGCATGTTATGAGTCTAAGCCTGGTCAGTGCATGGACTGCACCCCAGCAAAACTCCTAGTATTTACTCCAGTTTGGTTTTGTATGACCGCAAGATCCAATGAATTGAGACACTCTACCCTTCGCAATGGAGTTTATTATTTAGAGCTTTATGCAAATATTTCACCTTACTGTAACTATATACCAATTTGGGGGGTATTCGGTCATTGCTTTTTTTTTTTTTTTTTACCAGGGGAAAAAAAAGTAAATTAATACGTATCTTTGCGTCCATTTTCGCACATGCGTGTCACTTTTGCTGGGGGTCAAATCGGCATTGGCAAAAATGGCAATTGCGGATGCGAATTCGCCAAAACACATGGATTTGCAGCGAATTCACAGATCCACGCGGTTTTCGCTGGTGCTGGATTTTTTTTGCCCATGTGAAAAATTATCACTGAGAATGAATAGGGCAAATCTTATTTCCTCCCACTGCACAGATTTTTTTTCTATCATAATGCAATGTTTTCCGCAATAAAGCTTTAACTGCACCCAAAAAAAGGAGGAGCAGTGGAGGTTGTTTTAAGGTATTCCAATAAATAATATATTTTATTCTTGTTGCCCCAACACAAATGGTTTTTCTTTGTGTATTCTGATTGGACACTGGCTATGGGCAAGTTTGTGGGACTGCACATCGCCATTGCGTGTATGCGCGGAACGATTTGTGCTTAATTTCTAGATAGATCGCTTAGAAAAGTGTCAAAAATCGCCCCATGTGTATGACTCTTAAGAATGTTAGTGATCCTTTAATCCACCACAAGTCATAGTCCACACAGTGAAATAGTGTTTGCGTTGACTAAAGTATGATATGTTTGGAAAATACCCCAGTCTGTGTCCTCTTATTTCCCTTGAGTAATGAAATATTTTGTCTTTTCTTTTCCAGGCTACAAGGCAGCGAGAGGCGATCCTTAACCTTATACTGAGAAATGAGAATGTGCGTATCTCTCCCTTATTCTACTTCTAACTCTCTCTGCACATGTTCTATTCTCCACACCTGTAGTGCGCCATTGATTGCTTTGCGATCAAGTCTGAATTAGGCCCAATGTTAAGCATATGCTCTTAAGGTGCATACACACTGTACAATTATTTTGACCAATTTCGTTGAAAGACATTTCCCTTGTACCCAGTGTCCTGGACGAAAGATATTGACGACACATGAAATACGAAAGATCTAGCTACAGTTTATAGACTCTTTTTGAAAGATATCCAAATTGAGCTTCATACACAGTTGACGAACAACCTTGATGAACAACTGGCGGGTATGCGCATCATCATTGGTTGTTTGTCACATACACACTGAAAGCTATTTTGACCAATTTCGTTTAGAATGGCCGAAATGAACGAAATTGGTCAAAAAAGTTGGTCAAAAAATTGTTTATTGTGTATGCACCTTAACGGTTGCACTAACTGAGTCAAAGTATAATGGCAATTATAGAATTTTTTCCCTCTGTCTTTACTTGGGCAGTGTTTTTAAAATAACAATATTTGCTTCGTTATCGCACTAACTGGGATACAGAGTTGTTTAAACATGTTTCCTTAATCGGGAACATTGAAAAGGAAGAGGTGATGTTGCCCAAAGCAACCGGTCAGATTCTGCAAATCATTTCTTTATTGCATCCTACAAAATGTTAGACAGAATCTGGTTGCTATGGGCAACATCACCTCTTTTCACTTTTAGAAGCTTTAGTAAATTAACCCTTCGGTGTGTACTGCTTTCTAGCGTTGGCCATGTGAAGGCAGTGGTTAATTTATTTTCCTTTCGTTTGTGCTCCAGGTGGACGGACACGTGGATTTGGTGCAGGTGGCCAGTGGTACTGATGGCTTCTCTGGAAGTGACCTGAAGGAGATGTGCAGGGATGCTGCCCTGCTGTGTGTCAGGGAATGCGTGACCAGCAGCTATGAGGAAAGGTTGGTATACATACTAGGGCTGATCCCTCATTGGGGGGATTATTATATACTTTTATTTCTGCACCATTATAAAAAAAGAGAAGTTAATGAACATGTGTATTTTTACTATGTAAGACACGGATGTGGTATAATAGGTTAACATGCAGCAGCATTTCAAAACTGCTTTATTTGATTGTATGCAAAGAACTGTCCCTGGTGGTCTATCTGTATCTTACCTGGTTCTGACAGTGGGGAGGGGGGAGCTGTCTTTTTAGCAGCGGATTACAGGATCCAGTGGTCATATAAGAAACAGTTTTGGCGGAGTCATCTAATTCACCAGCATTCGGATAAGTCCCTAACACTCCCGAGGGTGCCTCATGCTAACATACGCCGCTAGCGTTCATTCTAGCACCATTCTCTGCTGTGGTACTTCTAGCACAGGTTGGGCTGCAGATCAGTGCTTAAATACATACCATCCTGTGCTAAAAGCGCCAAAGGAGAGAGCGACACCCCAGGCAGGGAAGAGGAACTGCATGGGTTTGCAAGGCACTACACATCCATAGCCTATCACTGTCCTCCCCCTGGTGCCTAACCCTTCTGTCCTGCTGCCAAACACTAATGTTGACATTCTGAGAATATAAGCATTTCTACAATGTCAACATCATACCTGGTGACTTTGTGCTTTCGACATTTGTCAATATTTTTTCTTTGTGGATGTTAATCTTATGACTGCTTCCCGTATGACATTACGGCTAGTAGGAGTGGGAACACAAGATCACCCTATGGAGGAAATGTACTAAGATGGGAGATCTGTTTAGAATGGGATGTTGCTATGGGCAACCAATCAGAATCTACTTTTTTATTTATTTACCAACTTCTTAAATTATATTAGATAGTATATGATTATGATGATCCCATCTGAAATAGTACTCCCATCTTAGTAAATTTCCCCGGATGTCTGAGAAAGCTAGTACATCTAAGACTATGGGAAGCCTGCCACCAGTGTGACATCTTCATATTTTACCACAGATATGTTTGGTCCATGTCTGGCTCTGCTCTCTCTGCCCCATCAGATTACATGTTTGGCATAATACTGTTTGCTGTGTTTCCAGAATATGGTATGGTAAATGTTATTATTGGCAGGTCATGGTTCTTGGTACACAATACCCAAATATTACCTAGCTTCGATGTAGTGTGTAATATCCAGAATTTGTATGTTGTTGGAAGCTTGCAATGTCTTTGTATTCAAACAGTAATCTTGTATATTACAACTAAGGCCAGATTATATACGTGTAAATACAAATTCATAGTTACGGTTTACGCCGTCCATATGTAATGCGCCAGTATGACCTTATATTAACGTTCCTTAGCATTAGATATAGATTACCGTATATACTCGAGTATAAGTCGACCCAAATATAAGCCGAGGCACCTAATTTTACAACAAAAAACTGGGAAAACCGAGGGGGGCTTTTTCAGCATAAAAAATGTTCTGAAAAAGTAGGCTTATACTCGAGTATATATGGTATCAATATTAATTATGGTAAGGGGGATGGGGTTTCAATTCTCACCAATATAATGCAGTAAATGTCCGGATGAGTATATTACAGCATATTATGCTAAGGAATCCTTGCTCATTTTCCTGTATACCTCTATGGGTGATTAAGAATAATGGGCAAATATATGGCGCCTCGAAGAATTGCATCGCCCTCACAAAATGCAGAATAAGACACCCAAGTATTTAATCTCTGAGCTGGTGTAATGATTAGATCTGTTTGTGGTGTGGAAATGGTGTCATACTCCTCTTCTAAAGGTGCTCCCTCTCCCCCTCTTGATCTGATTTAACATTCAAGCTCAAACTACTGTGTAAATAGCTCCTCAGGACATAGTTACATGGTAGTTAGGGCTGAATAAAGACCTGCATCCATCAAGTTCAAGGCCTTATCCATGCCAGGACCCACTTCACTTCCCCAGACAGCTCGCTTATCCCATATGAACTTTTGCTCCTCTGCAAACTCTGCACCTTGCCTCCCGTACAAATGGCTGTGATGCAGTTTAGGCACACTGATGCATGCTCAGGGGTACCGTGCTTCCAAAGATGACCAGTGTATCATTTCTCTTTGGCAGTTTTAGATCTCTAAACATTTTGCCCCCAATCAAATAGCAAAAATGACTGCATTTGTGTTTCTCCAAGCCGGAAATAATGGTTTCTGTTTTTTTCCAGCCCCTGTGAGGAGATCCGACCAATCCAACAAAAAGATTTATTGCGGGCTATTGACAAAATGAAAAAATCCAAGAGCGCGACAAACCAGGGGGTTTTAATGCACGTTAGTTTGGACTGAGCTCCCATCGCGTGGTGTCAGCCAAGCGGCAATCGCTGGACCAGGACATCCAAGGATGCAGGAGTAGAACGTCTTTTAGTGGTGATGAGACTTTATGAAGTTCAACCACCTTTGCTGGACCTTAGAAACATTTCACGATAAGGAATCTTTTAGAAGAAAAGATGTCACAAGTGCTGCAGTTGTAACAAAAGTGTGTTTGTTTGTGTGTCATAATGTTTACTTTGTAAGATTACTATGTGCGAGAAAGGGATTTGCATTCTCTGGCAAAGGGACAAAGCACGGTAGGACTGCACTATATTATACAGTCCTTATTGGTAAGATGCAGATATGTCTGTTTGCTCTGACTACATAAGTGTTGGCCATGTGATCATTTACCGTCCCATGTTTTAGTTTTTTGAAAGACATAAACACACTGACATGTTTCCATTTGTATGATGTGCGTTTATCTATATTGAAAAGTAATATATAATGCAGGCTTTGGTCGATATTGTCCTGCAGCTTGCTTGGGTGTTCCTATATGTCTATGGGGCTGGTGCAAAGCTCTGGAATTGCAGGCTGTGCAGGAACTCCAGCAGGCCTGCCTGTATTGTTAAAGCTGCATTCATTTAAAAGGCAAGCCGGGTTGGTTTCGCCTTTTCAATGATTGCAGCTTTAAAAATATAGGCCGACTCGTCTGTATTCCCACACAGCTTGCAGGCCATTGCATAAGCCCTTATATGTGTTTATCTTGTTCACTAGCATGGATTCCTTGGGTCCATATTGTAGATAATATTACCAGTGACATAGTCACGGTCTTATAATTCGCTGCATGGCTCCGTACTAGGTGATGTCAGAGTCGCGTTGGCTTACTCCTGGCCGTTTTATTCTTACTGAAGAGATGGTTTGTATATGCAATTCTGTTTCTGTCATAGAAGGACATTGTGCGAATATCTTCTTGGTTTTAAAAATGATCAAATAAACCAGTGATGTGCACACAAATATTTAGTATTGTGGTGGATGGAAAATGCTTGCAGGGGAAATACATACTTGTACACAGACAGGTTTATCTGAAATTCACTTCATCTCTGATGAAATACACCTGGAACCTACTTACTAAAGGTGAGGCTGAGAGTCATCTCCATAACGAGTGTCATTAATCTTCTCCATAAGCGCTAGTGTACTCTGATAAGTTGGTCATATAGAAAGTGCATTACATATAATGATTTTTGTTCCTTTACAATAACACAAATCTATATATATAGAGATTTGGCTTATGTGCGCCAGGACACTGCGGCATGGAGGGGCCACCCGAATAGTAAACCAAATCTTTAGGGGGGATATGTACCAGACCTTTGAAAGAGATGTTGCCCATATAGTGTTCATTCTAGCACCCACTATCTTTGAAAACCCATGCAGTTCCTCCTCCCTGCCTGGGGTGTCGCTGTCTGCTGTAGTGCATCTCGCACAGTGTGGTCTTTATACGCAAACACCCCAGGCAGGGAACAGGAACTGCATGGGTTTTCAAAGATAGCGGGTGCTAGAATGACCACTACCATAGCAACTGATTTATATTCTAACTAGCAGTTTATAGAATGTATATGGTGGCTTGAAGCAGGTTGGTTACTATGGGCAACTGCTCTTGTCCTCTTTAAAAGGTTTGATACATTTGCCCCTCAGCTAGAGTTGCCACCTCATCCCTTTAATCCTGGAGACATATTAATTACACAGGTTCTGTGGCTGGCTCACTTCAAGACTCAATTTCAACTGTTTTTTTTTTAAACAGCCATCAGACTTCATTCCAACTGTTTTTTTTTTAATCAGCCACAGAACTTGTGTAATTAATATGTCTCCAGGATTAAAGGGATGAGGTGGCAACTCTACCCTCGGCTAATGAGGGCAGCTACATTCTGCAAAGCAACTAAACCTTCAGAGGCAATAAAATAACTCACTTTATGTTAGTTCTCCAAGGGATAGCACAACGCCTGTAAACTAGGCCCTGATTCTGAG
The DNA here is from genome assembly GCF_055691185.1 of Crinia signifera. Taxonomy (NCBI): domain Eukaryota; kingdom Metazoa; phylum Chordata; class Amphibia; order Anura; family Myobatrachidae; genus Crinia; species Crinia signifera. The sequence continues at coordinate 229,042,084 of NC_139222.1, forward strand.
ATGGATGTGGTCACGGCTGTGTCTGCTGCCTCAGTCGCATCTGCGTCTTTGCGCTAATATCGCATCTGATTTTCAAATGAATGAAACCCTATTTACAGCGTCTATTGATGCACCATCTGAACTTCCACCACTATGACGTGCAGTTTCTTCAGGCCTCTGTTGTCAGTAGCTGTGCATCGTTCAATGCTGCCGCTTACATGTACGTACCTGTAACTTTTTCGCCACCCACTTATTTCCCAGGAATGTGCAGCTGGGACACATGCACAGTGCATCTGCCAGTTGTGACATACCCAACACCCACCTCTGAGTCATGTCCATATTCTCAGTCCTAGGACTCACCAACCTGAGAGTAAAGGGGTGTACACGTGGAGCGATTTTTGCTAGGGAGCGATTTTCACTAAGCTATTTTACTAGATACAACAGCGATTTGACTAAATGCACCAGCGATTTTAACCCCTTCACGACATTTGACGTATATATACGTCATGGCCGGGAAGTACTTCCCGACACATGACGTATATATACGTCATGACTTTAAACTGTCACTGCGTCTAGAGACGCAGTGACAGAGGGACGATGTCTGCTGTCCCTGACAGCAGACATGTCCCTGCATGCCCAGGGGGGGCTGCGATGCCGCCCCCCCGTCGGCGATCGCTGTGATTGGCTGTTCAGTGTGAACAGCCATTCACAGCGTTTTCCTGTGTTACCAGCGAATCAGACGCTCGGTAACACAGGTGTCAATCACCGCCGGGCGTCAGGGGGCATGAGGGGGTCATCGGTGACGATGACACCTCACCCCACCTGCCCCCAAGGCTGTGATTGGTCCATGGGACCCACGGACCAATCACAGCCAAGGCGCGACATTTAAACTAACGGTGACTGCGCTGCAGACGCCATTCCGGTCTGAAATAGCGTGCAGAGCGGTCACCGTGCCTATCTGCCGTGATACTGACCTGATCCTTGCTAATACTTACCTGATCCTTGCAAATACCTTACCTGATCACTTGATCACTGCTTGTAGCGTGCTGGACGCTTCCTGGATCTGACTTCCTGAGACTTCCTGCTGCTGCTGCAGTGTGATAGAGAGAGAGATAGAGAGAGATAGAGAGATAGTGACAGAGAGAGCTATATTTTGTGTCTGCTACCCCCCCTTTTTGGGGGTGCAGTTTTTTTTTATATATAAATAACTGTCAGTGCTGCTGCTGCAGTGTCATAGAGTGATAGATAGTGATAGATAGTGATAGATAGTGAGAGATAGTGAGAGATAGAGAGATTTGTGTCTGCTACCCCCCCTTTTTGGGGGTGCAGGTTTTTTTTTTTATATATATAACTGTCAGTGCTGCTGCTGAAGTGTCATAGAGTGATAGATAGTGATAGATAGTGAGAGATAGAGAGAGATAGTGACAGAGAGTGATAGAGAGTGTATATTTTGTGTCTGCTACCCCCCCTTTTTGGGGGTGCAGGTTTTTTTTTATACATATAACTGTCAGTGCTGCTGCTGCAGTGTCCTAGAGGGATAGATAGTGATAGATAGTGAGAGATAGAGAGAGATATTGACAGAGAGTGATAGAGAGTGTATATTTTGTGTCTGCTACCCCCGCCTTTTGTGCTGATCACTATATCTGAGGTGATCAGCAACTTTTTGGGGGCGCAGAGGTTTTTTTTTTTTATATATACCTGTCAGTTGCTGCCAGTTGCACTGTCAGTTGCACCAAAGGTTGTGCACCTGCTGCCCCTCACTGGTAATCAGTGTCGCATCACTGATCACCTTTTTTTTTTTTGTGGGTGCTGTGGTCTTTTTTTAATTTTTTTTTTACACACACTGTGATTTTGTGGGTGTCCTGTGGCCACTGTGCGCTGATCAGTGACGTACATCACTGATCAGCTTTTTCGGCACAGGGTTGATCTATTTTTTTTTTTTTTTGATCAAATTCCTGTTGCCTTTGAGCGCTGTTCAGTGACGGACGTTACTGATCAACATCTGTGCTCAATTTTTGGCGCAGGACCTTTTTTTTAGTTTTTTTAACCCCTTCAATTTTTTTTTTTTTAACCCCTTCAATTTTTATTTTTTTTAACCCCTTCAATTTTTTTTTTTTTGTATAAAGTATTTTTTTTTTTCTGCACTACATACACACTACACACTACATACCCCCCGGGTTGAAATAAAGTTTGTACCCCCCCCTACACTATACACGTGTTGAAACATTTCACTACCAGTAACACAAAAATAAAAATGGCATCCCAAATGTCATCCCAAATGTCATCCCAGTCATCCAGAAGAATGTATTCAGTGGAGGAGGCATATGCCATGCTTGCCTCTGACTCTGACACAGCCAGTGATGCAAGCGGGGAATTTGAAGGATTCGTCTTAAGCTCCTCTTCCTCCTCTGGTGATGAGGGACCCCCTCAAAGACGCCCCCGTAGAGCAGCTGAGACCCCCCCCCCCCCAATAATTGATCTCGTATGGACCCCACCACCAGACAATTTTGAGCCCCCAGGTTCCTGAGTTTTTGGCCATGCCAGGAATCCAATTTGATTCCACAGGTCTCAGAGAAATTGACTTTTTCAAATTATTTTTCTCTGATGATTTTATAAATTTAATGGTGGACCAAACTAATTTATATGCCCAGCAGTTTATTGCTCAAAACCCCACGTCATCATTTGCTAGGTGGACCCCTGTAGATGCAGTAGAGATGATGACGTTTTGGGGTCTGGTGTTTCATATGGGCATAGTAAAAAAGCCACAAATTAGGCAATATTGGAGTACAGATGTTCTGTACAGCACCCCATTTTACCGTATGGCCATGACTCGGACTCGTTTTGAAGCAATCCATAAATTTATACATTACACCGATAATGCACAGTGCCCACCCAGAGATGATCCCACCTTTGACAGGCTATTCAAAGTCAGGCCGGTCATTGATCATTTCAGTGCCAAATTTGCAGAGCTATACATCCCTGATAAATGTATTAGTATCGACGAGTCCCTTATACATTTTAAAGGAAGGGTTAAATTCCGCCAGTACCTTCCCAGTAAGAGGGCAAGGTATGGCATAAAAATGTATAAGCTGTGTGAAAGCACCACAGGGTACACCCACAAGTTTAGGGTATATGAAGGGAAGGATTCAAGAATTGAACCGCCAGAATGCCCCCCCTCCCTCGTAGGTGTTAGTGGAAAAATTGTCTGGGATTTAATGCACCCCTTCCTGGATAAGGGTTATCACCTCTATGTGGATAACTTTTACACTAGCATCCCCCTGTTTAAGGCCCTTGGTTCAAGAGGTACAGCAGCTTGCGGTACTGTGCGCAAGAACCAAAGAGGCCTCCCAAAAACGCACATTGCCCAAGTACTAAGAAGAGGTGAAAGCAGGGGAATATGCACCGAAAATATGTTGTTGGTCAAATATAAGGACAAGAGGGATGTCCTTATACTGACAACAATTCATGGAGACAGTACCACCTCCATCCCTGTACGAGGTACCAGTACCCACACCTCAAAACCAAATTGTATCCTAGATTACAATAAGTACATGGGCGGAGTGGATCTTTCAGATCAGGTACTGAAGCCGTACAGTGCCCTGCGGAAAACAAATATCTGGTACAAGAAGCTGGCCGTGTATATCATCCAGATGGCACTGTATAACGCTTACGTGCTATTCCGTTCTACCGGCCAGAGGGGGACATTTATGCACTTTCAAGAGGAAGTCATAAAGGGCCTAATATTTGGGAACCAGCAGGCAGAGGGCCCCAGTACTTCTAGTACTGGCCCCCGTATTGTACCAGGGCAGCATTTTCCCAACGAAATCCCCTCCACTGCAAGAAAGGGCAGGACACAAAAAAGGTGCAAAGTTTGCTATAAAAAGGGAATAAGAAAGGAAACTATTTTCCACTGTGAAACTTGCCCCGACAAACCCGGCCTATGTATAAAGGAGTGTTTCAAAATATACCACACATCTATGGATTATTAGGTTCATCATTTCACCGTGCTTCGGGGGTCTTGCTAATGCCACATAGCACCCACCATTCATTCCACCAGAATCTGAGCTGCAAAATCCAAAAATCACTCCTTCCCTTCTGAGTCCTGCCATGCGCCCAACTGGTATTTTTTGGTCACATGTGAGGCATTGCCATACTCTGGAGAAATGGGGGCACAGATTTTGGGGTGCTTTGTCTCCTTCATTCCTTGTGAAAATGACAAATTTTGAGCCAGAACTGCATTTTTGTGTAAAAAAATGTAATTTTTCATTTTCACTGCCCAGTTGTATCAAAATTGGTGAAACCCCTGGGGGTTTGAAATGTACACTATACCCCTAGATAAATTCCCTAAAGGGTTTAGTTTGCAAAATGGGGTCACTTGTGGGGGGGTTCCACTGTATTGGTAATGCAACATAGCACCCACCATTCATTCCACCAAAATCTGTGCTCCAAAATCCAAAAATCACTCCTTCCCTTCTGAGTCCTGCCATGCACCCAACTGGTATTTTTTGGTCACATGTGAGGCATTGCCATACTCTGGAGAAATGGGGGCACAGATTTTGGGGTGCTTTGTCTCCTTCATTCCTTGTGAAAATGACAAATTTTGAGCCAGAACTGCATTTTTGTGTAAAAAAATGTAATTTTTCATTTTCACTGCCCAGTTGTATCAAAATTGGTGAAACCCCTGGGGGTTTGAAATGTACACTATACCCCTAGATAAATTCCCTGAGGGGTGTAGTTTGCAAAATGGGGTCACTTGTGGGGGGGTTCCACTGTATTGGTAATGCAACATAGCACCCACCATTCATTCCACCAAAATCTGTGCTCCAAAATCCAAAAATCACTCCTTCCCTTCTGAGTCCTGCCATGCACCCAACTGGTATTTTTTGGTCACATGTGAGGCATTGCCGTACTCTGGAGAAATGGGGGCACAGATTTTGGGGTGCTTTGTCTCCTTCATTCCTTGTGAAAATGAAAAATTTTGAGCCAGAACTGCATTTTTGTGTTAAAAAATGTAATTTTTCATTTTCACAGCCCAGTTGTACCAAAATTGGTGAAACCCCTGGGGGTTTGAAATGTACACTATACCCCTAGATGAATTCCCTGAGGGGTGTAGTTTGCAAAATGGGGTCACTTGTGGGGGGGTTCCACTGTATTGGTAATGCAACATAGCACCCACCATTCATTCCACCAAAATCTGTGCTGCAAAATCCAAAAATCACTCCTTCCCTTCTGAGTCCTGCCATGCGCCCAACTGGTATTTTTTGGTCACATGTGAGGCATTGCCGTACTCGGGAGAAATTGGGGCACAGACTTTGGGGTGCTTTGTCTCCTTCATTCCTTGTGAAAATGAAAAATTTTGAGCCAGAAGTGCATGTTTGTGTAAAAAAATGTAATTTTTCATTTTCACAGCCCAGTTGTACCACAATTGGTGAAACCCCTGGGGGTTTGAAATGTACACTATACCCCTAGATGAATTCCCTGAGGGGTGTACTTTGCAAAATGGGGTGACTTGTGGGGGGGTTCCACTGTATTGGTGCTTTGGGAGTCTTGCTAATGCAACATAGCACCCACCATTCATTCCACCAAAATCTGTGCTGCAAAATCCAAAAATCACTCCTTCCCTTCTGAGTCCTGCCATGCGCCCAACTGGTATTTTTTGGTCACATGTGAGGCATTGCCGTACTCGGGAGAAATTGGGGCACAGACTTTGGGGTGCTTTGTCTCCTTCATTCCTTGTGAAAATGAAAAATTTTGAGCCAGAAGTGCATGTTTGTGTAAAAAAATGTAATTTTTCATTTTCACAGCCCAGTTGTACCACAATTGGTGAAACCCCTGGGGGTTTGAAATGTACACTATACCCCTAGATGAATTCCCTGAGGGGTGTACTTTGCAAAATGGGGTGACTTGTGGGGGGGTTCCACTGTATTGGTGCTTTGGGAGTCTTGCTAATGCAACATAGCACCCACCATTCATTCCACCAAAATCTGTGCTGCAAAATCCAAAAATCACTCCTTCCCTTCTGAGTCCTGCCATGCGCCCAACTGGTATTTTTTGGTCACATGTGAGGCATTGCCGTACTCGGGAGAAATTGGGGCACAGACTTTGGGGTGCTTTGTCTCCTTCATTCCTTGTGAAAATGAAAAATTTTGAGCCAGAAGTGCATGTTTGTGTAAAAAAATGTAATTTTTCATTTTCACAGCCCAGTTGTACCACAATTGGTGAAACCCCTGGGGGTTTGAAATGTACACTATACCCCTAGATGAATTCCCTGAGGGGTGTACTTTGCAAAATGGGGTGACTTGTGGGGGGGTTCCACTGAATTGGTGCTTTGGGAGTCTTGCTAATGCAACATAGCACCCACCATTCATTCCACCAAAATCTGTGCTGCAAAATCCAAAAATCACTCCTTCCCTTCTGAGTCCTGCCATGCGCCCAACTGGTATTTTTTGGTCACATGTGAGGCATTGCCGTACTCGGGAGAAATTGGGGCACAGACTTTGGGGTGCTTTGTCTCCTTCATTCCTTGTGAAAATGAAAAATTTTGAGCCAGAAGTGCATGTTTGTGTAAAAAAATGTAATTTTTCATTTTCACAGCCCAGTTGTACCACAATTGGTGAAACCCCTGGGGGTTTGAAATGTACACTATACCCCTAGATGAATTCCCTGAGGGGTGTACTTTGCAAAATGGGGTGACTTGTGGGGGGGTTCCACTGTATTGGTGCTTTGGGAGTCTTGCTAATGCAACATAGCACCCACCATTCATTCCACCAAAATCTGTGCTGCAAAATCCAAAAATCACTCCTTCCCTTCTGAGTCCTGCCATGCGCCCAACTGGTATTTTTTGGTCACATGTGAGGCATTGCCGTACTCGGGAGAAATTGGGGCACAGACTTTGGGGTGCTTTGTCTCCTTCATTCCTTGTGAAAATAAAAAATTTTGAGCCAGAAGTGCATGTTTGTGTAAAAAAATGTAATTTTTCATTTTCACAGCCCAGTTGTACCACAATTGGTGAAACCCCTGGGGGTTTGAAATGTACACTATACCCCTAGATGAATTCCCTGAGGGGTGTACTTTGCAAAATGGGGTGACTTGTGGGGGGGTTCCACTGTATTGGTGCTTTGGGAGTCTTGCTAATGCAACATAGCACCCACCATTCATTCCACCAAAATCTGTGCTGCAAAATCCAAAAATCACTCCTTCCCTTCTGAGTCCTGCCATGCGCCCAACTGGTATTTTTTGGTCACATGTGAGGCATTGCCGTACTCGGGAGAAATTGGGGCACAGACTTTGGGGTGCTTTGTCTCCTTCATTCCTTGTGAAAATGAAAAATTTTGAGCCAGAAATGCATGTTTGTGTAAAAAAATGTAATTTTTCATTTTCACAGCCCAGTTGTACCACAATTGGTGAAACCCCTGGGGGTTTGAAATGTACACTATACCCCTAGATGAATTCCCTGAGGGGTGTACTTTGCAAAATGGGGTGACTTGTGGGGGGGTTCCACTGTATTGGTGCTTTGGGAGTCTTGCTAATGCAACATAGCACCCACCATTCATTCCACCAAAATCTGTGCTGCAAAATCCAAAAATCACTCCTTCCCTTCTGAGTCCTGCCATGCGCCCAACTGGTATTTTTTGGTCACATGTGAGGCATTGCCGTACTCGGGAGAAATTGGGGCACAGACTTTGGGGTGCTTTGTCTCCTTCATTCCTTGTGAAAATGAAAAATCTTGAGCCAGAAATGCATGTTTGTGTAAAAAAATGTAATTTTTCATTTTCACAGCCCAGTTGTACCAAAATTGGTGAAACCCCTGGGGGTTTGAAATGTACACTATACCCCTAGATGAATTCCCTGAGGGGTGTAGATTGCAAAATGGGGTGACTTGTGGGGGAGGTTCCTAACTTTTAGCACTTATGGTGCCTAGAAACCTACATGGTGCCTAAAAAAAAATCTCATAAAAAGGAGGCTCCAAAATCAAGTAGGTGCTCCTTCTATTATGAAGCCTGTGGTTTGGTCAACGTGCACACTAGGGCCACATATAGGATATTTTTGAAAACAAAAGAATTGGGGGAATCAATTTTTAGTCACATTTCTCTAGTAAAATCTACTGTATTCGTTAGAAAAATGTATTAAAATTGAAACTCTGCAAAAAAAAGAAATTTTGAAATTTCACCTACACTTTGTTTTAATTCCTGTGAAACACCTAAAGGGTTAACAAACTTCCAAAATGCTGTTTTGAATACTGTGAGGGGTGCAGTTTTTGAAATGGCATCATTTATGGGGGTGTCTCACATACAAGTCCCTCAAAGTCACATCAGAACTGAACTGGTCCCTAAAAAAATCAGTGTTTGAAATTTTCTTGAAAATTTGAGAATTTGCTATTCATATTGTAAGCCTCCTAGTGTCCAAAAAAATTAAAAGGAAGTTGAAATAATGATGGAAACATAAAGTAGACACATGGTCTATGTTAGTTATTAACTATTTTGAGTGGTATGATTATTTGTCTCACAAGCAGAAAATTTAACATTTTGCAAATTGCTAAATTTTCCATTTTTTCACGATATTTTGGTATTTTTCACAAAAAAACACAGACTGTATCGACCCAAATTTACCACTAACTTGAAGTACAATGTGTCACGAGAAAACAATCTCAAAATCACTGGGATAAGTAAAAGCAAAAAAAAGTTATCACCACTTAAGTGAGACATGTCAGATTTGAAAAAAAGGGCTCTGTCATGAAGGCACAAACTGGCTCTGTCATGAAGGGGTTAACTAAGCGATTATGTCTATGGGCGATTTTGACTATACTAGAATTCACATACTTGGTATTCATTGCAGATCGCCTAGTGAATATCTCCTCAGCAGTGAACACCAGTGATTTTGACTAGACAGCCAGCGATCTAGTCAAAATATTCTTGCCTGGCAACTCTTTTTTTACTAGGCGATATTATAGGGAGATTTGTCTAACCTGAACAGCGATCTTTACTAACCTTCTAAACAATTCTGACTATGTAGTCAAAATTGCTTCGAAGGATCGCTCCGTGTGCACACCCCTTAAGATAGTCAGCTGAGTCTGCTTTTCATGAGCTTGCCACATGTACACCAAACACATCTGTGCAACCATATCGCAGTCTGGAGTACAATGGGGGCCCAGCCCAATCCAGCAAGAATGGAACCCATATAATAGAAAAGTCTGTGGATATATATTCCCTGCAATATGCAGTAATTCTCCTTTCTATCCCCATATACTGTTTTAATTCCACTTCAACACCCAGCATTTCTCAGCAACCTTGTCACAGTATGTAAGTTAGGTTTCATTCTAGCACCCGCTATCTTTGAAAACCCATGCAGTTCTTCTTCCCTGCCTGGGGTGTCACTGTCTGCTGTGGTGTTTCTAGCACAGGTCTGGTTTGCATATCAGTGCTGATATACAGACCACACTGTGCTAGAAACACCACAGCATACAGTGACACCCCAGGCAGGGAAGAAGAACTGCATGGGTTTTCAAAGCTAGCGGGTGCTAGAATGAACACTATAAGTTACACTGGGGCCCTAATATGCTATGTGAGACCAGTTTCTCTATTTTAGCAATTTTCAAAAGCTGCCCCATATTGGGGACAACTCTGGTGACCTGGATACAGAATTATCCTCACTGTGCAGACAAAATGATCACCTACTAACAAAATCTCACCTTTGACACCACAATTGCTTTAAATCCCTTTACATCCTTTGACAATATGGGTACATATATTGGCATCTGACATACTTCTAGGTCGCTTATTGCATGGTTAGATTTCAGGGGAAATTCTGTAAGTATCTAAATAACAAAATCTTTCTCAAATTGACAAAACCATGTGCACTGCAGGTGGGGATGATGTAACATGTGCAGAGAACGTTATATTGGGGTGAGTTATTTTGTTTCTGTGTAGGGTAAATACTGGCTGCTTTATTTTGCACTGCAATTTAGATTTCAATTTGAACACACCCCACCCAAATCTAACTCTCTCTGCAAATGTTGTATTAGCCCCACCTGCAGTGCACATGGTTTTGCCCTTTATAGAAAGCTTTTACTTTGACATCCTTACTGTACAACCCCCTCAATGTGCAGCTTTACGATTTCCAGTGTCCTCAGCAGATCAATTTGTAAGAATCATCTTTGCATTTAGACTAAGTACCAATGCAAAGAATTATTTCTGTATACTTTGAGGTTCTCATTTGTCTTCCCTGTATGATCGCTGGCTTCTTTAGTGGTAGCTTGAAGATCACTTGCTGTCTTTACACATCCACTGTAGATTTGCTAGGATTACCGTGTTCACATGGACTGCATATGTAACATAGTAATTAAGGATGAAAAAAGACGTTAGTCCATCGAGTTCAACCTATGTAGCTTAATATAGTTGTTTTATGACCTACCTTACATGAGGATTGGTAGGTCACAGACCTAAAAACAAGAATCAAATGAAAATAAGGACAATATACCTCTCCCACAGAGAAATGGTGCAATACTTCCCCATAAAGGGCTGAATTACCACCCTGAATATTTCCTGCCATGTGTACGCATGTATGTAAATGTTTTATTTCTGTCGTACAATTACCACTTTGCCTTTAGCACGTTATTCAGTGGACCTCCGATTCAGTTAAAGAATCAATACTGGGTCCATGTGGAATCCTAACAGTACATGTTTTCAGGGTATGCTCAGGAATAATCCATACATGCACATCTCTTCTATTAGTCATTTCACACACCTGTTCTCCAACTAGATGACCTGAAATACATGCGCTGCTAAGGTGGCCTCAAGATTGTCTTTCTAGTTATGTATAGGAGAAAACAACAATATAATAAAGAATAATTATAATATAATGTATTAATGCTATTCTCCTGCAATGTCATGTTATATGCATGAAAACATGGCACATTTGTTATATATTCCACCCATAAAAGGTACCAGGTGAGGCAGTCGTGTTGGAACACCCTGGGTGGAATCGGTGATGCCCAGAAGAAATTACAAAAAATGGGTGGATGCAGTGACCTAGGAGTAGGGTCTCTGCACAACCAATCAGGCCCAATCTTTCAAACCCTACATGGACATACCAGGTGAGGGGCCCTGTTGAGTGCACTACAAAAGTTATGCTGTGGGTGATAAGCTCCCAAATACTTGGAAATGGACAAAATGGCTGTTTAGAAAAAATGGTTACCCCAATAGATTTAACCAACTTGTTAGAACGAGCATTTTTGTCTATTTTCTTGTGTCTAGGAGCATGTGGACAGTTGTTGTTGTTTGTTCCCATACATTACCAGACTTTCATTCAATCCTGCCAAATAGTTGACTGGTTGGAAAGACAGACTTCAGGCTGAAAGGTTCCACGAGAACCCTGCTTATGTAACGGTGATGTAGAGGAGGGCGGGCTGTGGCTTTAAACAGAATGTTAACAAAACATCAGAACATTGCTGTGAAATGTGTACACTTCTACAGTGTGTCTATGTATATGTGTGTGTGTGTGTGTGTGTATATATATATATATATATATATATATATATATATTAGTATCCAACGTGGGTGCGGCACTCGTAGCAGAAATAAACACTATGCAAACGCCTTAGTGATCAACGTTTCAATTTTTATCAAAAAATTGACAATTTAATAAAAATTGAAACGTTGATCACTAAGGCGTTTGCATAGTGTTTATTTCTGCTACGAGTGCCGCACCCACGTTGGATACTAATCTTCAATTTACTGTGAAGGCACCAGCCAAGTTATTTCAGTTGAGAGGAGTGCCGACCCCAAATCTGCTATATATGTATATGTATGGATATATGTATGTATGTATATATGTATATATGTATGTATGTATGTATGTATATATGTATGTATGTATGTATGTATGTATGTATATATATATATATATGTATGTATGTATGTATGTATGTATATGTATATATATGTGTATATATATGTATATATATATGTATGTATATGTATATGAGTTGTTCTATATGTTATTATATGGCACTTTATCCTAATCAACTAGGTCAGGCCTGGCCAACCTGTGGCTCTCCAGATGTTGTCAAACTACAAATCCCATCATGCCATGACACAGTTTTGCTATAAGGGAGTGTTAAGACTGTGGCAAGGCATGCTAGGATTTGTAGGAGAGCCACAGGTTGGCCTGTCCTGGACTAGGTGTTTTCCCGGACACACCCAGGGACCAGGATTGTAGAACAAATAACATTATAAGGTCAACAGTGCAAAAAATTGGGCAGTTCTACACAAGATTTGGTTTGATTTAATCAACTATTTTTTTATCATTTACCATCCAAGTGGACTGACTATGATTAGGAATAGTAAGTACTACCGAGTGCATCAGTAACAGGGGGGGGGGGGGTCTTAGTAAATATACAAAATGACGCACAAAAAACGGCTGTCAACTTACTTTAGTACCTCTGCTTTTTCCAGTGTAGACCTATGAATGATGAAAATTTGGTGTTGACCTATTGACTATTAAACTATTCATTACCGATCTATTGAGCATAACTAGGTGACAATGTAGTGCTTGCACAAGTGTATACACTACATGTCAGCATATCTGCAGGCTGCAGATGTGTCCTCCTACATCTTTGCTGCAATCACTCCAGACCACCCCTCTGCGCGTGCCATGCTGCATGTCCACATCTTTCTTCCCGCTTTGCCATGATGGAACGATTCAATACTTCCCCTCTTTACGTGTAAGTGTATTGATTTAGTAAAAACTTTAACATAAAGCAAAGGTCTCTGCACTACACTTCTGTCCTTCCAACCTAGAGAAAAAGAACAGAAAAGGATTGTCTTTTTGGCTGGCGCACTGAAGAAGAAAAATGAATTTCGTTTACAATTTAACTTTTAATAATGTCAATAAAAGGAAAGCCATTTAAAGTGAAATATAAGTTACATACATGACTGACGAAAACATTGAACAATTAATAAAAATGCACGTGCTGTATGTGTGTCCTGTGTTTGTGAACAGTGGCGTGAGATTCCTGTTCTTGATTTTCACTACAACAATAATTGAATTGTGTCAAATCTTTATAATATGTGTTACTATGTGATATTGGATGGGTAGTCTGACCATGTGTATGTAATCAGATACCTCTATTAAGTTCCAATTTGTGTTAGATCGTATACCTCAGAGCCATATCTTATTCAGATTCACGTTGCTGTGGATATGATCATAGGGGGGGGGGGTGTTTTCTTTGGATGGGTAATCCGACCGTGTATATGCGGTCAGATGCCTCTATTATATTCCAATTAGCCCCAGACCATATGTCCTCACAATATGTCGCTGTTATGCGCCTTTATTAGAAAAGATAGTATGGTGTCTGTACAGTATTCAGTTATACTGAATGGATACCTGGGCAGGCGTGCGTACCGTGCCTTCTGATGTAGTGAGCAACCGTGGTATTGATGGTATGCACAAATATAATTATGTGCTGTATGGAAGTTGCTAATAGGGAAAATTGCCTGGGTGATCCAACAATATTGGTAGTTGGATCCCTCTATTCAATTTCCAACCCACAAATATCAGGGTACGTGATGGTTGCAATATTTAGCAAGTTAGATGCTTGTGTACGTTTACTGCACGTTAATGCAACGCAGGGCATACAGCGATTTTTGTAATGTTTGTGATTTCACATAAACTGAATGATGAAGAAATTCTAGGAATTTTTTTTTTTTTTTGCATGGGTGATCTGGCAGTGTGTACGGACAGACCCCTCTATTTTATTGCAATATTGTCCTTTCGAACGGTGGATATTCTGATAGGCAACTGTTATATTGTATTGGGTAGGCTCATATTGGTCTCAAATACATAATTGGCACAATTAATATAGAATTGTTAAAGTTAGTTGAAATATCACGCTATTATTGAAAGACTGTACCGGGCGAGTAAAAGTTTATTTGATTATCTATTTTGCATTATAATCCCTCGCTTATCTGGGGTACATATGAAAAGGTCTCAGGAGGAGTTAGTTTAATTAGGCTGCAGGTTTGATTATGGGAGCAGGGTTTTTAGATTGTAGTTCCAATAATAATTATACAGTGTCAAATACGTCCAGTACTCTATCTATCAGTACGCAAGTCTCTTTAGGTCGGACCTGATAGATAGAGTACTGGACGTTCCGTATACATTTGCCTGCTATCAGCAGGGAACAAGGTCGACACAGCAGAGACAACACATAATCTCTCTGTCTGTGCCCAACCTAAAGAGACTTGCGTACTGATAGATAGAGTACTGGACGTATTTGACACTGTATAATTATTATTGGAACTACAATCTAAAAACCCTGCTCCCATAATCAAACCTGCAGCCTAATTAAACTAACTCCTCCTGAGACCTTTTCATATGTACCCCAGATAAGCGAGGGATTATAATGCAAAATAGATAATCAAATAAACTTTTACTCGCCCGGTACAGTCTTTCAATAATAGCGTGATATTTCAACTAACTTTAACAATTCTATATTAATTGTGCCAATTATGTATTTGAGACCAATATGAGCCTACCCAATACAATATAACAGTTGCCTATCAGAATATCCACCGTTCGAAAGGACAATATTGCAATAAAATAGAGGGGTCTGTCCGTACACACTGCCAGATCACCCATGCAAAAAAAAAAATTTCCTAGAATTTCTTCATCATTCAGTTTATGTGAAATCACAAACATTACAAAAATCGCTGTATGCCCTGCGTTGCATTAACGTGCAGTAAACGTACACCAGCATCTAACTTGCTAAATATTGCAACCATCACGTACCCTGATATTTGTGGGTTGGAAATTGAATAGAGGGATCCAACTACCAATATTGTTGGATCACCCAGGCAATTTTCCCTATTAGCAACTTCCATACAGCACATAATTATATTTGTGCATACCATCAATACCACGGTTGCTCACTACATCAGAAGGCACGGTACGCACGCCTGCCCAGGTATCCATTCAGTATAACTGAATACTGTACAGACACCATACTATCTTTTCTAATAAAGGCGCATAACAGCGACATATTGTGAGGACATATGGTCTGGGGCTAATTGGAATATAATAGAGGCATCTGACCGCATATACACGGTCGGATTACCCATCCAAAGAAACCCCCCCCCCCCCCTATGATCATATCCACAGCAACGTGAATCTGAATAAGATATGGCTCTGAGGTATACGATCTAACAGAAATTGGAACTTAATAGAGGTATCTGATTACATACACATGGTCAGACTACCCATCCAATATCACATAGTAACACATATTATAAAGATTTGACACAATTCAATTATTGTTGTAGTGAAAATCAAGAACAGGAATCTCACGCCACTGTTCACAAACACAGGACACACATACAGCACGTGCATTTTTATTAATTGTTCAATGTTTTCGTCAGTCATGTATGTAACTTATATTTCACTTTAAATGGCTTTCCTTTTATTGACATTATTAAAAGTTAAATTGTAAACGAAATTCATTTTTCTTCTTCAGTGCGCCAGCCAAAAAGACAATCCTTTTCTGTTCTTTTTCTGTATCAAACCCATTGTCTTTGGCAGCACCCCCATATATGTACAATTGCAACTCCAGCACAGCAATATATAATTGGGGAAAACCAACAATACTTAAATATTACTCTTGTGCAGAACTAACCTCCCAACCCCTTTCCCCTTTTTTGATGTCCTTCCAACCTATGCTGAATGACGTATGGCAGGAGGGCACATTGTTTAGATAATAAGAGAAATCATTTACTTAGTTTCTTCCATTTGCAATAGTGGTGTTCCATAAGATTGGTGTTATCTATTGTCCACTTCAAGGAATGTTCATTTAGTGCTTCTCTAGTAATAAAAGGATTACTGTACCTATGAGGGTCATTATGCTTTCATGAGATTTGGTGTGCGGAATTTACACTTGTGTAGACATCAAGCACGTGTGTTAAAGGGAGTACTGGTATGTTGCATAATCTATTCCTGAATATGAACTCTGGTACTACTATGTTCTCGAATATGAACTACGGCACTATTATGAGGCATAAAAGAAGCAACTGCTGTGGATAAAGGTCTCTCTAGCACCTGACTGCAGGAACCATAGACCACACCCGGTTCCACTTCTTAAAACTGGACAACTCTTGTAATGGTTCCTTTTAGCACGGTGATGCACCATGTTAGGCCTAATCACAGTTGCGGTTATTTCTCAATCTTGCATGCATCTAATTTGCTAAAGGGTTGCACAACATGTGCCCGAGGCTGTGGAGGTTGTTGATGGCAAGATCCAAAAATCCAATTATCAGAAATCCGTTAACACCAATTCTTACCTCAATTTTTAAAGTGCCCATCACCCTATGTGGATTAAAAACATCATAAAACGGACAGATGCTCTGTCTTAGATGGAACTGTTCCAACTTGGAAACATTTGACCAACAGGCTAAAGAAATGATAGGAGTTTCAGAGTTGTGGGTATCCAGAACAATTAGTAAAGGGGGCTTTTAAAACCACTAGAGAAAAAGATTCTCTTATGCAATAAAACTACAAAAACTGGACAGATTAGAGAGACACCACAGATAGCATTGATATCCACATTCAATAGTCAAAATCGTGAGATACAAAAGATCATTAGAAAAAACTATTGTATTTTAAAACAAGATAAAATATTTTTCGGAAGAACAAATCACTAAAGAATATGCTGGTGCCCAGTTTTTTTAAACTTTTCCAAAAGCTGTAATTTCTTGCAAAACTACACTAGAGTGGTTACTCTAAAAACCTGTTGGCTGCTTTAAATGCGGCAAAAATAAGTGCTTGACTTGTGGTCATATAACCAATAAATTGATTACTATCGAACTAGCTAACGAATCTGTGAACATTCGGGGTTTCATCAACTGTGACACAGCTTATGTGGTGTAAATGCGCTCCTGTAGCTACGATTTAAGATATGTGGAAAGAACAATTAGGCTCCTCAGGACGCGTTTTTAGAACATAGAAGGAACGTCCTGAAGGGAGTGTCACAAAAGCGATCCTAAATTTTACGATTAACTGGTCTGGAATCGACACCCCCCACAAAACGAGGTGGGGATATATTCCGTACTCTCGGTAGACAGGAAATATATTGGACATTTATGGTTGATTGTTTATTTCCAAAGGTTTAAATGAGGTGATGGAACTCAATATAGTACTATAGGCACTTCTTTATTTTTGACATGTTTCTGATTGAATCTGAAACTGTATACTAATATCTATATTATTACTAGCTAATACTATTTATGAATTAATAGTAATAATTAAATAATGGAAATAACTTAAAACAATTATAAGCATACATATGAGCATATAAATATGAACAAAATCTATAAGGAGGACCCCCGGTCAGTTTCAAACTCCTTCTTTCTCTCTCTTTTTTTCTATTTTTTTCTTCTTTGTTCTTTTCTTTATGTAATGATTTTCTGTATCATAATTAATTTATTATTTCTTGATTTTTTTTTAATCAATTTTTATAAAAAGTGGTTCTATGACAGTATTATATTGTTAAGTACTGTACTATTATTATTCATATCCAACTGTGAGTCATTAATGATACCATTATCAAATTTAGCCTATTATAATTTAAACATTTAGATTTTTTTGAATTAATATATTCCAATCAGATAGAGGGAGCTGTTGAACTTAACAATTTGTCGTATTGAATAAAGTTAATTGAAATCCATCTATTAAAAAAAGTGCTAATCATATTAGTTCTACCTATAGAAATTTTGTTCTGGTATCTATATGTAAAAATATCCAGATAGGAACCATTGAGTAACCCACTGTGTTTCACCCGTAGCAGAGAAACTGCCATATTTCTGCATACCTCTGCCACGTTACTTCCGCTAAGTCACTTCTGGCGGACAGCAACCAATGGGAACAACACCTGGGATGTACCTTAGTGGTACTTCCGGTAGAAACAGCGGTGGAACGCATGTGCGGTGGAACGCATGTGCGTTCCACCACAAATACAAAATATCTCCACCACATCGCTTCCGCTCGGTCACCCTGGCAGACGGCAACCAATGGAACACACGCTTGGGATGTACCTTAGTGGTACTTCCGGCGGAAACAGTTGTGGAACGCATATGCAATAATTTAAAACATCCTTTTTATCTTCCTTGTGTATGCTAACTACCTTATTCTTTTATATGAATTTACTGTTTTATGTTTAATGGCTGATTCATCACTCCTACAATTAATATATGTATATAAGAGATGTATAATCCGGGTCAGTCATGTGACCGTGACCCGGAAACAATTGAATGATCATGTCTCTATGTTTTTAATCGTGTTTTTTTTTTTTTTTTGCTTTTTAAAATTAAAAACTATTAATAAATTAGTCATTTTATTTTATAATTATATGTTTGTCTCCCAACCGCATTATTTGTACTAATTTTGTTGATTGTAATCCTGATTGAATGCTCAGCACCCAATCAAGTGCTCATTGACATGGGTATATATACCACCACCTCTCCTACCAACCATAACCTTTGATAAAACAACAGCCAGTAGTGAAACACGTCAGGCGTTTTCCACTCCAGGACTTGGATTCAGGCTTAATACAGCTGTTATACCATCCAGACTGATTTGGTCACTGCTCCAATTGTGGAACCCTCCACGGGACTCATTGTGGTTCCCCATCTGGCACCTAACATTTGGATGTCCCCAGGTGAAATTTCCATTCTAAACACCACTCAAAAGAGGATTCTCTCACCTTCTGCTTTATTGCCCTACCACACTTCCTCCAGCAGTTTTGGGGAGACCGCACCGCCAGAGAGGACTTTTGGGAGTGAGCTTATCAATCAGTTTTAATGACTCACTATTGTAATGTGTATATGTATACTTGAAATGTTTTTATTTATTATTTTTTACATAAATAATTTATTATTCAAATTGCTTTAGTGTTCATTCATTGTGGTATAAGCACTGCTTTATTTGTCAACATAAAAAAAGTGGAATATGACTTAGCCGGCGCTTGGAATATTCTTAGATGGTCACAGGTTCCCCTCTCATGAGGACTTTTTCAAGGTGTCCTATTGAATGCACATGAGCCATTTAAATATCATTCAGTAGGACACCTTGAAAAAGTCCTCATGAGAGGAAGAAACGCGTTGGTGATCTGCACAAGAGTTATTCTATCAGCAAGGAGGGACCGGAAGAAATCCATGGTGATGAGCCCAGCAGCTGTTTGCGTTGGAGTTTGACTCTCACATGCTTTTGTGGAACTGCTTAACCGCAAGTTCCCATAGGATCCGGTAATTATCCTCCTCTACTTTGCTCAAGGATTGAACAGTTTTTAAGTGTTGAAGCACTTTATATGTGTGCTTGTACTGGTTTTATTATGTGCATATGTCGTTCATGAATAATGTCTTTTATGTGTATTAAATTAAGTTTTAAAAGTACTTCACCATTATACATTATTCTTTATCCTCATATGTCACCTGTTGCACGGGAGGGAACCTGTGACCATCTGAGAATATTCCAAGCGCCGGCTAAGTCATATTCCACTTTTTTTATGTTGGTGTTTGGTGAAGGTTAGAGGAACCTATAGGAATATTTTGACTATCTGGCCGCTGGAGACGCAAATGACTTGTTCACTTACCCTTTGTTGTATATCTAGTGCTGCTTTATTTGTGTTTTCCTACGCTGTGTACACAGAGGTGTAGTAGACCTTGCGATGCGCGATATCTAAAGTTCCATGGAAATGTGCTGGGTGTTATTGGACAGTGAGTGGAAGGAGGTTATGAAGACTCACATTGGGTGCCATACTTTGGGAATCTGCATCTAGCATGGGCTGGAGCAGGTTTCAATGGTGCGACTAATTGAATACTGCCCATAGTGTGTACACATTAGCCGATTTACATGACCATATTCTTAATTATATTTTTAGCAAGCATATCATTAACGATAATCATCAAATGTGTACCCAACTTTAGACAGCCAGGAGTCTGAACTGATTAACCTATAATTAATCATGTTACATGTGTTAATTTTTGTCATCCTAAACTACAAAGATCTGTATGAGTTTGGGGTTGGGCCGATTTGGGCTGGTTGAGGGAATGCAATAATTAGCCAATCAGGAAAGGTTAAAGGCATTCTATAGTGTATCATTTAACTTAGACAAACAAGCTATTACATAGATTTGAGCAGGTACACTACAGTTTACAAATGTTCCATGTAAAGAAAACTAATGTGTGTTCTCCAGCTGTTGATTGTGGGGTAGATGTATGAAGCAGTGAAAAGTGATAAAGTAACTGGTACTTTATCACCGGCCAATCAGCTCCTGACAGTTAAGTTACAGGCTGGGTTTAAAAAGGGACAGCTAGGAGCTGATTGGCTGGTGATAAAGTACCAGGCACTTTATCACTGCTTCATACTGTACATCGGGATGCAGTTAAAATCCCGACGGTCGGGATCCCGGCGTTCAGAATCCCGACGCCGGAATCCCGACCGCCCAAATCCCGACAGTTTCTTCCTCCGTGGGTGTCCACGACACCCCTGGAGGGAGAATAAATTAGCGTGCCGAGCGTAGCGAGGCACCGGGCCCGCTGCGTGGCGAGCGCAGCGAGCCCGCAAGGGGGGGGGGGGCGATCCACGTCCCTCCCCCTTGTCGGGATTTCGGCGTCGGGATTTTGAACGCCGGGATCCCGACCGCCGGGATTTCATACTGAATCCTGTACATCTACCCCTCTGTTTCAATGTTTGTATATCGAGCTATTCAACTAAGAGTGGTGCATCAAGTTAAATTTACAAAAATCATGTACAGAACATTTTATATAAAACAGTCACAAGACATAGGGTAAATATATAAACATTTATTAGATATGCAAAGTAAGCAGTATACATAGGATATTTTCGGAGACATAAGCAAGCAATATATATATTTTTAAAAGGTTAAAATCTTCTGTCTCCTCTTTTACGACATATAAGATTTATCAAATAACTCAAATTACACTATAATCAAAATGTTACACAGAGCATTAATATAGGTTTCTGGTTATAACAGATCCTTCATAATTACTGCGAACCAGTGCTAAGTCCATCCCGTACTGTCAGAGGAATATATATAGTAATCTGTATCCTAGGACAGAACTGAGTGATGGTCAGAACATCAGTAACTGCTCCGTTCCCAGTCGTAGCGCGCAAGTCTCTTCATTAACACAAGGCAAGTTTGGTCCAGAATACAACGTGTACGATGGGACATAACATTTAAACTCAAACAGAACATACATATTTTTAAACAATTTATAAAAATACCGATCTCATTTTTCTAGAATATAAAAATCTTGACATTTAATTTTCGTATAAGCTACTCGGGCATTTATGATTTTTATTTACAAGTCACAAACACGTTCGTACAGTCGTGGAATTCAGTTTACGTTACGCTTTACTCTGCTGTGGCTTTAGGGAGCTGTCCTGTGTATTCTCAGGATCCAGAGGTAGATGAGCAAGATGGAACTGGGCAATCTAATTAAAACAGGATGTCACCTCACATGAGGGGAGCATGGTCTGTGATAAATATATTTCTATATGTGTTGAAGGCCTCTTTATCGTCACATCCATGTCTTACACCCTGCTTCCTATTCACCCAGGCCATACATTTCCAAAACATGCGATGCTGTCTTCCAATCAACAATCCTAATTCCTTTCACCATGGAATGTAGGATCGCCCAAGGAGAGGTTCATATTAATTTACAAGTAGCAGTAGCTGCAAAAAGCCTGCTTTCCGTTTTACCTTATTAGACAATAAAGCCAAACATTTATAATTCATAAATAATGTAATTGTTTTTTCACAAAGGATTATCAGTCTGTCCTTTTGTCAATATCTTCTTATTAACTGTCGCGCTATCATCTGAATAACCCCCCCCCCCCCCCTCCAGTGTCATGCAGTACAAAACAGCGGAGAGGGTTAATGAGTTTATCCTACTAAACACACAGTCCTCAGCAGTTTCACCATTCAATAGAATAATGATTGTTCACAATTCAATGGCACAAAAATAAATAATATATATTGCATGTAATTATTATCCAGTCTCCTGTAGAAATAGCACCAAAAGCACAGCCATTTGTTCTAATTAGTGTACCATTTTAAAATAGCATTAACACCTAATGTCACATCTTCCAGGGGATGATGGAAAAGAGGGCACCAAAAGGGGCTAGGGTCGTGCTTGCTTGGCCAGGCCCCCACTCTAGTACTGGGGCCTGCCCCCACTCTCGGTACCCTGCCATCTTCTACGGGTCTCAGCATTCAATGTTTGCATTCAATATTTGATTGTCTATAAATAAATTGATTATAAGGATTGGTAAAAAAAAATACTACTTTTTGTTTATAGAAATGTATTAAAAGCAATAAAATAGTTTTTCCTACTAATTATCATATAAATGGATTTAATAATTTCAATTAAAAAACAAACTAGAATCTTGGTTTCTTCTATTTGAGTTCCCATTTGTGCTCTTAAATCAATGCTTTTTATCTAGTGAGCAATAATAATCTGTTAAAACTTTCCAGGCTTTGGGGGCCATGAAGCCATCTGGGGGGTTTTCTCCCTCACGTGCCAATTTCCTCATCCGGGTTCCAGAGATGAAGTCAAACTCACTGTGTCTAGAGTTGAAAAAAAACAAGAACATTTATTTTTCAACGTTAACTATGGCAACTGATAATCTGCTGTGGATAATATTATAATTAGTACATTGCAATGTCACATACTATATATATATAAAAAAAAAAATCTTGAGGTTAGGTTACAAAGCATATAATAAAGTCTGCAAAGAAATATTGCAATAAGATTTGGTACTTGTGGATTATCACGGCTCCCATCGCATGCCATCGCATGCCATATATAGTGGCATGCGATGCAATGCGATTTTTACCGATTTTTGTCAAAATCGCATCGCATGCGATCGCATATGATTTTTCACTGAAAAGCATCCAAATGCATTGGAATGAGTATTAAACATGTTCAATGGCCCCCAAATGGCATTTTTGAGGCTGTACCACCCCCACTATCAACGCGAACCCGAAGCGTGGCGAGCGCAGCGAGCCCGCGGGGGGGAGGCGGTACGCGTCCTACGACCTTTTCATACCCCCACTATCCACGTCGGCGTGGAGTTGAGAATAGAAAGTGTGGCGAGCCCACCGAGCCCGAAGCGTGGCGAGTGGACGCGGACACCTGTGAAGCCCGTGAGGGGACGCGGATACCTGTGGAGGTATCCGCGTCCGCTCGCTGCGCTCGCCACACTTTCTATTCTCAACTCCACGCCGACGTGGATAGTGGGGGTATGAAAAGGTCGTAGGACGCGTACCGCCGCCCCTCGCGGGCTCGCTGCACTCGCCACGCTTCAGGTTCGCGTTGATAGTGGGGGTGGTACAGCCTCGAAAATCGATGGGATGCGATTTTTTCGCATACGATGGCCATCGTGGAAGCCGTGATAATCCACAAGTACCTAAGATTTCATTATGACCATTTACTCCTAGAAATATCCATGGCAGATTGTAGTACAATATATACAGTAGTAGGATGTTCACCACTATAATACTTATATTCAGTTGTTGTTTTTTTAAGTTTTATTTTTTTATTATGCTTTCACCTTACAATACATTTGTCAAATGCATTATATGTACAAAATAATTGTGATGTTGCCATGAACACAGAGTTACTGATATACATATTAGCTTGATTCGCAATAAAGAGTAATAAGAAAAATAAAAGAAATTCAAAATACAAACAACATTGACAATTAACCTGTGTCCACATCAGTCATTGTTCGACACTTGTTTTCTGTGTTATTCGTTTTGTCCCAATTTAGTCTCAATTATTATATATCATCAGCGGGGAGGCCGCGTCCCTTAGAAACTCCCATCCCCCATTCCAGACCCTCTTCCTTGTCGATTTCCTAGGGAATTGGTGGATCTCCCTGTACCACTCTTGTTTCAAAATATTCTGTGTTCTGGAGGGTTTGCTTGATCCTGCCCTGAAAATCTCTCGGTAATGTATTAATATAACTCTCCCAGGTGTTAAAATAAGTTTTTGTGAGTTTTTCTTTATGCAGTGTGGTCTCCAACCAATCCATCATGAACAGATGGTGGAGTTTTACCTTGAATAACTCTAAGGGAGGGGGGGAGGGGTCAATCCAATTTTGTAAAATAGCCTTGCAAGCTGCTGCACTGATTGCAACTGATAGTTTTTTGCAGCCTCTTGTTATCCTCTGTTGTTCGGGGAGGATGCCAAAAATCGCCCACTCCGCAGTAAATGGTATGTAGTTTAATAGGTGGTCTAGGGCAAAAGATTTTACCTGTAGCCAAAATTTGCGGATAAATGGGCACGTCCACTAGCAGTGAAATAGGTCGGCTTGTGGAGCTTGACACTTACCACAGTGTCCTGTGTTTGGCATGCCGGCCAAAAATTGTCTCTTGGGGGAATAATAGGATCTGTGAGTGATGTTCAGGAATAGTTCCTGGTACTGGGCGGCTGGGAACAGTTTGCGAGATATGGATAGCTGTTTAATTAATTGTTCGCAGGAAAACGTGGGGAAGTGCGTTAACCATTGTTTCATACCTGATTCTGAGTTAGAGTGATCAAGGAGAGGATTGAATATCCTATAGTGTATTGAGATAGCTTTTCTAGTGATCTGTTGGGCGCGCAAAACCCTGTCAAGTGTGTTTGATAGGTCCTGTTTTGAAAAAGACTTCAACACTGAGCTTACGTAATGTTGCATTTGAAAAAACGCTATTGGGAAATTTCTGAGAGTTGGAAAGGAAGTTTGTGCCTGGGAGAACGTCAGGGGTTTACCGCTGGATGGATCTGTAAGATCGCCAACGTTTGTCAGGCCTTCTCTACTTAAAGTTGAAAAAGGGAAGCTAGCCTCCCCGTGCTGGAAATCAGGGTTGCCCAAGAATGGGAGGAATAAGCTTTTATGTGGATTTAATTTATAGGAGTGGCGTAATATATGCCATAAGCGATATGTAGACCACAGTAGTGGGTTCTGGGATAGATTTGTAGGGATTTCCTCTTTTATTTTATGTAGAAAGGAAATTAGTGTGTCTTTTTCTAAAAAGGCTGATTCCAGATGTGTGTTGGCATATACTTCCGTATTTTTAAGCCAGTCTCTCAAGAATCTGGTGAGGGATGCGTAATTGTAAGCTTGGACGTTGGGGAGGCCGATTCCTCCATTGAACCTAGCTTGTTGTAGTTTATTCAGTGCAATCCTGGATTTTTTCCCTTTCCATATAAAAGTTCTAAATAAGGTGTTCATTTTTTTAAGATCAGTATTGCTTATTAGGAGTGGCAAGGATTGTAGGATACACAGCAATTTAGGGAACGTTGACATCTTAATTAAATTCGCCCTCCCTAAATAGGATAATGTTAAGTGTTTCCAGCTGTCCAGTTCTGAGGCCAACGATTGGATAGTTTCTTGAATGTTTTTTCGATAGAGTTCCGTAGGGTATTTGGGAAGTTTAATTCCCAAATAAACGATGTGTGATTTCGCCCAGGCAAATGGTAGGTTTCTACCCCAACCTGGTTTAGCTATTCCTGGTTGTAAAAAGAGACCTCTGGATTTCTGGAAGTTTACTTCGAAACCTGAAATTTTGCCAAATTTGGATAGTAGATCAAGAATTTCTTTAATCGAATCCTTTGGGTTTCCTATATATAATAAAACATCGTCTGCGAATGCAGATAGTTTTATCTCTGTGTGGCCTATCTTGATTCCCTTGAAAGGAGTAAAGGTCTCCAGTATTCTAAAGAGGGGGTCGATGGATAAATTAAAAAGAAGCGGGGAGAGAGGGCAGCCCTGTCTTGTACCTCGCTGCATTCTGATGGGGATCCCTTTTTGGCCGTTTATTATTAAGGATGTCATGGGGTTAGTGTAAAAATATTTAATGAGGTTAATGAAGGTGGCATTAAAACCTCGAGTTTCCAGAATCGAAAACATATGTGGCCAGGCTACTGTATCGAACGCTTTGTTTGTGTCTAAGCTAAGTAACATGTTTTTAGAGTGAGGAGACTGATTAGAGGCCACAGTGGCCGCTATCGCCATACGTATGGCTTTGACTGAGTGACAGTCCACTTATATTCAGTTTAATGACAGGGCATAGCCATGAGATAATATCATTAAATATTTCATCTTACAATAATATTTCAAATATTCTTGGAAAAAAAGGATGTGCCATGACATATTAGTAAGTATAATTATGATGATGTCTATGTTTTTTACGTAGTAAACATCTATTGATCAATAGAGAAAGAGATATATAAATATATCTACCTAAGGCGCTTAGGTGTGAGTGTGCTTGGCTAAAGCAGCAATCTAGAAAAAGGGGGAGTCAGCCCCAATACAACATGTCAGTGGTTCCCAAACTGTGTGCCGTGGCTCCCTGGGGTGCCTCGGGACACATGCAGGGGTGCCCTGGGTTGGTGGTCCAGGATTATTAATGGTTCATTATTTATGAGCAAAACCAGTGCTGGTGGCTGCCAATCATAAATGGTGTACAAACAGAAGCAAATCCTGTCCTTTACCACATAACTGACCTTAAGAATCACATATAAACCCAGTCTAATTATTTTATTTTTGGCTTGGGGGTGCCGTGAAAAAATTCTAATACTCTAGGGTGCCGTGATTCAAAAAAGATTGGGAACCCCTGCAATATGCAAAACAAAAGAAGTGGTGGATTGCGCTAAAGTAGTGATGAATAAAATTACAAAGCTTTTGAAAAAGCTGCTGAGCGCAGCGAAACGCGTAGGTGCATTCCCAGTGACTGCAGATCGAGTTTACACCCTTTGCCAGCTACATCTACTATTCCTGATAAAAAGTGGAAACTAACAGAATCCACAGAGGGATTACATCTGCTCCAACTTTGGAATTGCTACAGCTCACAAGCTCCAAAAACTGACCCACCCATCGACTCCGTGGCAACAAACAAAATCTGGGGGTACGCCACCTCCTAAAGGCCGGGATACAAAATTGGGGTTTGAGGATTCAGCAATACTCGAGCATCAGCTTTTCCATAACATTTGGATTACAAATTATCCCTCCCAAGTGTGGCTTCCACTACGACAAATTCCATACACTGGCTCTCTGGATCTATCTGGGTGACTATTGATCTGACTGTTACTCTTTTAATTCAATTTTTATTGTATTTTTTAGTGCTTTATGTCATGTATTGTAATTCATAATATTGCATGATTAAAAAACCCTGTTTATGTACACACCCGACCACTCCCACTTTTTTCTTTTTAATATATTAATGTCATTTTATTCATCACTACTTTAGTGCAATCCACCACTTCTTTTGTTTTCTCTATTGATCAATAAACTATTTAACGTAGAACAATGAAGCGAGAAAGGCTGTTGGGAGATGACAAGGAGAATGAGAGATGACATGTACAGATCCAAACCGCTACTCTTGGCGCATCAGGCCTCATGAGTCTCTGTGGAATCTGCATGGTCGAAAACAGCCACTGGATTGTCGAATCCGCGGACGTTTTCAACCAATTACATGTGGATTTTTGACAATCCACGTGTATTTCGACTGTCTGAACACTTCCGGAAGAGGATCATTGAAGACAGTTGAATTTACATTGGATTGGCCGTGATTCCGACTGTCGGAAACGTTCCAACAGTTGGAATCAAAAATTGAATACCCCTTTAGTCACAAAGCGATGTAGCTAGCATGCACCAGGAGACTATGCTGATATGGGACACTTGTATATCTGTGTGCGACTGAATCTGTCTGTAAAGTTCAACAATATATGAGATGCAGCCTGTTTCTATTTCTTGGTGTATCCTAGTCGCATTGCGATAAGAAGCATTTACGTCAAAACAGACTGAGTTGCACGAAGACACATCTGTACTGTTCTTAACAAGATTTCTGCTTTGGGTTCCATGGTTCCCACATAGGCCCTTATTCTGATCGGTGCGGATATTCCCGAATTCTTACAGTGCGGCCCGCACGCCACGGTGTGCTGCCGCGTGCGGCCATCGTCCGTAGAAACGCCCACGTGTCCTCCGCATTCGGACGGACTCACTCTTTAAGAACAGGGCGTGTTTACGGACGACATACAAACCATGCGTGTGCGGGAGAAACACTCCGATTCTGCACGGTATTACAGAGTATTACAGAGTATGCACGGGAATACCGCATCCGAACGGGAGTCAAGCGGTGCTTCCGCACGTAAGCGGAGTATTTACGCCAAACAACCCACTATTATGTCTATTCTGCAATACATCACATGACCCACTTATTCAATTACCTATCCTCATACAAAAATGCTTATTTGGAATTGGAATCAATTAGATGCCAATATATCCTTACAAGCATGCCTAACACATGCATTGCACACATTAACCCTTACAGCAATTGAAGTGCAATGGTTTCAATTAAAGCACTGACAAGCGTCCTATTAGTGAGTAATGAGTAAAGGAGTCGATTCTATTGGGTTCAGGTGTTAATGCTTGTAGTCATTAGGCGGTCCGTTCGCCTACCGCAGGAACGTGTGGTGTCCGCAAAGCAATAGTAGCCTTTTGGACACCGCACATTTCTTCCCTTTTTGTTCGCGTGCATTCGGAGTGGTATCCGAATGCACGCCCCCCAACATAAGTGTACTCCCCCGTGTCTGCCCATGTTTCCGCCCCGTTTTGCCCACTTTGAAACTACGCCCATGTGTCATTCCGCATGACGCCCATAATACGCCCATATTTCCCGACTGATTGCGGTGAACAGTTTTGTACGGGATTTGGCCGAACAGGTACGGAGTCAAGGCGTGGCACATGCGCGTGGCGTTCTCCACGCATGCGCAGACGCCGTAAAGACGCGATCCGAAAGTATGCGGAAAAGTACGCGTCAATCAGAATAAGGGCCATGGTGACATTGAGTTCTCTGAATCTGCCTACAACCCCGATGTTGCCCTGTGGGTACCATGGACCTCGAAGAAAGAGAGTTAACTATAACTCTTGTTTTCTTCTTCGGGCTCCATGGTTCCCCCACACAGTTCACCTTTTCCAGGTCCCCCGACCAGTGCACTCATTACTGACTGACACATTTTAGTAGATCCACAGGTGGAGCTAATTATTTTACTTGATTCTGTGAGGAGACCTGCAAAACATGCACTGTGTTGACCGACTTTGAGAACCTGTGGTCTATGTGTAGATCCATTTATACAGATTTGTATGGCATTTTCCATAAAAGGTATATAATGTTTAAAGATAACTTAATCACCCTTATACCCCTTTCACACCGCACAAATAACCCGGACCCGACCCAGGTTGTTGCTGGGTCGACCAAAAACACTGTGCGGTGTGAAAGGGCCTTTTGAAAAAGCCTGGGTCCAGCAACGTGGCAATCCAATCCAGGTAAAAAGAATGGTTTTTACCCTGGTTGGACCTGGGTTGCTTGGCAGTGTGAATGGGTAACCCGGGTCGAGCGTCCCGGATCCTGATCACTTCTATGGAGGAGACAGCAGCATTACCTTAGTGCTGCCTCCCCTGCCTGACACTCCACCCTGCCCACCAGATGACATCAGTGACCCAGCAATAAGCTGGTTCGCTGTGAGCCGCACTTATCGCAAAAATGCCATGTCGCCAGGGCCGGCAACAGAAATCTTGGGGCCCCATACACTGATATTTCTGGGGGCCCTCACCCCCTCAAGCACTAGTAGTTGTGTGGAGCAGGGAGGAATGGTGGGCATATTGGTGGCAAGGAGTCTCATATAATTGCTGCCCCCAGCGCAGATAGTCTCACTTCTGAATTGACATCTAATACACATTATGCCACAAATCGTGATGCCTACTACATATTATACCACACACTTTAATGCCCATTAGACAATTGATGTTACGCACCATGGCAACCGCCGCACGATGATGATGCTAACCAGGGTTGCATCACCTTTCAAGTGGCGTGAGTTAAGGTGCTTGGTGTTACACGCGTTTCCATAGTAACCGACAGGGTAGGATGATGTCATCAGCGGGCGCATCCACTCTGTACGGATGATGCGGGGGCGGTGTTCTCACTGGTGCTGGTATGATAAAGGTATGTGATTTTCACCCGTGTATTATCCTGATGACGATGTGGTAAAATACATCGAAAACATTTGAACTTCAACTGCATGATTTCCTTCTTTCTTATCCATGTGCGGCCTTTGTGGAGTGTATGTGTATATACACGTGTGTGACCAAATTCAGATATTTACTGCCAGTTTGAAGCCATACGTCCTTAGAGATCAATTCAAGTGCAGTATGTTAAATCAAAGCATTTAAAGAGACTGCTATCCAGACCTGAGCTAACACTAGACACGGCCCCGAGAAGCAGCAGTAGAGACCCAAAGTGCACCCCACATATAAAGATTTCTCACCTTAGATGCTGATGTTTATAATGAGCACCCACAATGGTCTGGGGACATCCGGGACACGCAGCTCTTGGCTGCCGCGCAAACAGCCTGTGGACGGTCCGCAGGGACACGCAGCTTCCAGACGCTGCTTAGATACACTGACAGCACCGGCTCATGTCAGTGTGTGTAAGCGCCGGCGGCCGGACGCTGCGTGTCCCGGCGGATCATCCACAGGCTGTTTGCGCGGCAGCCAAGAGCTGCGTGTCCCGGCGAATGTCCCCAGGCAGCCCCCATGTACTGCAGGCTCAATTGTCTCAGCGGCACCACGGCCACGCTAACAGTCAGAGGATGAGTGGCCCGGCGGCCAAGCGGGGGCTGAACTTGGGGCCCGTCACAGCTGTACCCTTTGACCCCCCCTGTCGCCGGGCCTGCATGTCGCTCCTGGGACAAATCCCATGTTCAAATCCCAGCTGCGACACAGCATTTACAGCCTGAAAGCAGCCTATTAAACCTTGTTGGCATTAATCATCTTTGATGCATACTCCTGCAGAATAAGTTGTCCAAGCAGAAGTTGTCATGTGATCTGCATACCATCAATCCTCTTTACCTTTCTTTATCATAGAACTCCATAGCTGAATTCTTTGTGTTGTAGGCAGCCACTCTGAATGGGATGATTTCCACAGAGGTGAGTCCTGGGGCCATACTCAGCACTTTCCCCCCATGTGTTGGCTCATACATATCCTGTTTGGTTTCAGGATGGGGCATGCCAGCTGGGTCACGACCTACAATGTAGAAGTTGCTCCCAGCGATCATACGACACCTGCAGTGCCACTGAACCTGTGACAGATACAGGGTTACAAAGACATGATATAAACGCTTCTCTTGGTACATACATGTAAAATATAGATATATGATTTTATACATACTAGTGAGCTCAATGACAGCATTTCAACTTGTGGCTTGTGTGTTAAAACTTTAGCCAGGGACATTTTACCCTACTTCAGACCTACATGTGTAGATGTTATGTACTAAGAAAACTGTAGGTCTCTGCGATATCCAAGATTATCAACACTAAACGATTGGAGCCATAAAACAGATGTATCCATAGAGCCAATTATTCCAACATACCAACATCAAAATGAAGGCTGATTTATGTGACACTGGGGCAGATATATTAAGCTTTAACAAGAGATAAATCCAAGGGTGATAAGGACAGATAATCGTCCAGCCAATCAGCTCCTTACTGACTTTTTTCAAACACAGGCTGTAACATGGCAGTTAGTAGGTGATTGGCTGGACGTTTATCTCTACTTATCACCCTTGGATTTATCTCTTGTTAAAGCTTAATACATCTGCCCCATTGTTTTGTGTATTTAAGGTATGTGTTTTATTGTATGTTTGTATTACAGATGACAATGTTTTAAGGGCATTGAAATGTTGAACTAGCTCTACAGAGTGGAGCGTCTCTTTGCTAGCCCTTTTGTGTTGCATGTGTGTGGAGTATATGGCCGTAGTTTTAGGCACTGAGCGAAATAATGCAGTGAAGTTGACAGTGAAGTTGACATATAAAACCAGCACACCACCATCCTAAGTAGAATTCAATCCATTTAATGCATAAGGGGTATCAAGGCACAACAACAAATATAGCCGAATAGCATGTCCTTGTAAAAAGCTTGCCTATACATCCAGTTTGTTATTAATGGTGGCAAGCATCGCAGTATCCAGGTCACAAGACAGCCTTGATATAATACATATTCTGTCAAGGGAATGCCCCTGTTGGCCCCATATTGTTGCCGGTTTGTAATTTGGGCATTATTAATTTTGTGGTTCCCAGGGGTTACTGCTGTGTGCCCTCCTGTGACACTAGTCTACATCTTGGTATTGGCACGGCCATGGGCTACTACGGTGAGTACTGTTTATCAGTGCGGTAGTTTATTATTATTATTATTATTATTATTATTATTTTTGTGTCTGTAGGCTGTGACATAGACTAGTATTTGTGTGGGTGTGTGACAGTAAAATAGTACTAATTGTTTATATTATCTATATATTGTAAGCTTTGTTTTTTTTTCCAAAACATTTACTTCTGTTGTATTTTTTGTTTTGTTTTTGCTGTGTACAAGATATACAGTGATAAACAGTGCCTGCAGCCTAACCCTCACCCTCCCTGTTAGTGCCTAACCCTTGCCCTCTTTCTGAAGCCTAACCCTCCCCTTTTTTCATGACAATTAGGAGCAATATGGTGTGGCGTAATGTTAAAAAGGAGCTGCACAGTGTGATGTAACATGAATAAGAAGCGATACTATGTAGTGTAATGTGGGTAAGGCTCAATAAGGGGTGGTGTAATATAAGTAAGGAGCAATATGGTGTGGTGTTATATGAATTATTATAAATAATGGGGGTGGGGCACCAAATCTCCTGCTGTCAGAGAACACCATTGAGGTGAGGGATGGTGCTGGCTTCTCTTGTGATCTGTGCTGCTGGGAGAGGGGTGCTGCTAGGTCAGAGGTGGAACTATGGCTGGTGGTATGGGGTACCAGCTAAACTTTTACCTAGGGCAGTGGTTCCCAAACTGTGTGCCATGGCACTCTGGGTGCCTCGGGACCCTTGTAGAGGTGCTCGGGTAGGTGCTCCAGGACCAATCATAATTATTTATGGTCATTGTGATAGGCAAAAAACAGTGCTGGTGGCTGCCAATCAAACTATGTGAACAAACAGAAGTAAGTCCTGTCCCCTTACCACATAACTGAAGCTAAGGGTGACAAATAAACACAATTTACTTGAGAAAAATATGCTATATTTCTTAATAAGAAACATTTATACTAGGGGTGCCTTGAAAAAAAAATGATAACACTCTAGGGCACCATGATTCCAAAAGGTTCAGGAAACACTGGTCTAGGGTATCAAATTGGTTAGGGCCAGCTCTGCATTTGTGGCCATTTATGCACAAACATGCATTATTAAAGTTGTATAGAATTGTAGAACATTAGTTCACCTCAGTGGGTCCTGCATACAACATTGGTGAAGGAAATATGGCCACAATGGTTGTCTTTGGATCCAAAATGCCCTCTTCGAGTACAGCTGCGTGCTGCTTCATGCGCCACTCCAAAGGAACATCATCGTCTTTTGTCCACCCTCCCAGAGGGTGTAATAGAAGCACAGGGCACTTGTAGCCCCTACCCAGTAGGTGGCGTCTTGTGTCCTGCATCAGCAAAGCATGTCCATTATGAACTGGGTTCCGGAGCTGAAAAGCAAAAACTGCATCTAGGGACACAAAAATAAAAGAAAGGAAGGTGATTAAACGCATTTATTAACGGTTACTGTTATTAGAACTCTGTAAATAAAATGATCTGCAGTGCTATTACTCAATGTTACAGATCAAACACAAAACACACACACTCTGTTACTCAGAGGTATATAAGGACATGTTGATCAACACTGCTGTACAGTCAGCACTAGATAAGATTATCATAAAACAAACACGGAACAGCAGTGAACTCCCCCTAGTACAATGCCTGTAGGACAGAGATTACAGTCAGGTGACATATTTCCCCCTCCTCCACTTTACTACATTAAGCAAATAAAAAGAAACAGCAGTACATTCCAGGCTCTGCAATTTCTCATTACACAAATGACACGGCTAAACCCTCGATTTTAGCCAATGCTGTAAGAGAAGAGGAGGAGTTTGGGAGAAATGGCTGCATTCACCAGTTCATCTAAGGACTAGAGGAGGATTGGGGACTTGTCCAATAAACACGAGTTATGAAATATTGTTTTAAATGTATTAAGATCACTGGAAGTATCTTTTTCGTTTTATTAATTTCATAAAGGAAGCCCATAAAATAGATTTTTGCAAAATGATTTACAAATGAAAAGCAGCAAAGATCTTATTTACAAAGCAGAAAGCCCAGGGGTGAAATGTAATAGGAAGAGAGATTGAGAAAGTGAGAGATTTGGTAAGAAATCTCCTTTTATTTTTTAGGCTGCAAACATTTACACTGCAAAACCAGTTTGATTTTGAAGTGTAAATGATTGCCGCTTTAAAAAATGGTGATTTCTTACCAAATCTCTCAGTTTCTGAAACTCTCACCCTATTACATTTGGCCCCTGGTTTTACTTCTGGAACCTAGATAGTCAAGCCAGTGAGCTCAGAAGATGGGTACTGGGTGGACCAAACTAGGCTCATGTCTATACGTGTCTGCAAACTATAAAAGGACAAACTCTGCAGAAGCATGAAAAGTACCGAATAGACCAGCGATGGCTAACCTTGACACTCCAGATGGTTGAACTACACATCCCAGCATGCCCTGCCACAGTTTTGCTATTTGGCCCTGCTAAAACTGATGCAGGGCATGCTGGGATGTGTAGTTCAACATCAGATGGAGTGTCAAGGTTAGCCATCACTGGAATAGACCATCCCACTACTTTATTACAACCTCCTTTATTAATAAAGTTGTCAGGGTCCCCCTGAAAATACTGTTACTCTTATTAATATTTAGGCTCATATTAAAAATGAGGTTCAAACAGAACAGTGTTTAGCGTGTGTGGAACTTTTGTGGGTGTAGCTATACGTTACAATGCTTAGAAGGACCGGCAAAGAGTAGGTGATCCCAGGCGCTGGGGACGCCAACTGTTGGGTTCACTTAAAACACTGAACTAGTAACATAAGGCCAAATATACTAAAACTTGGACAGGTTTAAATGACCAGTCAACCAGCTTCAACTGTAACCCATTTTTTAAACCCAGCCTCTAACTTGGCAGTTAGGAGCTGATTGGCCAGTGAAAAAGTACCAGACACTTTATCACTTCACCAAGCTTACTAATTATGTCCCCTGTAACATGGCAGTTAGTAGCTGGTTGGCTGGTACTTTATAACTCTCCACTTTATCACTTTTCAAAGCTTATTACATCTTTCCCATGAGGCAGATGTACTAAGCCTTGGAGACTGATCAAATGGATAGAGATAAACTCCCCAACAATCAGCTCCTATATGTCGTTTTTAAACACAGCCTGTAACATGACAGTTAGGGGTTGATCACTCTCCAAGACTTATTTCATCTGACCCATAGGGGTAAATGTATGAAGCAATAATAAGATAAGAGTGGAGAAGTGTGCCAGTGGACGAGTTGCTTTACATAATTTTATAGCATACAAATTAACCAATCAGCTTCAAAGCTGATCTGTTGCCATGGGCAACTTCTCCGCTGGCTCACTCTCTTATTACTGCATCATACATTTTCCTCATAGTCACTTATACAGGGGGAAACTGTTTCTGGGGTGAGAGATTACATCAAGGAGGGATGGAATGCGGCACAGAATGCACAGAGAGCGTAGCAATGCACTTATTAAAGAATAGGAGTATTTACACAAAATGAAAGACTTTTCACCTGATAGTGCTACCTGCCTGCCTGTCTGTCTGTGCTACCTGCCTGATGATGCTACCTGCCTCCCTGTGCTACCTGCCTGCCGGTGCTACCTGCCTGACAATGCTACCTGCCTGATGTTACTACCTATCTGATTGTGGTAAATGCCTGACAGTGCTATCTGCCTGATGGTGCTACCTGCCTGCCTGCTTGTCTGTGCTACCTGCCTGATGATGCTACCTGCCTGCCTGTGCTACCTGCCTGACGGTGCTACCTGCCTGACAATGCTACCTGCCTGATGTTACTACCTATCTGATTGTGGTAAATGCCTGATGGTGCTATCTGCCGTATGGTGCTACCTGCCTGAAATTTCTTTCTATAATAACTCCTGCTGCTGTTGCCCTTTCAGTTTTGCTACTTTTATTATATTACGTTGCTTTTTTCTGTAACAAATTCTATATATGATTACAATTGTGTTTTACCCCAGTGTGGTATAAAACACAGACAGTCGGGATCCTGACTGTGCTCGCCACGCTGCGGGGGGGGGGGGGGCCATTGTATTCTCCCTCTATGGGGGACGGGAGCACAACGAAGCCCCTTGCGGGCTCTCTGCGGGCACAGTGGCTTGCTACGCTTGCCACCTATACTATTCTCCCTCTATGGGGGTCGTGGACCCCCACGAGGGAGAATAGCCGCTACCCGTCTGTCAGGGTTTTAGCAGTCAGGATTCCGACGTAGGTGTAATGACGGTTGGAATCCCGACTGCCAGTCAGTCATCCAGCACCCATTTTACCCAGTGCTTAGTTTTGCTCTGTATGGTATAGAGCAGTGTTTCCCAAACTCATTCTTCAAGGACCCCTAACGGTTTTTGTTATCCAGGTCATCTGTGGATCTTTAAAATGTGACCTTTAGTCCTCCTTGAAGACGGAGTTTGGAAACTGCTGGTGTATAGGAATTATATGCACAAAAAATAATAACTAATAAAAAAAAGTGCAGGTGCACCTGCACAAATCAATGTGTCTGTGTACAATAAAGCTGATTTTAAACTGCATCCCATTGATTTTGCCCTATAAACCATGACCATGAGAACGTTTCAACTTTGCCTTCAAGTTTTTTTTTCTTTTGTAACAATTTAATTAAAGGCACCTTATCATTGTGTTCTGTACTTTGTAACATGAGTTAATGCCCTGTTATAAATGTGACAGAAGTAGAATGCCAAGGTGTTTCTCCTCTGTACTTTGTACAAATGTGAAAGGGTACTATAGAGTATCTAGGTTTCACTTGATAACTCAGATAGCTGGGCACAAACTACCAAACTAAAGATAACACTATAAATATATGCTGTACTTTGCAGAGTAATGAACAATGGCAAGTCCTTGGAATGCGGGCAGAAAAGCTACAGGACTTAAGCTGGGTACACATATATACAATTGTCGGGCTGTTCTTCCGTTCTGGTTCGGACAGCCAATCAATTGTATATGTGTGTACACTGTCCCTACCAACCGATAAACGGCAAAAAACTGTCTTGACCGTCCATACTCGGTCGGTCGACGGTTCTTTGCTGTTTAATTTTCATCCGACAGGACGGCCCCATATCGGTACAAAAGTGCAGTGTGTACGCACGTCCGACCGATATGCTGCCGTCCTTGCGACTATACTGACAAAGCTGGAACGCCCATGTGGGCGTTCTAGCTTTGACTGAAAAAAAAAACCGGCGTGGGGTCCCCCCCACTGCTGTAACCAGCACCAGGCTGAAAGAGCCGGGGCTGGTATTAAAAAATCAGGAAACCCGACAAATAGGGCTTCGCTGATTTTTTAAAACCAGCCCCAGGCTCCAGGTCCGGGGCTGGTTCCCAAAATACAGGGGACAAAATGACTAGGGGTCCCCCATATTTTAAGAACCAGCCCCACGCCAAACCAGCCAGCAGGGTAATGTCACAGCCGGGGGACACTTATTATATAAGGTCCCGCGGCCAAAACATTCATCCCTACTGACCAGTCAGCCTGGCCAGGGGCCCTGGGGGAGTGGGGACCCCCCCAATGAAGGGGTCCCCCCCCTCCAGGACTTACCTGACCAGGCTGAAGCCTGGTGCTGTCCACGATGCCCCTGGGCGGTGGGCAGCGGGCTGATGGAATGGTGTAAAAAATAGAATAAAAACTATTGTTTTTTCCTGTGGAACTATGAGTCCCAGCAAGCCTCCCCCGCAAGCTGGGACTTGGAGAACCACAAGTCCCAGCATGCGGGGCATTAAAGGGCCCACTGGCACTTGTAGTTCCACAGAAAAAAAAATAGTTAAATAAATACACACTGACACATATGAAAAATAAAAGTTTAATA
Source organism: Crinia signifera (assembly GCF_055691185.1). Lineage (NCBI taxonomy): Eukaryota > Metazoa > Chordata > Amphibia > Anura > Myobatrachidae > Crinia > Crinia signifera. The sequence continues at coordinate 229,080,120 of NC_139222.1, forward strand.
CATACATACATTACACAAACACACTGATACTTACCTATCTTGATCCCATCGGTAGGTCCCAGAGTCTGGTCCGGTGGCTTGGTTCCGGGGCTGGTCCGGGTCCGGGGCTCCAGGGCTGAAGAGTCCGGGGTCCTGGATCCATAGTAATCCAAATGGGTACCTGGGGAAGGAAATCCAACTCACCTGTCTTCTGGCGACCACCACGGCATCTGCTGTTCAAGACGCGCTGCTCCCGGCTTCTGTGGTACCCGCTCTGCCTCCGCTGTATACTAGAGATGCAGAGGTCCTTCTCCCTCTGCGTCTCTGCTCAGAATGATTTCTGGCCAATCAGGAGCCGAGAAAGTTACAGGACTTAAGCTGGGTACACATATATACAATTGTCGGGCTGTTCTTCCGTTCTGGTTCGGACAGCCGTTCAATTGTATATGTGTGTACACTGTCCCTACCAACCGATAAACGGCAAAAAACTGTCTTGACCGTCCATACTCGGTCGGTCGACGGTTCTTTGCTGTTTAATTTTCATCCGACAGGACGGCCCCATATCGGTACAAAAGTGCAGTGTGTACGCACGTCCGACCGATATGCTGCCATCCTTGCGACTATACTGACAAAGCTGGAACGCCCATGTGGGCGTTCTAGCTTTGACTGAAAAAAAAAAACGGCGTGGGGTCCCCCCCACTGCCGTAACCAGCACCAGGCTGAAAGAGCCGGGGCTGGTATTAAAAAATCAGGAAACCCGACAAATAGGGCTTCGCTGATTTTTTTAAAACCAGCCCCAGGCTCCAGGTCCGGGGCTGGTTCCCAAAATACAGGGGACAAAATGACTAGGGGTCCCCCATATTTTAAGAACCAGCCCCACGCCAAACCAGCCAGCAGGGTAATGTCACAGCCGGGGGACACTTATTATATAAGGTCCCGCGGCCAAAACATTCATCCCTACTGACCAGTCAGCCTGGCCAGGGGCCCTGGGGGAGTGGGGACCCCCCCAATGAAGGGGTCCCCCCCCTCCAGGACTTACCTGACCAGGCTGAAGCCTGGTGCTGTCCACGATGCCCCTGGGCGGTGGGCAGAGGGCTGATGGAATGGTGTAAAAAATAGAATAAAAACTATTGTTTTTTTCTGTGGAACTATGAGTCCCAGCAAGCCTCCCCCGCAAGCTGGGACTTGGAGAACCACAAGTCCCAGCATGCGGGGCATTAAAGGGCCCGCTGGCACTTGTAGTTCCACAGAAAAAAAATAGTTAAATAAATACACACTGACACATATGAAAAATAAAAGTTTAATACATACATACATTACACAAACACACTGATACTTACCTATCTTGATCCCGTCGGTAGGTCCCAGAGTCTGGTCCGGTGGCTTGGTTCCGGGGCTGGTCCGGGTCCGGGGCTCCAGGGCTGAAGATTCCGGGGTCCTGGATCCATAGTAATCCAAATGGGTACCTGGGGAAGGAAATCCAACTCACCTGTCTTCTGGCGACCACCCCGGCATCTGCTGTTCAAGACGCGCTGCTCCCGGCTTCTGTGGTACCCGCTCTGCCTCCGCTGTATACTAGAGATGCAGAGGTCCTTCTCCCTCTGCGTCTCTGCTCAGAATGATTTCTGGCCAATCAGGAGCCGAGAAAGTTGGCTCCTGATTGGCCAGAAATCATTCTGAGGAGAGACGCCGAGGGAGAAGGACCTCTGCATCTCTAGTATACAGCGGAGCAGAGCGGGTACCAGCAGCCGGGAGCAGCAGGTCTTGAATTGAAGATGCCGGGGTGGACGCCAGAGGAGAGGTGAGAAGGATTTGCTTCCCCAGGTACCCATTTGGATTACTACGGATCCAGGACCCCGGACTCTTCAGCCCTGGAGCCCCGGACCCTGGGACCTACCTACGGGCTCAAGATAGGTAAGTATCAGTATGTGTGTGTAATGTATGTATTAAATTTTTCTTTTTCTGTGTTGTCAGTGTGTGTTTATTTAACTCTTTCTTTTACTGTAGAACTACAAGTGCCAGCGGGCCCTTTAATGCCCCGCAGGCTGGGACTTGTGGTTCTCCAAGTCACAGCCTGCGGGGGAGGCTTGCTGGGACTCATAGTTCCACAGTAAAAGACAATAGTTTTTATTCTATTTTTTACACCATTCCATCAGCCCGATGCCCACCGCCCAGGGGCATCGGGGACAGCACCAGGATTCAGCCTGGTCAGGTAAGTCCTGGAGGGGGGGGACCCCTTTATTGTATAAAAAGTCTCCCCCCGGCTGTGACATTACCCTGCTGGCTGGTTTGGCCTGGGGCTGGTTCTTAAAATACAGGGGACCCCTAGTCATTTTGTCACCCGTATTTTGGGAACCAGCCCCAGACCTGGAGCCTGGGGCTGGTTTTAAAAAATCAGCGAAGCCCTATTTGTCGGGTTTCCTGATTTTTTAATACCAGCCCCGGCTCTTCAGCCTGGTGCTGGTTACAGCAGTGGGGGGGACCCCACGCCGGTTTCTTTTTTAATAGGTAAAAGGGTGACTGCTGCCCTAACCCAGCCCATTATTATAATTTTGGTCACATGTGAAGTGTGAATAGCCCAAATCGGGAGAGTGTGTACGGTGGTACAATCCTTTTCTTGCGACTGTTTGGACGGGAGTACATCAGACGTCGCAAGTAAATTGTACAGGTGTGTACGCGCGTGTCGGCTGTTGTTTGTGGACGGTCCGACGGGAGTACGGTCGGCCGAACGCTTGCAAAAAAAAAGAATTGTATAGATGTGTACCCAGCTTTAATGACATGTGCTAAATTTGCATGTGAATGGGACACAGGTATAGTATCACCAGGTAAATACCACTGACAAGGGATCGTTACACTGTGCCATTGCACGCCAGTGTCCCTGGCTTCTGGGTAAACTCTGATGGCACAAACTTGTATTCAATATCATGTATATATATATATATATATATATATATATATATATATATATATATATATATATGTACAAACAGGGAAATTTGTACAGATTTTCCACTCCTTGGATCCTGGAGTTTGCTACACAGAGAAGGGTGCTGCAGCCAACAAATTAACGGCTTGAGTGCTTGCTTAACCCCTGTTTGTCTGAACAGGAGGCATTTGGAACACTGGTCAGAGATATTTTCAGTGAACTGTTCAGCGCCTATACTCACTTGTTGAAATATATATATATATATATGTCTAGTATCCATATGTCTCAGAAACACTGCCATCTGTTGGAAGTGAGTGAAGTTACATCTCTTTCTCTCTCTCACTCATGCAAAAAGACAGAGGCGCAAGGTAGCAAGCTAGCTTTCGAAGCTTTTGCTTTGAGCGGGCTTACTAGTAAATGTTATATGTACTATAATCATATCCCCTCCTGGGATTAACCCTACTCCTATGACATTTATACTGTGTTTAACATACAGCATATATATATCATTTGGAACAGGGAGATTTGTCCATATTATACGTACACATTGCAATAGGCCATCACCACATGCTACTGTAACTTTTTTAATTCCTTGCTCCATTCTAGAAGAGATTATAAACACTGATGCTGAGCTCTATTGTGCCAGATGTAATGGGGTGCGATTCCAGCTGGCCAAACTCATGCGTTTTATTAAAGGGGATGTCATTTACAAGCCATGGTTTTGCCTTGTAAATGACTGATTGTCATGATTGGACGCCATTTGATGCCAGCATAACTAGAAATAATAAGTGGATTGATAAATCTCTGCAAATGCCTTATGTGATTGTATGTAAAAGGTTGATTCATTTTCGCCTCAATAGATTAATAGCTTGTGGCCTATCTGTGAACCCAATGGGGATGAACAGATGTGGAGCGGTTTCCTGGAGGAGTCAGGTTATCAAATAAGGCTCTGAGACCCCTTGTAAACCAGGTCTCATCATAAATCAGGCCTGGGTTGTTGTTTTTTAAAACATTGTAACTCACAGCCCGTGACTAGCGCTGGTGTGCAAGTTTCCCTGGCCAAATTCCCAGGAAAATTTGCCAGAATTTCGACCCTACTAGCTAGCAGAGTTGCTCTGGCTGATGTGAAAGAAAATTACCCAGGAAGGGGGGTCCGGGCAGCAGGTGGCGGGACCTGTGGTTCAGACTGCGTGGATCAGCGCATCGGCAGCTGGGAACCTGCAGCTCTATTTGCCAGGCAGTGGGGTGGGAAGCACTGCTGGATTTGAAAACATATTGAAAAGACTGGCCGGACGCTCTCCGCCACCCACCGCATGAACCCTGCTGTCTGGACACAGCTGCCCCCGTCACACAATAAAAAAGCAGGGACTAGGCCGGTGTGAAAAGGGGCCAACCCGGGAACGTCCCTGCTAGAGACCTGGACTGTAAAGGCCCCCATACATTAGGCCGACTTGTCCTAGGGACAAGTCGGACCCAATTTACCTGTGAGCCGCCCGGCAGCTCCCCGGGAGGCTCACATACAATTTGGCACTTGATGTGCCATTTTTTACATGGGATAAATCGCATGCGATTTATCCCATGTTAAAAAAAACCCGGGGAGCTGCAGGGCGGTGAGGAGTAGTGGGGGCGGGCAGCGGCAGTAGTGGGGGCGGGCAGCGGCGGCGGTGGCGGGCAGCGGCGGCTGCGGTGGTGGGGGCGGCCAGCGGTGGGGGCGGCCAGCGGTGGTGGTGGGGGCGGCCAGCGGTGGTGGGGGCGGGCGGCGGGTGCGGTGAGCGCTGCTGACCTGGCCGGGCAGTGTACTTACTTACATAGCAGCAGCGGGGACGGGCAGCGCAGTGGCGGCTATTAGATTTTGAAAATACTTGTCAAATGACCGGCCGCTCTCTGATTGGCCGGAGAGCTCTCAGCCAATCAGAGAGCGGCCGGTCATTTGACAAGTATTTTTAAAATATAATAGCCGCCACTGCGCTGCCCGTCCCCGCTGCTGCTATGTAAGTAAGTACACTGCTCGGCCAGGTCAGCAGCGCTCACCGCACCCACCGCCCGCCCCCACCACCGCTGGCCGCTGCCCGCACGCACCACCGCCCGGCCAGGTCAGTCAGCCGGTGCTCAGGGACCCGCTGCCCGCCCGGTGTCTGCATGCATATGCCTGTCAGGTGGCAGGCATATGCATACAGGGAGGTCGGACGTGATCGTATGTACAGACCGTCCGACCTCCCTGATCCGGTCCGATGCGCACGGGACCGCGCATCGGATCGGATCAGACATCACACACATACGATTTTGGGCCGATTTCATCCGATTATCGGCACCAAGTGCCGAAATCGGATGAAATCGGACCAAAATCGCATAGTGTATGGGGGCCTTAAGTCCCTGCATTTTCTGGTGTGAAAGTGGTATGACAGATACTTAGGTGAGGGGGTTGGCTTATTACAGGGTCCATTGTCCAGCAGTGAGCTGGTTAAAATTCCAAGGGTGGGAGCTGCTGCAGCTGAGGGCTATATCTGTCCCTTTTCACTGGGAATGGAGTGCATTTCTTAGGGACCACAGATACACACTCGAAATTAGCATACCACCCATTTAGTGAAAGTCCCCCACAACAGAATTACCTAACATCATTTGAGTAAGTGAGTTAGGTTTTATGTCCTTTTATTTTGTTTGAGATTGTACTACTCTGTGTATATTCTTAAAATATATATAACCATTTTTGTAACTAAAGCTCTGGAGTTTTCTTGGAAATAAATAATTTACTTTTCTAGTCCTGATTATGTGCTCTTATGATTCAAGCCTAGTGTGGCTTATTCTAACCAGTTTTTCCCGTTATACTGTGTGTTCAGGTGCGAGCAAAGCGTACCTTGTGCAGTGGTAGCACTAAACCAAGCTTTGCTGGTGGCAAAATACTGTATATGTATAACCCCTTGTGACCCCAAGTCACAGCCGATGCTACTCAGATTGACGTATCTGGAGAAGCGTCCGGTAGGTCCGTGACTCTGATCCTTTAAAAAACTGAGATCATTACACCCCATTACATCCAGCCCGTCATGTGGAATGAATGGTAGGAGCATGATAAATGCGTGTATCATACATGTATTGTCTGTCTCCAGTTCATATTAGGGGTAAATAAATGTATGTAACAAAGAAGCAGGTGGTCACACAGTCACAGCAATACACGGAATGCTATATAATGTCTGCAATCTTCATTTCTACTTCCTGGGATTCCCCTATTTCTTGTAGTGAATCTCTTTTATATTGTTTGTTGTACTGCTCTTTGTAGCTCCTGGCTAGTGTAGGAAATCTAGTTTTGCATTAATCAATGCTCACATATAAATGCATCTTCTGGCCATATAGACTCTGCCAAAGGTTCCCTAACACAGTCCTAAAGGCACCCGAACGATCCAGGGTTTAAGTAATATATATCCACGCTTGGCCACAGGTGACTGAATTAGCACCTCAATCAATCTGATATTACCACCTGTACTGAGCCATGATATACCATTGGGGTACCTTAAGGACCGCGTATGGGAACATCTGGTCTACACGCTTCAAGATCAGTTTTAAAGAAGTAAAGCCACTAGAGATGTAATGGATGCAGCTTTGAAAAAATTGGTAGCTCTAGTAATAAACCTAGTAGTCCACTTCAACGTCTTCAATAAATTAGATTTTCAAATATCCTTGTGCCCACCAAACTGCAAACTTTTGTATGTTGTAATAACCATCCTGTAACAAGTGAGAGACTAAGCCAACATAACATTCTTTTACCTGCATTCATTTCTTTAGCTTTCTGTTTCAACTCAAGAGGTGTAAGACGGTATTGATCTAAACCATCTTCCCACCTGATTCTTTCCAAAACCTCAAGTTCTCCACCAACCAGCCAATCTCCACTTGCCAGCACCATCTGAAAGGAAAAATGTTTGGTTTATTCTTCACTGTCTATTATTGGTGCGTCTCCCTAATGGGTTCTATAAGGATTGCAATATAAGCAACAAATATCATATCACATTACAATGCTGTGTGTACTGTAAAGATGACACTAGAATGCTCTGTGTATTTATAATGGGACAAATTGTATAAAGGGTTCTAGAACCTGGCACATACAGGTAGTTGAGTTATCTCTGCATTGTACATTGTTCTCTAGAATGCTCCCTGTGTTGTACATCTGTCACTAGAATGCTCCTTGAATTGTATGTCAGTCACTAGAATGCTCCTTGAATTGTATGTCAGTCACTAGAATGCTTATTGTGTTGTATGACAGCCACTTGAATGATCCCTGTATGTTATGTCAGTTAATAGAATGCTTCCTGTATTGTACATGTCACTAGAATGCTCCATGTATTGTATGTCAGTTACTAGCATACTCCTTGTATTGCAGATCAGTAACTAGAATGCTAACTGTCTGTCATAGTGTACAAATTATAATATTATAATGTACTTTACATGTTATATGATCCTAAATGAAATTTAATACAAGTTGAGTATCCCTTATCTGAAATGCTCGGGACCAGAAGCGGATTGGGAACTAAAAGTGGCCCTGGAAAATTTTGTAGCTGTGGCCTGACTGTGGCCAGAGGTATGACATGCGGTGTAGCCATGGCAGCATCACGGGATGGCAGAGTTGCTGTACTGCAGAAATGGAAGTACGGAATGCAGGCGTCATATACATGTAATCCAACCAGGAATCTTCCCAGTGAGACCTATGGCCAATTCGCCCTTTGTCCCACTTGATACTTTATGGGATTGTGTGCCGTCGACATAAAGGCCCTTATTCTGGTTGACTCGCAAGGCTGAGAATTTCGCAGCCTTGCGAGTCCACCAAAAGCCGCACGCATGGCAGCCCCCCCCCCCCCCCCCCCGTTTGCGAACCGCAATCTCCATACATTTGCAACCTTGGGTGCTGGGGAGAAATCATTTTATGGTCTCCGACAATCGAATGATTTTTCCAGCGCTCGCAGCGTCTTACCTCTACAAGCGCCCTGTGCGGGAAGCGGGTGGGCAGCTGACATCAGCTGTCCACCCCCAGCACCCGCGTCACCCGGGCCATTTGCATGGTAACGCCCATGAAATACTGGGTGTTCCCATGGGCTCTGCCCCCTGCCGCTGCCCCATGCCCCTCGCTCGCACTGCTAGGCAGTTCGCCATGGCCGCTCGCCCCATGCAAATGCGCGGTGGACTGATTAAATCAGAATAAGCCCCAAAGTGGACATTGTACATGGTTCTTCATCTATGGGGATGTATGTGTTACAGCACTGAATGTTATAGGCACTGGCATTGTTCCTAATCAAATTGATTGTTCAAATTTTAAAGCACAAAGGAATATGCAGGTGCTGTTTAAGCAAATGTTACTAATACCCCTTTCAGACAGAAAAGTCTGGAAATCCCGGCAAATACACGGCATTTCAAATGCCGTGTCAATTTGCCGGGAGCAGCCTGACCCCCCTTCACACAGAAGAACAAATTACCGGGTTGAAAATCTACCCGGTAATTTGCTGAACAACACTGGTATTTCTTCTGTGTGAAAGGGTCAACACGGGTCATAAATCCCGTGTCCTCGACCCTGGTCAATTTACGACACGGGTGTGCCCTTTCACACAGAAAAAGGACCCGTGTATTTAATGAAATTCCCGGGTGGAACTGCTTCACCCGGGTATTTCATTTTCTGTGTGAAAGGGGTATTAATAAATATCTCCTTTGTCTTGTTATATTTATTATTTCATGATTGTTCAATTTTATTTTATAGTCCCCATTACATTGGTTATACATATATATAATTTTAATGAGTTTATTGTTTGCTATATCATTGTGCTTTTACTCTTGATTACAGTCATGACTTATTGGTTTATAGCCATTGTTAGGTTATATCTGTGACACTTTAGTGCTGTGATATCTTTTGTCACTCTAGATACATTTAATAAAAGGAAATAGAAGTGTGTAAGTTCATTTAAGGCCTATTTCACATTGCAAAATCAAATCTAAAAAAAAATAACAACTAGTTAATGATTAAAGCTCCCTGAATGGTGTTTTTCCAAAATTTGTTAGAAGGTGCTGAGTACATACACACCCCCATGACCCCTCCTGGTGTGAGGCCAAATTGGCAACTATCATCATACAAGATTTAAAAAAAGGGTGGAACCTGATGTGTGCTTTTTGATTTCAGCTCTGTCTCCACATTGGATTTTAAAGATAAGACCTCAAGCGGTCATGTTTACAATTCTGTTTGAGCTAATCTAATGCCTGCTTTATACATATGCTTGGTGGCTTGCTAAAGTAATCCAAATGATGAATCGCTGGAACTACAGACTACAAGAATAGCTGCCTGTCATATAGTGTGACAGGTGCAGCGGACAGCAGCAGGACTGCACAGCGGGATGATCACCTCCTTAGCCCACTTCCTCCCTGCTTTGCATCCCTGTGCTGAACGGTTCTGCCGGCCCTGAGTCAACCCAGGGCGCTGATGTGATCTGTAGGAACATGGGGAGAGCAATGAGTAGAGGATGGCTTTGGAATTAGAGAGCTACTGCTACTTACTGTGTTTTGATATTGTGGGCTATTGTCTATCTACTTATCTACTTCTATCAATATGGGGGCGGATTTTCAAAATATATATGTGTTTGTATGGATGCGTCACAGGACATTGAAGGATTTTGAAGGAAAACTCAGGACATGACACTGATGTCCTGTCTTCCTTCAAAGTCAAGTGAGTGCCGCAGTTTTTTCTTTTCTTTTTCTAGTGTACCTGTAAGGATTCTGGGAGTATCCCCGGTACCCTAACTCCGTTGCCTCTGACTGGAATCGACGGACGTGTGCGGTGCTAGGCTTCACCTGGGCCCGTCTCGGCTGAAGGGCGAATTAGGTCCGCCCCACTCCGCTACAGGCAGGTCTTAGGAAATGACAACACGTCCGCCGAGGCCAGGAGAGAGCAAGGGGCACAAGCTAGCTAAATCCCTATACCGGGGTACTCCCAGAAGCCCAAAGAAGAAATAAGGCTGAGCGGGTGACACTGACTGGCAACAATGCAAGTGAGATATAATACAATGAAATGGCAACAATGCTAATGAGATGTTATATAATGAAATGGCAACAATGCTAATGAGATGTTATATAAAGAAATGGCAACAATGCCCAGAAGAAGATAACGTAAAATGGCAACAATGCTAATGAGATGTTATATAAAGAAATGGCAATAATGCCCAGTGACACCGTGTGTCAAAACTGTGTAAAGAGAAAGACGGGGCTTCCGGCAGGAACCAGGACCAGGAACACGATCTGACACAGGCTGACAGAACGCTATAACCGGCGTCTGTCTGAGAGAGACGCCGGCTTATATTTTGAATTTGCCGCCCCCTGTGTGACGTCACATCCGGTCCGTCCTGCAGAGTCTTCCCCCTGCAGAGACGGCCGCGGCGGAAGTTCGGGGCGTTGCCAGTGATGCGTCCCAGGAAGATGGCCGGCGTCCTAGCAGCGCAGAAGCTGCTGATGGATTAGGACAGCGGCGGCGCCTGGGACGGCGTCTAACAGTACCCTCTAATGGCACCTGGGCAAGTTATTTACACTGCACGTGTAGTGCCGACTGTACTAAATAATACTTGCTGCAAGCATTTCCCCTTCTCCAAGCCACATTCACCATGTATGCACTGCTTACAGCAATTTATAGTAGGCTTTGAACTCACACTTCCTATTGGTTCCTTGCACATCTGACCATGGTTTAATGCCCAAAAATCTAAAATCATGCACTTGGGTCTCAAAAAAAAACAAAAAAGACTAAATTGTGACTGTTCCATGACTGTTTCACAAGCTGCGGCTGCGATCCCATTGCAAAAAACATGGCTCTCAAATCTTCTGACGACCATGCTGCATGACCATAGGGTCCGATGTCTGCATCTAAAAAAAAAACGGCAGATCTCAGACGCCTCCAGTGGGCATCTCAATACACAATCCGGCAGCTGTGGCCTTTACATGTTTTTGCACAGCCCCTGTGTACTGACATGGCACTATATTATTCCATAAGTATTTTGGAACTAGGTGTGAACACTCTTGACATTTGTTGGGGGATTGGTCTCTTCCCTGGTATCTGTACCATTTCTACACATCTTACACACAAATTAATTATATTTTTAAGTATAATATACAGTATATTAATAAGTCTTATTTTTTAATTATAAGTGATACTTTAGTTAATCCCAGGTAACAATCCATTACAGCACCCGTTAGATTACTATATTCTATTCTAACACATATAACTGTAGTCACCGTGTACACTTACTTTGACATGCGGATGCTGAGAACAAGTAGTGCCCCACACTCGTGCGCATCTCTCTTCTTTTCTATGCTCAAAAAACTCTGGGTTCCGCAAAACAGCCACGATTTTCCCATTATACGACAGAGCAAAATCTTTACTGTCACTTAGTCTTTCCTTGTCTTCGCTGGTGACAGGCAGCACAATGGGAATGCTCAGGTTGATGACACCCCCTGAAAACACAATCTATTTATTAATACAACGTGCAAGTTCAGGACAAAGGTTCTAGCAGCTGTCCACGGACGGAATCAAAGAGAATTCCGCTCATTTCACTGCCACTAAATAAATGCTCCAGGATTCTGCTGACATTTACATTTGTGATATAAATGGCCGGTTTGTACTGCAGTGCTGAGATTACTTTCATCATTAAATATAAAATTATCCCTTCACGCCCTAGTAGGGTATTGAATACCACCTTTTTTTTATTTCTTTTTTTTTAAACTCTTGTCGACCTTCCAACCCTGTCGAGCTTCAGTGGACAACCTTATTTATGTCGACCTTCATACTAGGGACCGTATCCCTTAATTATATATAACACTCATCATTTAGATCACCTAAAGCTATAGTATGACCTTTGAGGTTGTTATGCAGCACAGTCTAATATAGACATGACGGTTCGGTTTTGACTTGGTTCTTCATGCCAAAATGTAATCTGAAAATGAGGCTAAACGTCATCTTTCAGGGACAACTAGATTTTCACTGGCTATCCCAAAAAGTATTTGTGGAAAGATGATGTTAGCCTCAATTTGAGGTTCAAATTTGGCGGGAAGAACCAAGTCCAAACTGAACCGCACATCTCTAGTCTAAAATAATAGGAATTAGTTTGCTTACTAAAAAAGACCTGTATTAAGCTGCCATTAGTGTCAGAAGTTGTATTGGTTTAATATGCAGATATTGTAAGTATCTCTCAACAGGCCAAATGTGGAAAGATCCCAATAATTTGGTATGACTGTCCCTGTATTTGCTGATCATCTATATACAGGTATATGTCTAGTGTCTGTTTGTGTGTCTTGGAAACACTGCCATCTGTTGGCAGCGAGTGAAACTGCATCTCTATCTATCTCACACATGCACAAATACGGGCAATCACAAGGTAGCGGACTAGCTTTCGATGCATTTGCTTCGAGCGGGCTTAGTAGTATACTAATAAGGGACGTGGACACTTGTTGGAAATGCTGAAAATAAATAAACAAAGTTAAACACATACAACTCCGAATAATAAAAATGCATTGCTAATCATCAATAGTCCGATTTTGTAGCAGCTCCATATCTATAAGGAACATGGCTCATTTATAGTGTACAGTTATTATGATTCTGTTTTACGTGTCCAATTTTATGGCAATGTCACAGAACTACAGTATTGTGCTATATTAGTGTTGAGCGAGCAATTGCCTTTATTGTGATAGCTGTACACTATAAATGTTAATATGAAGCTCCATTTGGTACACAGATTATTGAAAGGTGGCATTAATCCATCAAAGGGTGAAGTGGACTAATGAGAGACTCTACATCTTCCCCCTATGTTAGATGTAGGCCATCCTTAAAAAATTAAGAATTAATGAATACAGTATAGGGATGGTACATTTGTTGTAATGAGTTTTGCATTATAATAGATTTCTTATGTTTAAATTCACTGTTTTTTGTTAAATTGTGTAATAACTAATGTAATATATACCACCCCTATACTGATGCATTTGTTATTTGAAAATAATGAAATTAAACTGACGTATGACGTGCAATAGGATTGATCTAGAACATTCATCTTTACATCAGATAGTACTTGTCATTACACTAAGTGAGTTGCATTTACAGAATGGGTCTTCGTTAGGAAGATGCTGTGCTATTATTCTACAAGTGCAACTCACTTCAATCTATGTGCCAGCAAAATTAAATGACTGGCATTGCCATTGTACGCGGATCTTTGGAATTTAAGCGGCTGAACGTGATTTGGTACAAATACCTGTACAACAAAGTAAACTCACCAAGAAACTTTGGGAATGATAAATCTGAGTTATGCATGGCATCTAAAGAAAAGTACAGTTTGGATAAATCGCATTATAGATAACGTATACTGTGAACATCTAATCAGCAAATATTATCTAGATTGAGTAGTAGAAATAAATATTTGTCATTCTAGAACCTAGGACGCTGGACTGACATATACACAAGAAAGCTGTCCATGGGTGAGCTATTGATTATGATTGAAATCCAATCACAATCCACTCGTTATCGATAAGGGAGGGTAAAGAAAGCTGCAGGGGAGGATATACAGACCTGTAACAGATTAGAGTTGTCTGAAGGTGGAAAGGGGAGACTGCAACTCTTATCTATGACATTTAGAACATGCAGGTCGACCGGTATAAATATATCAACGGCGGAAATAAAGGTCAGTTCAGACTCAGCAACCATGGGGTGATTTCTCTCCGCTTCGAGTTCACATCCCCTCGCATGCTAGTTAGGGGATTCGGTGGGGGCTACCTTTGGGTGGCGATACCCTATAGAAACCTATGGGCTTCTATCGCTGCCAGCTGCCCGCTCCAGACTCCTACCCCCCCTCCCCGTCCTCCGTGCTTCTGCTCCTCCCCCTCTCAGCAACTTGTCACAGCCGGGATGTCCTTCCGGCTGCAGGGGGGAGGAGGAGATGCCGGGTACCGCCGCAGAGCCCAGGAGGTGTACATATGCGCTAGCATCGTGGCAGGGGCGTGGCGAGGGCGGCAATGTATGTTAATACATCCCGACCTTAGTATGCAGGATAGCCAAGGCTACGCACAACCATTCAGCATAAAGCTACTGAATGAAACTAATGAACATGTATCTTCTTACTGGTGACTGCGCTAACAATTCTGATAGGCCTCATATTACTAAAGGGATAAGTGTAGCCATAAACGCAATCATTTTATCATTCTGTTACAGATATAGATATTCTGTTACTTTACTGTATTACACCATAAAGGGGACCCTTCATAGGGCAGTATTTGCCATGTTATGAGCACTGTGCTTGTTCATGACACTGACATATTGATTCAAAACAATAAAGAACACAATATAAAACAAAATAAGCATTACCATCTAAAAGGGTGTCAAAATGAAGGACTTGCAGGTATTCTCTCTCACGCATGAAGCCCTTGAGCGGTGTAGCCCAACCTTCACTCAGCACTTGCACCCACTGGAGGTCCACCTGGACAAACATGATGGCATTTAATTAAAATCCCCAAATCTGTTAATACAGGTAGAAAGCTGTATATAAAATAACTGCATGCGCCCATATTCCTATGATAAAATCATATATTACAGTAGCTGCAACATCGTCAGAGACAGGTTTGCCTTCTAAAGTCATATGACTCATAAGAGATTGCCCACCACACTTCTAGATATCAAGGTGGTACCATAAGATCACATGGTTGTCGCCCTGAAACACCCATTTTTGCATAAAGTCAGATCCAGAGTTCTGTATAATTCTGATACATAGAAATGTGTAAATGTGTGTCTATGCATACGTAAGATTCAAAAACTGGCCATTTGCATTGCATGCACCGAGGTCTGTCCGACTCGTGCATAACAGACTTGCATTCAGCATTGGCCCCTTTTTGTGACATACAGGGGCCAATGCTGAATGCAAGTCTGTTATGCAGATGCTTCTTGCGTGTTTGTCAAACTGCACATGCCCCAGAGCCAAGCACTCACAGGTAAGGCCGATGTGCGGGGCCACGTATCGCTATGGCCCCTACACATGAAGCGGTGTAGGGGCATTTTCTAAGCAATCTAGTGAGATCACTTAGAAAATGCCCTGAAATTGCCCCATGTGGAGCCCCATAAGGTCCCCCCCCCGATGACTAAATATCTAACTCATCACAAATTGATCTGTGGTCGCGCATGCATGTGGCCACAGAGCTTGCAGTGACATTCATCTCCACCCATAGGAAGTAATGGGACTCCAGAAATCAACACCATCTGAAGATGACATTGGTTCGGCAGCCCTATCAGGGCATTAATATTGAATAAATTTGTCACAAAATATATGCTGAAACCTGCATTTTGGACCATAAAGAAAAATGAAGTGCCCCACCATTATTGAGATAATTAGTATCACTTGTGGATATTTTAAAATGTGTCGGTCAGTAATGATTGCTGCATAGGAATATCCTGCACTGTTAAGACTCATTGGGGAAAATTTACTAAGATGAGAGTTGTATGGGATGTTGCTATGGGCAACCAATCAGATACTATTATCCACTAGAAGGTTCTGAATAAATAAGAAGTAGATTTTGTTTGATTGCCCATAGCAACATCCCATGTAAATTACAACTCCCATCTTAGTAAATTTCCCCCATTGTCTCCACTGAATTTGGAGAAACACCGGTATATAGGTTCAGGACTCTTCACTCACAGAGATGATTTTGAAACATTTTACCTTTGTAATCTTGACTGAAGGCAAGTTATTGGCTTCTTCTAGGACCTGATCAAACCTATTCTCAGGTACAAACAATTCATGGACTTCCTTTGTAGCTCCTGATGGGACAATTGCCTGCATAGAAGATGTACATCATCTGAATCCTTGTTATAAACACTAACATGTCCCAATCCAAATCATTTACATACTGTACTCATTGGCTGAAATGGCAATGCTAATTAGTGTAATGATATATATCTACGGTATATGGTATATATTAAGTGAACATATTTCTTCATTTTAGTTGTACATTGGAGGTACACACCGCGCTATAACCAAGGTAATAAATTTAGAGAAAGGAATAGTGATCTGACGCTGAGCACAATAATGTAGGACAAGCTGTTGAAATATACAGGAACACGCAAAACGAAGGCATCTGAGAGTGCCGTAGTATTGCGTGTACACTCCAAATCATTCTTTCATCTTTTCATTTTTAGAAGCTTTAGTAAATGTATCCCAAACACTGTGCTGTACGGACTTCAATGGCAGTGTGCTCCCATTGGCAGCACTCTCTGCTAATCACACACAAATAAGCCAATCCCAGGGTGAGGTACCTTCTCCACCTGGGGCTGCCAGTCCAGGCTGCAATCCAAAAATAGAATGCTTCTGTTAAGAAGCCTCTCCCATTTTCTCTGATAGCTTGTACCCCAGCAGATGCAGTCCATAGAAGCTGGTGCTGATGCACATGTGCTAGACTGCCAGGTGTTTCTGTGCATGCGCAAGGTGTGTACACACGATGCGATTGCCTTACCATTCCATCCCGATTAGATCGGTATTGTATCAGGAACGAATCGCACGGCAAGCAAAACGCATTCGATTTCGAGTATATAGTACAGAGCTATCTTACCTGCACAGTCTATGTTTTCTGTTCGATTTTCACTAAACAGGAGCGCGCATCGGGGTCGAATTCTATTAGATTTTGACTATATAGTCAAAACCTAATAGAACGTTAGTCAGAATTGCACAGTGTGTGCACTACATCAGCACCTGCAAGATCCAATGCGGGTACAGTCTACAGACATCACGGGCAGCCCCCACTCATTCAAGAAGGATCCGTCACTGCTTAGCAAGAATCTCTCCCCCAACAAGCCTGACAATACATTTTAATTTCCGCTTCCCACCCTGCAACATGATTTTTGCCAAGGGGCAAAACTGCACCTTGCAGATTAATTTACTCCCAATTAAACCCCCCCCGATATATGTATGTATATGTATGTATATGTGGATGCAACAAAAAAAAGCCACACAATATTATTAATTTACCCAGTTAACAATTTCATGCGAATCTGCAGCAATTTCTTACTTAGAACTGCATAATCATGAGTTAATGTACCATTCCGTGCCTTATCGGGCCAGATGTACTAAGCCTTGATAAGTGATAAAGTGCAGAGTGATAAAGTACCAGCCAATCAACTCCTAAGAGTCACATTACACAATGTGTTTGAAAAATGACAGCTAGGAGCTAGTTGGTTGGTAGTTTATTACATTCCATTTTCTCAAATCTTAGTACATCCACACAGCAACTGAAGTGCTGAAATTAGCACAGTACACGCACCCCATGAGTCCTTGGGGCCCACCAGCTGAACATCCCAATATAGCATATTGAAATACAGGTTTAGTGGTAGCTTAAGATGGGGCTCTCATTCATATTAAATTAAAATGCAGCCTTGCATTAATAAAGATCTTAGTCGATGTTAAGATTCTCTGTGGGAATATTAGTCTTGATAAATTGTCTTTGATGCTTTAATGTAATTAATCTGACATTTCTGTATTGATTGAAATGAATGAATCACAGTTCTATTTCCGTGAAAGGATTTAGCAGTTTCCTGATTATTTATCTGCAGGTTAAAAAACATATGTCAGCATCTTAAACAAAATCGCAATACTTTACATTCAGCGCTATAAACATCCCAATGATTACTTCTGAAAGAACAGTGTTTACCACAAAGTCTTAGATGTGCCTTAAAACTTTTGATATGTGTGTACTATTTGTGGTATACACAGGATGAATAAAAGTAAACACCAACGGAAGTAACGTAATACAGCGAACCTAATTTTATTGCACAATAACGACCATCGTCGATCCGCGTGCCTGGCATCAGCAAGTCTGTATGCACCTGCAGATGGCGGTCCTCCAACAGGTCCCGTCGCTCAGGACAACTGACCGGGTTCACATCGTCTAACGTGTGCCCAGTTTTAAACAAGTTTTCAGGCACCAGCTGCACTACCATGGACTCTGGCTTTATGTCTACTGTATATGAGCAGGCCTACATACACAGATGCATACCCTGCACAAATGGGCCTATTGCAGTATTCAGGTGTACAGCCGTACTAACAATAATTACAGCAGATAGCGGATTTGAAGCACACCATACAGATGATCATCCGCTTAGCGATATATGCAGCATATCAAGCAAATGTAATAAACCTGGTACAGTGATAAATTAGTGATAAAGTGGAAGGTGATAACACACCAGACAATTAACTTCTGACTGTTATTTTTCAAACACAGCTGATTGGCTTTATCACCTTCCACTTTATCACCTTACCAGGCTACTAATACTTCTGCCCCATAGTTTCCTGGAGCTGAGTACTACACAACTGTGGAAAGATGCGCAGTAGCAACCGTTGGTGGCCACCTTGGTAAGGATACCCTATGCCTCAGTAAAGGTAATGTGGAGATAGCACAGGAGCACCCTCTAATGCCAATAGAATGATACAATAAATCTGTAGGATTCTACTTTACCTAGTCAGCTACAGTACAAAAACAATCTGTTTTTAAGCAAATAATTTGCTGCTTCGTTATATTAGCATTTTAGGATTTTAGGGCACAAAAAGAAAACTGTACGAAAAAAATAGGAGTTTAAAAACGTATGCAAGTATGCTCACCAGCCCTGGTTCTCATGCCCATGCTCCTCAGCACTGGCATACCTTATGTGGGTGCTACTTACCCCTGCAGTTAGGCCACACCCCATACAGAATCCAGGCCCCGCCCTGCTGGCTCATGGCTTGCTAGTGTTTACAGTATGTCAGAGTATAAAATCATGTCTTATGTTTATATGCTTAGGAAGACTTTGTAGAAGAAGTTGATATCTCAATCTTTGCTAATGCATTCAAATGTTATCTCACCTTCTCTTGTAGCAGCTCCACTATCTGATGGATACAGTCGTTTACGCTGTGAAGATTTGTCTTCAGGACAAGTTCTGCGGCATCTGGCCTCTCATATCCAGAGTCAATTCCAGTGAATCCTACAAACACACATAATATAGTATGTCAGTAGCTAGAGGACCTACATTTATAAATAAGGTAACATTTATAAATAAGGTAACATGCAGTAGGCAATCGTGTCTGGTTGCAAGTGATATAGAAGAGTTTTTTCCAAAGTGCTAAATATCTCATCATTTGTGCCTTCAGCTGTTCCTGTGCTCCCACAAAACGCACGCACTCACAACTTGTAAGTTTATAGGGATATGTATTAAGGTGTGGAAGGCTGTTTAAAGATAATATAGTGGTCTATGTACTAAGCCTTGGGGCAGGATGAATTAATCGCATCCGCCACACACAGCTTGCATATCGGTGATCACCAACATCCTATGCATGAAGGAAATCACAGCGCTTTGAAAAATATATTTTTTGGGGAATTTTTTAATTGTAATTTGGACTATGAAGTATGCCTAAAATCTAACAAAGTACATTTAGATTGGCCCATTTTTTCATACTGCTGTGACATTCCCATCTCATTAAGGATCTGATTCTGGTTTACTCACTAAGCAGCGTAAATTTGCTGTCTAGGGAGTCTTTTACTGCCGCCGCCGTGCACACATCTCCGCCGCATTGCGAATGGACATTTTGCATAAATACCCACCATTTTTGTGTGAACACCCAGGGAATGCATGGCGTCCCCATGCGAACGCCGCCTGCCTGCCTCCATCCCACCCCCCTGTGCAAGTTCCTGAAGGTGTCCACACAGCAGCCCAGAGGCTAAACATCGGACTCCAGTGTGAATATGCCGGGGCCCTAATGAACCAGAATCAGGCCTTAAATTGGTTATCAGCACTCCACTAAGTGACAGTAGTCGAGAAACAGTTAATCAACACTTTTTGTGTATGAACAGTTATCTTTTTCCTACATTCCAGATTTTAGAGCATTCAGTGTAATTGGAGGTGTACTTAGTTCTCCTAAAAAAAAAGTCAGAACTTATATTCCAAGTCTTTGGCAGTGGGCTGTACATGATATGTAATGTATTGCCAACCTGACCTGAAGCCAAGTGTGCTACCGGTACTTGTGTATTTTGGCGGCGCCCATCGCATCGCATACCATAACGCATGCGATGGTATGCGATGCGACACGATATCGTACGATAGTGCACAATGGCATACAATTTTGAAATTGTATGCCATTGTACATGGCATACAATGCCATACGATGCGATGCGAATAAACATTGTATAAGCACCCTAATGGGTGCTTATACAATGTTAAGCACCCTAATGGGTGCTTACAATGTTAAATGCACCCCCACGCCACCCCCCCACTATAAACGTGAACCCGAAGCGTGGCGAGCGCAGCGAGCCCGCGAGGGGCGGCGGTACGCGTCCTACGACCTTTCATACCCCCACTATCCACGTCGGCGTGGAGTTGAGAATAGAATAGTGTGGCGAGCGCAGCGAGCCACTGAGCCCGGAGCGTGGCGAGCGCAGCAAGCCCCGCGAGGGGACGCGGATACCTGTGAAGCCCGCGAAGAGACGCGTTTACCTGTGAAGGGGCTCGCTGCGCTCGCCACGCTTCGGGCTCGGTGGCTCGCTGCGCTCGCCACACTATTCTATTCTCAACTCCACGCCGACGTGGATAGTGGGGGTATGAAAAGGTCGTAGGACGCGTACCGCCGCCCCTCGCGGGCTCGCTGCGCTCGCCACGCTTCGGGTTCACGTTTATAGTGGGGGGGTGGCGAAGGGGTGCATTTAACATTGTAAGCACCCATTAGGGTGCTCAAAAGCACCCTTTAGGGTGCTTATACGATTTTTTATCGTATAGGGGGTCAAAATCGCGTTGCATCGCATCGCATGCCATCGGGTACATGGCATGCGATGCGATCCGTTCATCGTAAGACGGACATCGGGGGCGCCGTCAAAATACACAAGTACCGTGCTACCTTATATGGATTCAAAACTAATAGTTTTTCAATTTTAATTGAGGTGGAAATAGTTTTTCCTCGTTATCTCCTGACATATAACTTTTATATATTAGAAGCCACCACCAATTGGCCAACATGCCGGTCTACCAAGGTTTACGATCATACATTTGAAACGAGCATCATCATGACACACATATTTCATTTTCATATTCACCTTTTATTTGTCCAGCTCGGGCTTTCTTGTATAAACCCTTCACATCTCTACTTTCACAGATGTCTAAAGGAGCATCCACAAAGATCTCAAAAAATGGCAGCCCAGCGCGCTCGTGTATTGTACGTGCCTCGTCACGATCCTAAGCCAAAGCAAAATGATGACAACAATTCAAACACAGGTTTATACAGTAAAATGCTGGTCATGTTTGCCTCGAGATCTGGGAATTGGTTGGATGGAAAACATGACAATGCCATCAGATGTAACAAAAAAATAATAATTAAATAGTTAAACTATTATGTACACTGTATATTTTCCTGCTGTGCACTGTGTGGCATAATGTGAACTATAAATAATGAATAATAATAGTGAATAATAATAATAATAATAACAGTGAATAATGAACCTAATAATAATAATAATAGTGAATAATGAACCTGTGCGTCATGTGTGCGTCATGTGTTTTGGCCTGTACAATGTGGCATATTGTTAATTTGGGGAACTATAATGTGACATAATATGAAATGGAAGTACTGTTTGGAACAATGTGAATTATAATTCACCAGGGCACCACTTTAGTCCAAAAGTCTAACTAGGCATTTCTATGGTGAATAAGACAAGCAACTGCTATGTCAAGGTGTGTTTCTCTGGAGGAAGAGGAATAGTCAAAATGTTGTTATGGGGTCCATAAAGCTCTAGCTACACCTCTGATGATCCTTTTTGTAATAAGCATTTAAAGGTGCCTATATACTAGGTGGATTCCACTGCGATTTGGTCATCTGATTTCGTCGAAAAGTAAGATGAAGAGTGACCAAATCACATGTGTTTGACATCACGTCCGAGGCAAGCATCTCATCAGAGAGTGAAGATTGCAAAGGCAGCATGACAGATTTATCACGTCACCAAGCCTTTCAGCAGACTTGGCTGGGATTGCTTGCAAAAATGGCTGCATACAGTGTATTGTATGCAGTCCTGTCAGGTGGTTCCTTGACGGTTCAACGGGGAATCGTGGTTGACGTCTCCTCTTGGAGAATTCACCCTAATGTATGGGCACCTTAACAATAAGGATGACAAATGATCTGTTATCCAGCTGTTTGTAATACAGGTTGAGTATCCCTTATCCGAATGGGACCAGGACTTTTTTCATACTCACCTGGTCCCCAGGTGATCCCCAGTTTCTCATGGTATCAACCGGCATCCATCGCATCCATCTTTCGAGGCATTGCTGGTCCCAATGATGCATTGCGTGGTTGACATCATGATGTCAATGGAGCACCCGTGCTATACATCATTGGGACTGGGAATGCCTCTGAAGAGTACAAAAACAAAAAAAACCTCAGTGTGGGGTTCTAAAGAAAAATGGGATATTCCAAAAAACCTACGGATAAGGCATACTCAACCTGCCCTTGTTAGAAGAGTTCTGGTGCCCGCTTTCAATGCCATGCCAGCAACAGTACCAATAAACCATAATGCTAATAACATAAGTGATCTGTGTGTCGTTTATTTTTTCTGTCTTTAGAGATGGGATATGCTGCATTATTCATAATTGACAGACTAGTCAACACTGTACCACTTGCTAGTCTATGTACAGCGACACCAACAGCTGAGTAACACAATAATCACAATACTGTTTTAGCTTATGGTGCTCTAAGCCTTAATACAAGCTGGCAAACCTGCTGTTTTGAGCGAGTTTCAGCTCAAAGTCGCCCAGTGTGTATGGGCCTTTACAGTAAGAGATTCATTGCAGGCTCCAATAGAATAATATCAGGGTTTAGACAACAAAAAAATCAATACCATGGTCTCATATACATGTAATTATCAGATTATAGCTTTGAATCCATCCAAGGGGACTAAAGATTATTAGTACTGAATTACAGATCTTAGCTTTCCTTTGTGTTCTGTTTACAGAATTATCATCACGGTGATTAAGAGGATAATTTTGCAGTGTGTGTTATTACCTTGGTATAAAGAGATTATTTTGCACTGTGTATGATTACCTTGGTATAAGGAGAAATGAAGCTGGTGATGCACACCAGACCTGCATCAGCAAACAGCTTTGCAACCTCTGCGATACGGCGGATGTTCTCTTCTCGGTCTTCAGAGGAGAAACCCAGGTTTTTGTTCAGACCTTGACGAATATTGTCCCCATCCAGGGAGTAGCAGGGAATAGCATGAGTCACCAGGTATTCCTCCAGAGCAAATCCAAGCGTCGTCTTCCCAGCTCCCGACAAACCTGCATTAGGGAAAATCATTGATCTTCACTTGTTTTATTAAAATAAGGTTGTTTTACGGACAGGTGGCAGGATCTCGCTGCCCATCGCGCCAAAACTAATCACATAATGTAGCAGGAGAGGTATGTGGCACCTGGAATTAATAGTGTCTTGTGCCACTGATAGAGTGGCTGGTGGAAGCTACTCACAAGCTACTAGTGTCCAGATGATAGGACTGCTAGGGACAGTGGGATCCAGAAGACTGGGGCACTAGTGTCAGGATGCAGGGACCTGAGGGGTTCCTGAGTAAGTGAATGCTAGTGAGGAAGGCCTAAGCTCCTTGATTGTTTATTTGTCACTTTGTAATTGAGCAACCTGAATAAAAGGTATTTTTTTTTGCACAAGCCTGGAGTCGGTCGCTGGTGGATTTTTGTAGCAGAGCGCACTCTAGCAAGAAACCTGTTACAATATGTAATAACATATAGGATTAGTAACAAAAAGAGAATCTTTCCCAAAAAGAGCAGAGCTATGCGATGAGACCCAGTCTTTATGACCCGGGAGGCTTTTTTGCACATGCACAAAATGATGCAATGGCCACAGGGATGATGGGAGGGATCCCATCGGATCTCCCTGACATCATGGATCCAGAAAAAAAACATAGGTTTCTATAGGAAAACCCTCCACACCAAATACATAATGTCCGGGTCATAGTACATCAGGGAAATGTGGTCAAAGCCCGAAAATGGACTATTGGCCACATTTTATGGCAAGAATCATTACTTGCCTCACTTGTGCATTTTAACACAAAAAAAAGGATTTTAACCTTTTGCCGTGGATGCCGGGGGACACCATGGACACTGGGGGACCATAGGAGCACCACCAGGGGACCAGGTAAGTATGTTAAATAAAATTATTCCCAAAACCGGGAAAATCCTTTTTCCAAAATGCTCGTGGTCCCAAGCATTTCGGATAAGGGATACTTAACCTGTACTGAATTATTATAGCTAATCACCATGACAACCAGGCTTCTAGCACAGCATACCTATTATTACTACTTGGATGTGTTGTGCTTAGTACCTTGGGAGATAATGGGAGTTGTAGTCCAGCTCTGTGGTATGCGATTTTTACATAGTGGGAAACTAGTAAGCATACTTGCCTACATGACCCTCTCCATGAGGGAGAGAATGCTCTGCTCCTGGACTTCCCTGGTAATGTATGATTGCCATCACCTGTGATGAAACACCTTTCTCATCAATTAACTAGCTCACCACAGGTGCTGGCAATCATACATTACCAGGGAAGTCCAGGAACAGAGCATTTTCTCCCTCATGGAGAGGGTCAGGTAGTATGTTGTGTGGTGTCAGGTGTCAGCTCAGGTTCTAAATCTTCCAAAGATAAAATTACATACCTGTTAACCAAACCGTGCATCCACGGAAGCCCGCTCTGGTGCCTACAACTTGACCTCTCTTGTTCCTGCTCACATGGTGGGACTGGTAAACAACATTTGTGGACTTCGTTATTTGGTTCTGTGTGAAGAAAGATCAAGGTCAGTTAAACTGTACATTCAGTTCCTGCTATTACACGGGGCCATATGTACTAAGCTTGAAAAGTGATAAAATGGAGAGTTATAATCCACCAGCCAATCAGATCCCAACTGCCATGCCACAGGCTGTGTTTGAAAAATGACAGGTAGTAGCCGATTGGTTGGTGGTTTATCACTCTCCATTTTATCACTTTTCATGGCTTAGTACATCTTGCCCAGGCTGTGTTTGAAAAATGGCAGTTATGAGCTGATTGGTTGGTGGTTTATCACTCTCCATTGTATCACTATTAAAGGCTTAGTACAGTGGTCAGGGAACTCGGTCCTCATTACCCCACATAGTGCATGATTTGCTGGTAACCCAGCAGGTGCACAGGTGTACTAATTACTCACAGACACATTTTATAAGGTCCGCAGGTGGAGTTAATTATTTCACTTGTGATTCTGTGAGGAGACCTGCAAAACATGCACTGCGTGGGGTAATGAGGACCGAGTTCCCTGACCACTGGCTTAGTACATCTCCCCCATGGAGTGTGCATCAAAACATTACCATGATGGGGCCACTCCTATTTACCGAAATCATTTTCTAATCCAACACCAGTAACCATGTATGTATATAGCACTACATCTGCCTCCTAAGAAGCTATCTGTTGTTGAAATGTATTCCTTAAATACCACAAATTTGTTGAAGTTCATTAGTCCAAAGAAACTTCTGTACCGCTATGTAATGCTTGTAAGCATTGGCAATACCTCAACAGTTGTTTCAACTTATGGCACTGACAATTATATGCCACACGTATGTGCTAGCGCATTGTGACTGACAACACACATTCATTCCTTAGCATTACTTATAGAGCCTTGAAATATATATTTGTTGAAATATTAATAAAAACACAATCTTTAATAGTAGTGTCATGTCTGTATCATTTATATACAAACATAGGTGTACAGTATATAACAGAATGCTGCCACAATCTACTGCAGGGGATTTTTTTTTAATCATCACTATCAATAAACAGTTAATTTCTATATGGGTTAAAGGTACTCTCAACTGTTTAGTTGTAATAATGAACACAATAACTAGGAGACATTGTATTTGGTAAAAATGATCTATAAAAGGAACATTAGTTTGTGCATTTTGTATACTGTATATTATGTAATTCATTAGTAGTTACTCAATGAGGGCACACTTTGATGGAGGGGCCCAGGACCCATAGAACTGAATGTAGCACAATATGATCTGGAGGGAACTATAATGTTACATAATAACACAAAATTAAATGGAGGCATTATATAAACTGGGGCATTGTAATGTGGCATAATATGAACTGGGGCCACTGTATGTCACAATGTGAATTGGGGATATTATTTGGTGTAATGTATATATGCTTCCATTGACTATGCTTAGATATGGTTAAGCATACAAAATTACATCCAAAAAAAGCTTAAACAAAAAAACTTATGTTGACTTTTTTGTGTGTTTGACAATTGTCACATTGATGTCCGGGCAGCCTCCTGCTGTGCTGCGCAGACCAGTGACTTCCTCCTCCCTATTACCTTCTGGGTGAACAAAGGAGGAGGAGCCTGGCAGCTGTCTGAGCAAGAGGCTTCCGGGCACAGCAGGAGGGGGAGAGCCGCAGGGACCCAAGAACTTAAATGTTTTTTGTGATATTTTTATTGCTTCCCGGCTTAAACTCTTCAAATATCCTTCCCAAAATGATGTTTTTATTGGTTACATATTTATGTAATAATTTTTTGTGTTTAATTTCTTTTATATCTTTTCCTGAGGTATCCTACTAATAATGATAACAAGTACAGTTTCCTGCCTCCTTTTACCTCATGAAAGATGGCTACCTTACAACACTTAATAAAGATACCACACTTAAGATGGCCGTCAAATGTCCAGCTGTTTACATCAGCTGACCGTTGACGCTGACTTCAGGTGCCTGAACCGGAAGCCGCGTCATCCCTGCCCGGATTGTGGTTCACACTAGGAAGGGTGCGCTACCCAGACATCAGGGGAGGAGCTACACTACGGCACGCTCACCGCCCCCGTTTTCCCGCCATTCTTTACCATAAATAAGGAACTCTAACAGCAATCCATTAGCCTTGATAAAGAGTCCACTGACTCGAAACCAGGATTGCAACTAGCTACAAAGGACCTATCCCAGCACAAAACTTGTGGAGCCAATAGGGTGAGCCCTTTTTGGATACCATCCCTGGCTCCACCACTCTGGCTGATTAGGAGGGACTCTGTTCAATTGTATTCCAGTTGAACAGTGTGTTGTTCACTAACTTAATACTGAATACAGTGTTGAATGTTGTCTCTCCTACTATTCTTCTCTTTACACCACTACTACCTCCACTGCATGGTACATCAGCAGTTCCACAAGCATCAAGGTTATGGCCTTCAATCATGACACTAAGATATTATTAGCGGTATATTGGAAAGGGTTTAAAGAAAAAAAAATCCTCACTTATGGCCAAGTTGACTTTGGCCTTTGAAGTTACTAGTGGCACACATAACTCTGTACAGTTTTTTATATATCTTTCTACGTCACTTTTAACTGGAGCACAGTTAATGACCCAGGATTCACTAAAGTTCATTGACAAGGAAGAGGAAAGTCTATTAAACTTTGGAGAGAAATAAAGTGCGGAGAGATAAAGAACCAAACAACCAATCAGATTCTGACATTTTTCAAATACACACCTGTAAAAAAACATCTAGATGCTAATTTGTAAGTACTTTATCTCTCTCCACTTTATCTCTGGTAAATCTTTGATAAATTCTTCCTGTGTGAGATAGTGTATACTTTCAGACTTTCCAGAAACCTTCTCCAGTAAAGTTCCAAATGAACACAGCCCTACAGAGGTGCTTTAAGAGAGGAGGAGGCCGGTGTGAAGTCTCCTCTGTTCAGGCCCCCTCCTCTCTTCCCTAGAGGGCTCAGACTCCCCAGACGCAGAACTCCCAAAAAATGGTGCTGTTTTTCTGCAATTCCAGGAGCACTGCTAGCTTTATCGTGGGAATCCAGAGGGGTAAGTATTAAAAATGGGTGCAGTGTGTGCCCCCCTGGGACTCAGGGGCCAATGTGCACTGCAAACATTGCACCCATAATAAATATGCCACTGCAGCCCTATCTGGTGGGGAGAGGTGTTGTGCTGCATTTTTGACATCCTCGTCCTGGCCCTTAGCATTTCAAAAAATATGATTTACTATATTTTACAGGGGAGCTGTGGGTAAGATGTTGTGATTCAGTACAAATCATCCAACCTCCTACCATCCCACTGCAGTTGCGCTGGCCACAGGTTCTCCCTCCAGAATAGCCCCTGTTAGTTGGGATCCTGACTGTTGCGCATTTAGCAGTCGGGTTTCCGATGATGGCGTACTGACCATCGGAATCCTGACTAATGGAGCGTCATCTGGAACCCAAGATTTTCCTAGAAATACTGCAGACAGTGGTAGAAATAGAAATTACAAATAACTGAGCACACTATATGTTTGCCTACATTTTAAATACCCCCTGTGGGAGATCCCGGATATGATGTCTTAGTGGGTAGTGGTAGGAACATAAGTCAAGATGCATCAATTGAAAAATACGATAAAAACTCTGGTTCCAACACTGAGGGTAATGCCAGCTTTTTCTGCCGTTACCCTATAGAAGCCTATGGGCTTCTTTCTGCATCCCCTGCCATCTTCAGCAGGAGGTTCCTGGATGTAGAAGGTGAGAGGGACCTGCCAGGACCCTCTCACCTAGCGTAGTGGTGGCTTCGCAAAGGGCAGCTCTTTTCACAAGAGCAGTCCTTTGCAATACTAATCGCATATGTTAGTACAGATGCGATGTGTGGTAAGATGTACCATAATTGCTTAGCACATCCTGCCCATAGCATGATAAATTGCATCCCTCTACCGGTTTGGGATCGTTTGGTCGAATGCATTATGGTCGAATGTCATTACATAGAATCCATTAGGTCGAATTGCTAAAAGGTCGACATGATTCTAGGTCGACATGGGAAAAGGTCGAAATGATTCTAGGTCGAAAGGTCATTAGTTCGACAGGTCATTAGGTCGACAAGGTCATTAGTTCGACATTGTCTAGGTCGACATTCACAAAGTCGACATGGGGTTTTTCACTGTTTTTTTACCTGAATGTCAACACAGTCGACATGGACACAGTTTAAAGTGCACTGCATCCCCTCGCATCGCTCGCTATGCGTCGGGCACACTATTTTATTCTCCCACCACGCCCTAGTGGATGGTAGGGCATGAAATACCGCCTGTCAGCACATGTCGGCTCAAAAAACAGTGAAAAACCCCATGTCGACTTTGTGAATGTCGACCTAGACAATGTCGAACTAATGACCTTGTCGACCTAATGACCTGTCGAACTAATGACCTTTCGACCTAGAATCATTTCGACCTTTTCCCATGTCGACCTAGAATCATGTCGACCTTTTAGCAATTCGACCTAATGGATTCGATGTAATAACATTCGATCATAATGCATTCGACCAAATGACCGCATCCCCCTCTACCCAAACTATGCAATGGCAGATTATGCATTATAATCTATTTTAGGAGTCAATCGTCTGTTGTGTAATTCTATGTGTACGGCGTCATCAAACCTCTGGACCACCTACTTTACTGGGGAAGTGGGAGAGCACCCTAAAGTTCTGACATTTTGGGTGAGTAGTAAACAACATTTAAACTAAAGGGGCAGACTAGATGGGCCAAGTGGTTCCTATCTGCCGTCATATTCTATGTTTCAATGTTTCTATGTAAACAATACAGTACTCAATATCATAGCTACGAATAATAGGTAAAATGAGAGGACAACTACAATGACCCTCAACACCCACCCTATTGTCTCCCCCCCCTCCCACTACACACACACACACACACACACACACACACACACACACTCCTGAGTTTATTTGTATCTCAAAAGAGATATTTAAATGTTCGTATTTGCAATAGTTACATTTTGAGCACTGCAACTAAAGTATGTCATTCTGACAATTGCAAAATAGCTTGTACTTGGCACTTGCATCATTAAAATCTCTGTTAACTGTTTATATGAGTGAATGCATTTGATAGCAGATTACAGGGCTGGCTAAAAGGCATATATATACCCATGATGCAATTTTTGCTATATGCACTGGAAATTTTGTTTATGTTTATTATAAATGGGGAAACTCGAAAAATTTGAATATTATCCAAAAGTTAAATTACCTTAAAAGGTGAAACTTATATAATTTATTTATTTATTTACAGTTTCTTATATAGCGCAGCATATTCCGTTGCGCTTTACAATTGGAAACAACAGTGGTTAAACAAACTGAGTAGATACAACCCGACATGGAGGTTGGAGGGCCCTGCTCGCAAGCTTACAATCTAGAGACAATCTATATTATATAGACTCATTACATGCAAAGTGAGATATTCCAATCCTTTATTTAATATCAGTTTGATGATTTATGGTTTACAGCTTATGAAAACCCCAAAACCAAAATCTCAGAAAATTTGAATATTGTGAAAAGATTCAATATTGTAGGCTCAAAGTGTCACACTCTAATCAGCTAATTTAAATGATCTCTCAGTCTGGTTCCATAGACTTCACAATCATGGGGAAGACCGCTGACCTCACAGTTGTGCAGAAAACCGCCATTGACACCCTCCACAAGGAGGGAAAGCCTCAAAAGGAAATTGCAAAAGAAGTTGGATGTTCTCAGTGCTGTATCAAAGCATATTCATAAAAAGTTAAGTGGAAGGGAAAAGTGTGGAAGAAAAAGATGCACAAGCAGCAGGGATGACCACAGCCTGGAGAGGATTGTCAGGAAAAGGCCATTCAAAAGTGTGGGGGAGCTTCACAAGGAGTGGACTCAGGCTGGAGTTAGTGCGTCAAGAGCCACCACACACAGACGGATCCTGGACATGAGCGTCAAATGTCGTATTCCTCTTGTCAAGCCGCTCCTGAACAACAAACCATGTCAGCAGCGTCTTACCTGGGCTAAAGAAAAAAATGGTCCAAAGTGCTCTTTTCTGATGAGAGCAAACTTTGGAAACCAAGTTCCCAGAGTTTGGAGGAAAAAATGGAGAGGCACACAATCCAAGATGCTTGAAGTCCAGTGTGAAGTTTCCACAGTCTGTGTTAATTTGGGGAGCCATGTCATCTTCTGGTATTGGTCCACTGTGCATTGAACCAGGTTTTGGTACTTTAGGCAATGTGGGCAGGTGCTATGTCCTGCTGCAAAATAAGGTCAGCATCTCCATAAAGCCGGTCTGCTGAAGGAAGCAAGAAGTGCTCTAAAATGTCCTTGTAGACTGCTGCGTCGACTCTGGACTGCTGCGTCCAGAGTCGACACAGCAGTGTACAAGGAAATTTTAGAGCACTTCTTGCTTCCTTCAGCAGACAAGCTTTATGGAGACGCTGACCTTATTTTGCAGCAGGACATAGCACCTGCCCACACTGCCTAAAGTACCAAAACCTGGTTCAATGACCATTGGATTACTGAGCTGGATTGGTCAGCAAACTCATCTGACCTGAACCCCATAGAAATTCTATGGGGCTTTGCCAAGAGAAAGATGAGAGACAAGAGACTGAACAATGCAGAAGAGCTGAAGGCCGCTATTGAAGCATCCTGGTCTTTCATAACTCCTCAGTAGTGCCACAAGCTGATAGCATCCATGCCACGCCACATTGAGTCAGTAATTCATGCAAAAGGTGCCCAAACCAAGTACATATGCATGATTGTACTTTTCAGAGGGCTGATATATCTGTATTTAAAATCCTTTTTTTATTGACTTTATGTAAAATTCTAATTTTCGACGTTTTTGAATTTGGGGTTTTGATAAGCTATAAGCCATTATCATCAACATTATAACAAACCAAAAGGTCCCCATACACTACGCGATTTGGCCCCGATTTCACCCGATTCTGGAGGATTGGACCAAGAAATTAGGTGAAATTGGCCAAATTGCGTAGGGTATGACATCTGATCTGATCCTGGTCCCGTGCGCATCGGATCAGATCCAGATGTCGGACGGTCTGCACATAAGATTAATCATGTGCAGCCGTCTGGGGGGGGGGGGAGCATCAGGAGCAGGCTGGGAGTGGGTACCTGTCCGGGGAGCGGCAGGAGCAGGGACTGGTCCGGGGAGCGGCACAAGGTGTAGCGGCAGGCAGCGGATGGTTGTGGGTACCTGTCTCCCAGACTCCTGACTCCCAGAGTGGGTACCTGTCCGGGGAGCGGCAGGAGCAGGGACTGGTCCGGGGAGCGGCACAAGGTGTAGCGGCAGGCAGGGAGCGGGGACCGGGGGCGCGGCGGGAGAATGGAAGGAAATCCTAGGAATAGGATGGTTTCTATTCTACCGCTCGCCGTGGGGACCGCAGAGCGGGGGGGAGAATAGAAACCATCCTATTCAAAAGACCGGGCGGCCACTGATTGGCTGAGTTCCCAGCCAATCAGCGGCCGCTCAGTCTTTTGAATAGGATTTCCTTCTATTCTCCCGCCGCGCCCCCGGTCTCTGCTCAGCATCTGCGCCGCGTTCCCCGCTCCCTGCCTGCCGCTACACCTTGTGCTGCTCCCCGGACCAGTCCCTGCTCCTGCCGCTCCCCAGGCAGGTACCCACTGCCAGCCTGCTCCTGATGCCTCCCCCCCAGATTTTTACATGTGATAAATCGCATCCGATTTATCACATGTAAAAAATGGCACATCAAGTGCCAAAACTTATCAAGCTCCCCCGGGAAGCTGCCCGGGAAGCTCAGGGGAAATCGGGGCTGACTTGTCCTTAGGACAAGTCGCCCTAGTGTATGGGGGTCTTAAGGTGGAAATATCTTATACCCCTTTTACACCGCCGAAAAATCCGGGTCAGCGGCGGGTCAGACCCGGTTCTTCGGCGGTGTAAATCCCTAACGCCGTGTCCCTTTACACGGGACTTCTACCCAGGTCCTGACCTGGGTAGAACACGGCTAGGACCTGGGTAGAGGGCGGTGTAAATGGGAACGCCGGGTCGGATGACCCGGCTCCCATTTACATGAATGGGGAACGTCCAACCTGCGGACCGCAGCGTCCGCAGGTTGGACGGGTTGTCAGCCTGACAGTCACTGACAGCCGGCGCTGCTGTCTGCTATACTCTGCAGACAGCAGCAGCAGCGGCGGCGGGGGAGGGAGGTGAACGGATGCCTGTGTGCGGCATCCATTCACCTCCTGTGCGACGGCGGGGGGAGTGTGCGCGAAGACTGGGGGCAGCCTAGCAGCTTACCTTAGTGCTGGGCTGCCCCCAGCAGCGTTCCGGTCCGGCGGCGGCACGCGGCGGTGATTGGCGCTTGGAGATGACATCGCGCTCATCTCCAAGCTCCGGGGGGGGGGCGGGCGCGGGTTTGGGTCGGGCTGTCCACCCGGTGTAAATGGCACTAAACGCCGGGTCGCACCAGGCTTGAACCTGGGTCTAAAAAAGCCGGGTGCGACCCGGCGTTTGGGTGTAAAAGGGGTATTACTTTGGGGCAGATGTATTAAGCTTGGAGAAGAGATAAACTGGAGATAAAGTGGAGATAAAGTGAAAGGAGATAAAGAACCAGCCAATCAACTCCCAACTGTCATTTTCAAACAGTTCATTGTCTGGTGCTTTATCTCCTTTCACTTTATCTCCACTTTATCTCTTCTCCAGGCTTAATACATCTGCCCCTTTGCATGGAATGAGTATATATAATATATTACTTTTACCTTTTAAGTTGAATTACTGAAATAAATTAACTTGTGCACGATATTCTAATTTTTGAGTTTCAAGGATGTAGTAAAAAAGAAGTGAGACAATCTTTGTCTCTCCAAATTCATACTAAAATCTGAAGCTAGAAATAAAGGAAAAATGGCTGGGTTTCTCGTTTGCAGATTCGGGTCTTTGGAAAGCCAAATCTGCATTCGCGGAAATTGGCGCTAAATTTTTGAATTAGTGTCTGTCTCCGCTAAAAAAGACGTTGATTCGCAGATCCATTTATTTTCTGATTGTTTCCAAAATATCGTAAAAAAAGGAAAAACATTGAATGGAGGGAATGTGAATTCCATCTATTCTTTGCGTAAACTGTAAAATGTTTTTTGCTGTTTTTCCCTGGAATCGAAATATTGACTACCCCCCCCCCCCCATGGTCTGTACACCAACAGTTGGCATGTAGGTAAATCTGGTTTATATTCACTTTGCATTCAACCCTAACCACCGACTAATCCTATTCTAAGACTAAAAATAGTCTGTTGATATACTTGTTGACAAAGTCCGCAACATTCACAATGTGCTGCTCCGGATCCCACTAAAATAGTGGCGCATGGCGCAAAGTACAAATGTTCAATGATTTGCCTATGGACCAGACCCATACTGCACATGTAGTACGGGTCTGCGATATAACACACAGATAGGGAGCAGACTGCTTGACAGTCTGATGATCTTTTGGGGTGGGGAAGTACCGTTGATGGCCTCCGTTTCTTGTGGGGGAGGGATGTGGCCAAGCTCTCCATTGGATGACAGAGATTTCCCAACCTCTTGGTAGGACCTGCAGTGGCCAACTTGCACAATTCTATGGGTCACACATCCAGCTGATGGTGTCACTGATGAACCATCAATCCTGGGATGCAGCTCAGAACACTAATGCAAGCAGGAAGTGTGATGCATCATGCTGCATTACCAAATAAGTGCGGTCCTACACTTCCATGTAAGCAGCAGCAATAGCAACTTGCCCACATGACTCTGACAATCACAAAGGAAATGCATTGTTTAACCCATGATCATCGGTTGATGAAGGACTACTAACAGTACCTAGATTTTCCCTGAATTCATCTGGGGGTCGAGCTTTCAGCCCTGTGGCTCCAACTCTATGGAACTCACTTCCCTGCTCAGTTCGAGAAGCTTCCACTGGAAACATTCAAAAATAGACTCAAGATTTTCCTGTTCACCCAAGCATTTCAATAATGACCCTTGTTAAGTTTTTAAGTTTGCAAGCAGTTTGAGTCTTATTAGGAGAAAAGCACTAATGCAAACACTTTGAGTCTTATTAGGAGAAAAGTGCTATATAAATAACATTACTATTTTTATTATTATTATTATGATTATTATTAATATTATTATTATACTGGATAAAAATACATGCTGGGTTAATGCTTCCAAAAAAGTAAAACAAGACCCCGAGTCAAACAGTTATTTATTTATCAACTTATAATGGGCCAGATGTACTAAGCTTGAAATATGATAACATTGAGAGTGATATAACTCCAGCCAATCAGCTGCTAACTGCCATGGTACAATCTGTATTTAAAATATGACAGATGCTGACAGATGCTGATTGATCTGTGGTTTATCACCATTTCCATTTTAATACTTTTCAAGGCTTAGTACATCTTGCCCAAAGACAGCTGACCTTACAATACCAAGTTGTAAATTTCTCACATAGGGCCTTATTCTAGTTCACTCTTAGGGCCTTATTCTAGTTCACTCTTAGGGCCTTATACTAGTTCACTCTTTCTGACAAAATCCTTATTAGATGGACAAAACCATGTGCACTGCAGGGGGGCAGATGTAACATGTGCAGAGTGAGTTAGATTTGGGTGGTGTTTTTCTTCAAAGGGAGATCTATATTGCAGTGTAGAAATAAAGCAGTCAGTATTTTCCCTGCACAGAAACAAAATAACTCACCCAAATCTAAATCTATCTGCACCTGTTACATCCTGCAGTGCACATGGTTTTGTCCATCTGAGAAGGAATTTGCCTCTAAGGGTGAACTAGAATAAGGCCCTAAATCATGACATCAAATATGCCTCAAAAAGGTTTAAAGAAAATAAATTACAGCTGTCACTGCAATTATCCATCTAAAAGAATGCCAAAAGAATTATGACATGGAGAGTAGAAGCCATAAGGTGCGTACACACGGGGCAATATGATCGCTGGCAATATATTGCTCGCAATATATTGCTCAGCAATCATATTGCTCAGAGTCCTGTTTTCATCTGCGACCAGAGATGAAAATGTCACACTGCCGGGAGAAGAGGCAGTGGAAGTCGGAGGAGCATGCGACCATTCAGGGGCTGAAAACGGGAGCACGCACCCGGCGATTTATCGCTGGTGCACACTTCAATCACTGGCAATATGGTCACTCAGCGACCATATTGCCAGTGATATTTGCTATAATCGCCCCCCGTGTGTACGCACCTATAGAGTAGAAGCCATAGGGCAATATCATTTATACTGCTTCTTTTTTAAACCTAATTGTGATTACACGAGGCTGGGCAATGTTTTCTGAGCATACAACACAACATACTATGAAGGATTTGCATACGAAATGTAATGGGTTGGGATCATTTGGTCTACAGCATGATGGTCGATAGTCATTAGGTCGACACCATTAGGTCGACATGTGAAAAGGTCGACATTTGTGTAGGTCGACGTGGGAAAAGGTTGACATGGTTCTAGGTCGAAAGGTCATTAGTTTGACAGGTCGTTAGTTCGACAGGTCATTAGTTCGACAATGTCTAGGTCCACAGTCAAAAGGTCGACATGGGGGCTTTCACTGTTTTTTTACCTGAATGTCAACTCAGTCTACATGGACACAGTTTAAAGTGCACCGCATCCCCCTCGCATCGCTCGCTGCGCTCGCAATGCGTCAGGCACGGTGCCTCGCTACGCTCGGCACACAATTTTATTTTCCCACCACGCCCTAGTGGATGGTAGGACATGAAATACCGCCTGTTGGCACATGTCAGCTCAAAAAACTGTGAAAAACCCCATGTCGACCTTATGACTGTCGAACTAACGACCTGTCGAACTAATGACCTTTCGCCCTAAAACCATGTCGACCTAATGATGCCGACCTAATGACTGTTGACCATCATGCTGTAGACCAAATGGCCGCATCCCCCTGATGCATCCCACCCTCTGTACATTACAGAACAGGGTTAACTCTAGACAAACTCGATTGTTGTTATTCCCTAATTCAGTATGACTGCTAAAGGCCCATACACACTGGGCGGCTCTGAGCTGAAAGCCACTCACTTTACTTGTTTGAGCGGCTTTCAGCTCGAAAGCTGCCCTGTGTGTACAGGGCAGTGATAAACGGTGCGCTTCCACATCATCGCTGCCCCGGGGGCTCATCTGCTGGTATTGCGGCTTTCTTAGTGTCCTGCTATGGAAAGTCCTCCACTCCTGGGAAAAATTGCTAAAACGGGCGAAAAATGCTCTGTGTGATTTTTCAGCCCAGCGATTTTCCCCAACGTCGCTGTCAATACACAGTGAGCAAGATTACCCAGCGTGTATGGGCCTTTACACTATACATCCTTTAGAGCTACATCATATATCGAAAGAATATTTAGAAATATTTTCATCCTGTCTATTTATGCTCACTGCTACCCCTTCTGTGTCACTCCTGTCTGTCCTACCCTCCTCTTTAGAATGTAAGCTCTCACGAACAGGGCCCTCTCTCCTCATGTACCTGTCTTAGAATATATAAACCTCTGCCACCCTGATAATTGCTTCAGTGTCCTGTCCCCTGATGTAACTATCCATATTTTCCATGTACTTGTCCTAAATAGTCTTGTACTATTTGCTCATTTATGTATCGGTAGGCGCTGCGGAACCCTTGTGGCGCCATATAAATAAACGATAATAATAATAAAAGAACCTTTTACTCCCCTGTACGAAATCCTGCATAGTTTCAGTAGACCAAGGGTTACAGACTTTTACAGGAGAAGTGTATAAACATTACGCAGGCCACCAGAGTAAACAGATCTCAATGATTTCCAAATGTTACAAGATACTGGGTGGGATTACTGCTAATAATTCCCTTATTGTTCAATGTGTGAGCAAAGAAATGTAAGATGTCACCTTGATTTGCAGTTCTATTCTCTTGTCACTTAAGGTGGTTCTTACCTTACAAAGTAAAATATGAGCATCGATAAATTTAGGGCAACGAGAGAGAGTAATAAACAGCCAGCCAATCAGCTCCTGCCTGTTATTATTTAAACCCAGCCTGTGACATGGCAGGTGGGAGCTGATTGGCTGGCTGTTTATCACTCTCCATGTTTTCACTTTTGAAGCTTGATACATCTGGCCAGTCCTCTCATCCTCACATACTTGTCTCATTACTTTTCCCTGCTATTATTATTATTAATAACAGTTTCTTATATAGCGCATATTCCGCAGCGCTGTACAGAGAATATTTGAACATTCACATCAGTCCCTGCCCCAGTGGAGCTTACAATCTATATTCCCCACCACATGTACACGCACACACAGACATTCTAGAGTTAATTTGTTGGAAGCCAATTAACCTACCAGTATATTTTTGGATTGTGGGAGGAAACCGGAGTACCCGGAGGAAACCCACGCAGCAAATACGGGGAGAATATACAAACTCTGCACAGTTAGGGCCATGGTGGGAATCGAACCCATGACCTCAGCGCTGTGAGGCAGTAATGCTAACCATTACACCGTCCGTGCTGCTATACCAGTCTCTTCCCGCCATTCCTGAGCGAGTGGCAGATAAGCTACAATTATTATATGTGTTTTGAACTTTTAAGTTAAAGATGCATAGCATTTAGCGTAAATTGCACCGTGTTCTTGTAGGGCTTGCGATGCGATGCGCACTCCCGCGAACACGATATTGCACAGTTCAAAAAGTATGTGCAGGCAATTCTTTTTGTACTAGATCGCATCACATTAAAGCAGAAAAAAAATGCATAGCACTAGTGTATAGCTCAAAACGCACCAGACATAGGGCAGTATTCAATGAGAAAAGTTCTCCGTCTTTTGTGGAGAACTTGTGCTTTTTTCGCCGTGGAGAGAGGTTTTTTTTCTCCAAAGGCGAGCCACCCTATTCAATGTGAAATATTCTCCGTCTTTCTTAGTGATTCTCGCCGTCTCTCTCCGTGAAGAAATTCTCCATCTTTTGATGGAGAGCAGGAATGTGAACTTTTAAACTAAAAGGGTGTTTTTTTTAATTTTGGTGTCAAAAAATCAGGTTTTTTTTTCTGTGGAGGGCCATGTTATTTTTATTCATGTGCCTATAGCACATGAATATATATTTAATTTTTAAAAAAATATTTTTTTACATTTTTTTTTTTTCTTTTTTTTACACAGTGCAGCCAGCAGGGGGCCAGAGCGCTCGAGCCGCTCATTAGATATTCATATATTCACTGCACCCGAAGCACGTTCGGGTACAGTGAATACTGGGTCCCCCGCTGGCTATAGAGGGGGGCAGCCTGTGCTGCCTGGGTCCCAGGGGGGCCCCCTACCCTCACATATGTTCTGTGGCATCCAGGGAGACTTTAATCTCCCTGGATGCCACGTCCCTGTCAGCTCCCTGCTGCGGACGCTCGTCCGCTGCAGGGGTTAAGACTCGCCGCGAGTGGCGGCGAGTCTTATAAACATTGAATAGTGGCAGCAGGAGAGGCAACGAGCCCTCCGGAACACGGAGAGTGCACGGCGAGCAAAAAAAAATGCTCGCCGTGCACGGAGAATTTTCGCATTGAATACTGCCCTAAGCATCGCAGCGTGTATGGGCACCTTTACTACCTCAGATTATCATTATTATTATTATTATTATTATTAATATTATTATTGTGGGAGAAAATAATATATAATAAAGCTGTGATAAATTAGCTCTAATCAGTAATCGCTACCATTCTTCACTTTTCATTCACCACTCTAGAAAAAAAAAAAGACAAAAACTATTGTACAGATTGAGTATCCCTTATCCAAAATGCTCAGGACCAGAATAATTTTGGATAATGGATTTTTCCGTATTTCGGAATATATTTATATTTCAATGAGGTATCTTTCATTTATGTTGTATAAACACATGACATACACACAAATATATTTTATTTGAGCAGAAACAAGGTTTCAAAACATGAAACAAAGTTTGTGTACTATCTCAGGCAGTGAATTTGGATGCCAAGGAATAATTTTCTTGCCCATATTTAGGGCCAGTTACATGCTAGTAATGGCTTAAATGGCCAAAAACTGGTGATGTGGCAAAATGAGTTTTAAATGCACTTATTTCCCCCAGAGCTAGGCGGACTGCTTCCATACTACTCATAAGACAGTGAGGTCACTGCACTGTGTGAGCTCTGTCTCTCCTCTGGCCTAAGCAAACATTTATCCTACAGTCCTGTTGGCTGCAGGAAGTTAATTCACTTCTCCTGTGAGGAATTCAGGGACTCTATGAAGAAGGGAAAACTGCTCATGGGTTCATCTGGTGAAACACAGCCCACTTTGTGCTCTGTATGGGAGCTGCAAATCTGCAGCTACTAGGCGTTATCAGATTGTGGCCTAGTGTGTCTTCTCATCTGGAGCATTGCAGTGTTAGTCACAAAGCTCACCTTTGTGTGCGTTATAGTTCTGTGCCTTTTAACTGGTTTCATGGTACGCAGCCAGGATTAAGCTGACGGTGCCTAAGCCTAACCATAGACATTCTCAGAATGGCAACATTTTACGTTGATATTGTGAACATGTCAATATTCTCAGGATGTCGGTATGATATCTCCCGACATGTTGATCCATGTCAACATTCTAGTGTCGACATTGTTGTGTCAGGATTATGGGCCAGATGCATTAATCATGTTAACATTCATAAGGCCAGATGCACTAAGCTTCAAATGTGATAAAATGGAGAGTGATAAACAACCAACCAATCAGCTGCTAGCTGCCATGTAACAAACTGTGTTTGAAAAATGTCAGGCAGGAGCGGATTGGTTGGTTGTTTATCACTCTCCAATTTATTACTTTTGAAGCTTAGTGAATCTGGGCCTTTGTCATTTAAAGACTGTGGTAGATAAATGACAGTCGATACCAGTAGGGAGCAATATTGCTAACGATATTGATTGAACTCCTGGGCGAATGACATATCACAAGCACACTGAATAATATTGCTTATAATATCATTCAGTGACATCACCCACCCCCACTGAACATGCAGTCATTGACAATGTAGTCAGCATGTTCAGATGACAGGGGAAATCATAACTGACCCACGGGAGTGCACATCTTGTAAGATAAATCTGTGCCGATATTTCCCGACAGGAGAAATATCGGCACTCACCTATTCAATGCTGCTGTTAATGACAACAATGAAGGCTGTCAGATCTGAAATTTTTTAAAGTCGGATCTGTTTTGTCGCAAACGGCTGCGGATTGTTGATTTCATGGCCGTTTCTTGACAATACGCGGCCATTTTCGGTGATTCACGGACTTTCCGACACTTTACAGCCGGAACATTGAATTCCAACTGTTAAGTTGCTATCGGAATCCCATATTGAATATCCCCTGATATGCACGATACAGTATATAGTTAAGAATGTCGTTATCGTGCATAATGTTACAGATTTATCGTGTAGAGTGCACGCACTTTAAGGCTAAGATTATTGCTTGTATCCAACATAGCTATGAGCTTGATTGCATCTCTTATTTTTCCATATGCTTCATAAAAAAGGTTTATACATGTGTGTGTGTGTGTGTGTTTGTATGTGTGTGTATTACACTGTGTTAGAGGCCACAGCGCTGCTGTTACAATACATATGAGAAAGGTGGATCAAGCAAGTTCACCGATAGCACTTAAGGGTGTGTAATTCCTTGAGCAGTAAAGAGTATATATACTCTGTTCCAATAACAAATATTGGACTTTAACACCACCCTTACACCAACACCATTTACTGGAGATACCGGCTGACATTATCAGCTCATAACAAGAGCAATTACTAATTTATAGATGACACCTCGCCCAATCTACACGGTGCATGTATCCAGCTGCCATCCACCATATTACATAGGGATTCTGCCACAATGCTATTGTTGAATGCTTTACACATAAACCCTTTGAGTGCCAATATCTCTGTGAGAGATGTTCAAAATATCCTCTAAAAAAAGCCAGCATCGCTCACATTTGTTATATAAATATAAAAAAAAAAAAGTTGTGTAAAAAAGATGTGGGTGAAATTTAATAGGATGAGAGATTCATAAAGTGAAAGAGGTACTTGTGTATTATCACGGCGCCCATCGCATTGCATACCATAATGCTTAATATGGTATGCAATGAGATGAGATGCGATGCGATGGGACCCGATCTTATACAATTTAAAATTGTATACCATTGTATATGGCATACAATGAGATGAGATACGATTTTAAATTGTATAAGCACACTAATGGTTGCTTTCAATGTTAATTGGCCCCATATAAGATTTTTAATTGTATTAACACCCTAATGGGTGCTTAAAATGTTAAATGCACCCCCACGCCACCCCCACTATCAACGCCAACCCGAAGCGTGGCGAGCGCAGCGAGCCCACGAGGGGCGGCGGTACGCGTCCTCCGACCTTTTCATACCCCCACTATCCATGTCGGTGTGGAGTTGATTTTACATAGTGTGGCGAGCGCAGCGAGCCACCGAGCCCGAAGCGTGGCGAGCACAGTGAGCCCTGTGAGGGAACGCGTAATACATGTAAAGTAAAACGCCGCCCCTCGCGGGGCTCGCTGCGCTTGCCACGCTTCGGGCTCGGTGGCTCGCCACACTATATCAAATTTACTCCACGCCGACATGGATAGTGGGGGTATGAAAAGGTCGGAGGGTGCGTACCGCCTCCGCCACCCGCGGGCTTGCTTCGCTCGCCACGCTTCGGTTGGCGTTGATAGTGGGGGTGGCGTGGGGGTGCATTTAACATTGTAAGCACCCATTAGGGTGTTAATACAATTAAAAATCTTATATGGGGGCCAATTAACATTGAAAGCAACCATAGAACGGACAAAGAACAAGCCGCCAATTATCCGATTTAATTTTTGAATTCATTGGAACCACCCAGAATGCCACCGCACGTATTAACATTGGAGGCTGGATCACCGGTGATGCTTATTCGCAACTTAAATGCACCAAAGTTGTGCAACGGAACCAGATTGACCATTTACACTGTACCTATAGATATCTGCTAAAACTTTGTCACATGACCGCCCCCATCCATCCAATAGAAGTCATCTGGCTATAGATAATTAGTGCTTCCCGTGCGAAGCCGGGGCGGGTCGCTAGTGATGAATTGCTTGGCAATTTTCACACCTATTTTGACAAATTCACTTGACACTTAAAGGGTTAAAGAGGATGTCCACTGTAATCATTGCATGCAATCATAAGATTGCAATGTACTACTGCAATGTATTGCAGCAGCGTATGGCCATCCGATCCCGCGTATCACATGGAACGTAGTACAACAAGGATCATCATAGACAGTATCACATGGAACTCCTGTTCCCTGCCGCTGGGAGAGGAGTCCGAGCCCGCGCTATATAAACAAGTAAAAATGGAAAGTACACATTGCACGTTGTGTATGCACCTTAACTCAAACTACTGTAGCTGAGCAGCTCAATCACTTATTTGCAAAATTATCACATAAGAAACTAGAAAGTACATTACATCACCAAAATAACTGAATACATTTTGTTAAAAAAGAGCAAGGTGACAATAATAATAAAAAAAAACCCAGCAAGCAATGTGCATTGTAAGTAAGTTTTGTTTCTATAGCGCATTTTGTCCAATAGGACTCAAGGCGCTTTGTGTAATGCCCAAAAAATATTAGTGCAAACAAAGCTATTATTATGTTATTGGATGCAGTGCATACAAACACAAAGCTCCAAAATTTGACTATTATGCAGTTAAAAAAGTTGTTTTGGATCTTGGTTAAATTGAGGAACATCGATTTGTGGCAAACTTGAATTACCCTAAATTGTGAA
Source organism: Crinia signifera (assembly GCF_055691185.1). Lineage (NCBI taxonomy): Eukaryota > Metazoa > Chordata > Amphibia > Anura > Myobatrachidae > Crinia > Crinia signifera. The sequence continues at coordinate 229,123,609 of NC_139222.1, forward strand.
ACAACTTCATCCCATCATTGCTTGTTTATGATTATGTGTACTCTGTAATTGGGCGCTGCGGAACCCTTGTGGCACCATATAAATAAAGGATAATAATAATAATAAAAACCTATTTTTAATCAAGCGCAAAGCAGAAAAACATTTTTTTCTTCAATTTGAGTAGTTTTTATTACCATCATTTTATTCAGTACAACTCTTACAAGCTCCCATGTCTATTATACAACGTGGCAGTCACCTCAGTTTACCCCTTACAGACCGACACCAAAGGAAGCATGACAGTGATGGCTGCCAGTTTCTGATAGGTAAAATCTACCACACCCCGACTATTGCTGTATGTATTACAGATATATATGATGGTTTATAAATATGCACTGCAAATGAATGCAGGCCAATTAATGCTGAACAGTGTTTGCTTTGCAGAGGAGACGGAATAATCGGTAGCAGAATCCCTGCAACAAACAGTCCTATTCATACAACTATGGCTTGGCACAATTCCAGGACTGGTCTCAGCTGCAGTCTTCTTCTGAGTAAAAACTCAATGCTCCTTTTTGTAAGTGCACTGTGAAGGCTTCACTGTAGTAAACCTGAGCACTGCTTTATGAAGTGCCGCCCTGACAGACAGCCCAGAAGAGACTGCTGGGCATTTGCCTTTTAGAATTAACAAAAAAATTCAATAGCTCTGTGTCCATAGAAACAAACTGCGCTGTGTGTACCGCACACACTAACTTGATCAGAACTCCCCAAATTTCCAACCAGGTCCCAGTCTAGCCGCTCGGTATTATACTGTATATATTATATGTGTGTCTTTGTGGGGTTTTTTTTTTCAATTAAACCTGATGATAATAAAGTGCAAAAAATATTCACCAATCAAATTCAGTCAACATGGCATGATGGTTATTGTTGTGCTCCACTTTCTGCAGAGACAATAACGCAATAACACGCTGTCACTCACTAGAGGCCCATTTATCAATTAATATAATATATGGTGCTCCAGCCAATCAGCTCTCAACTGTCATTTATCAAACACGTCAGTGCCTTACACATGGCATACATTAGAAAAATACAGGATACACAGAACTAAACATTAAGTTGCCCATACATGGTACAATTATTGTATGCAATTTGGACTAGACAGTATCGCATACGTTTTGCAATCGAGTACAAAAAGTATGTGAAGCACATACTTTCTGAGCTGTGTGCAAGAGCGAGCATCTCAGCAGTGCGGTGTGTAGCCCATAGGCTACAATGGGCTACCACCATCTCAGAATGGCGGTAGCCCAGTGATGCAATGCGCTGCTGCCCCCATAGAAGCCTATGGGAGAGGCGGCCAGCAGCAGCGCAGGAGGGATCGCAGCAGGGATCGGAGATTGCTGCTGCGGTCCCGCCTGATACATTCGGGGGATACTTAATATTTGCGGCTAATCCTTTGGGGGATTTAGCCGCAAATATAGAATGATAAATGGGCCCCTCTGTATCCTGTTGTTGGCAGCATAAAGAAGACACCACTGAAGGGGAAGATATCGCTGGACCACGCAGGATAGGTAAGGAATGTTACACATCAGCTGCATAGCAGTATCGTGTCACAATATACCACTGATATTACATTGCATTGATAAATTGGGCCCTCCCTGTACCTGGAAACTATTATAACACATTGGTTACTATCCTTATGGGCTTTTAGAATGGAAATTAAATAGGTAAAATGAAAGTCTAATCTGTATTTTATCATTGTTAATTAAAGCTAGCTAAAAGGTCAAGGATATAATTTCACATTGATTATATTGATTTATGTTTTTTTCATCGGCTACTTCAATTGTTTTAAGATACCATATATACTCGAGTATAAGCCTACTTTTTCAGAACAGTTTTTGGCCCTTATTCTGGTTGGTGCGGTCAGAGCCGCACACGGGGCTCCGACCGCACAAACCAATCCCCGCCCACCCTACGGATCGCCACGGCCGTCCGTACACGGACGGCTGGCGATCCGCATTAAAATGGTGGAGGCTACGCCTCCACCATGGTGGGAGCTGCCCCCTGCATTCGATGGTCGTCGACCATCGAAGGCAGGTCCGCACGTCCGCACGTCCGTGTGGTAGCTTGTATGGGGGCTGAAAGCTGACATCCGGCGACGTCAGCTTTCCGCCCCCATGAGTGGCGTCATGCCCTCATTTCCATGCATACGCCCCGCGTTTGCATGGGAACGCCCATGAAACGCGGGGCGTACACATAGGGAAATGAGGGCATGATGCCTCTCACGCCCCTATCCGCCCCCTTTGCGGCGGACGAAATCCGTCTGCGGCGAAGGGGGCTGCACATGCGCAGATTCACCTCTGCGCATGTGCAGTGTTAAAACATCGGCGGTACGGCCGCACGCGGGCCGTACCGTTCCGATTAGAATAAGGGCCTTTATGCTGAAAAATCCCCCCTCGGCTTATACTCGAGTGATGGTCCCACTTGAGTCAATAAGTTTTCCCAGTGTTTTGTTGTATAATTAGGTGCCTCGGCTTATAATCGGGTCGACTTATACTCGAGTATATACGGTAAATCTTAAGTGTTACCATATTGTAACTCGGTCTCACAACAAAGATACATGTCTGTTTTGTTTAGAATTGTCACTTATACACAACGCACAAATAACCTGGATCCGACCCGCGTTCTTGCTGGGTCAACCCGGGTCACTGTGCGGTGTGAAAGGGCATTTGAAAATAATCGTGTCCAGCAACCCAGCAATCCGACCTGGGTAAACAGAAGGGATCTACCCTGGTCCGACCCAGGTTGCTGGGCAGTATGATCGGGTAACCCTGGTGGAGCGACCCAGATTCTGTTCTTGGTCAGCAGGTAACCTGGAATACAATAGGTTAGACCTCCCAGAGGATATACAATGGGTCCCCCCCAGCACTATACTGGCTGACATAGCATTGGGATATTTGACCCAACCTCCTGAGTATATAAGGAGAACAGTTCCTCAATAGAGGTGATTCTATCTATCTATCTATCTATCTATCTATCTATCTATCTATCTATCTATCTATCTATCCTGATGTTTCCTGTATACCAGACATCACAGGGTCTGTGTGAGCCAGAACCCAAGGCTGTGGGACACATAACTGTCTAGCTAATGGTAGTGGTAAAGCTGCAGATGACTGAGATTAGTATTTCAGGGTGATGACTGCAAGAGGCTGCTGGAGAATCTATGCTACAAATTATCGTGTACCATGTGAGCATCTTAATCAATTGTGCTGTCATTATAAAGACTTATTTATATAGTCTTGGCTGCCCGAGTGATTTGAATTCCACCAAAGGTAACCACAATCCCAGCTAAGGGTGCCTGCCCAGCATTCCCAGAGCAACTGGGCAGACCCCAGCTTCCCTCCCTGTACTTACAGGTGCTGTGCAATGTGCATGGCATCTGTTCAGTGATCATTGGCTCTGTCAACTGCTCCCCTCCACCCAGTGGCGTAAGTTCATCCCATTTGCCCGGAGGCAAGATGTATATTGGTGCCCCCCATATACCCACACAATCTTACATAAAATATATATAAAATGTATCTTATGAAATATAGATCTATATATCTATATATAGATATATCGATAAATAGAGAGAGAGAGAGAGAGAGAGAGAACATATATTTCAGAACTCAGCCACAGATGCCATATTAATGGCTTTCAATTAATGAATTTGAACTCACAGGGGAGGAGAGGCGCCCCCTTGGGAGCAGGAGCCCGTCGGCAGATGACTCCATTGCCTCCCAGAGTTCTGCCTCTGCCTCTGCCTCCACCCACTGCGACCCGTAGGCGGGGCATAGAGACAGGGACCAATTAGCAGTACTATGAAGGCTTATGCTGATTCCTGAGCACAGCATGGTGTCTGATGCGTACAGCGCTGACGATCTTCCAGGGGATCCATCCAGCACATATATTAAATATAGGATAACATGTATGTTTATATGTTCTTAGCAATCCCCCATGCACTGCATGGTTTAGGTTATATTTGCCTAACCACCCAGAAGCTGTGGGGGGATCACAAATCTTTGGGTAGTCGCCCACAGCCCTAGAAGAGTAAGTGTCTCTCCTGCATCCTGCCCACTTCATAGTGAAGCATGCAGAATTGAATGTTACTCACTGGAAATCACAGGAGCTGCAGGGAAGGGGCAGGGGTAACTGGCTGGCTCTGCCCCCTCAACACAGACCCGCAAGTCACAGGTGTTTTCCTATAATGGGGGTGGGGTCTACTGATGAGATCATTCATGCCCCACCCCATGAATAGCCCTGCAGTGTCCCTTCTCTGGACTTCTTCCAGAGAAAAATCTTACAAAGTAGGTACTGTAGAGGCCCATACACACTGAGCGACTTTGTGTTGAAAGACACTCAAAACAGCAAGTTTGAGTGGCTTTCAGCTCAAAGCTGCCCAGTGTGTATGGACCGGCAATGAGCGGTGAGCACTGCTGCTCACTCCCGCATCATTGCCGGGAAAGACACTCATCTGTTGATGATCACCAGAAGATGAGCAGCTTAGAGGACGGCTTTGCATAACGCTACGCTATGAAAAGCCGTCGACTACCCTGCCAGGCAGGAGGGACACCGCTCAGTGTGTATGCACTGAGCGGCCATCCCCCCAGCGGTCAGTGCTGTCCATACACGCTGGGCATAATCACCCAGGGTTTATGGACCTTAAGTATGATTTAGGTGTATTTTATTTTAATATAGCTAAATATATAAATATATAGATAATTAAGAGACCTAAATACTTATGTCATCAATGTAGCTTTAAATATGTATTAGTGTTTTGTTTTGATAGTTGTTACATAGAAACAAGTAAATCCATAATGAAATAAAATAAAATTACACAAAATGCCAAAGTATGTGAATACTTTTTTTTTCTTTTTATAGCCTCCGTATTGTTGAAGTACAATATAGCTCATGTACCCAGGCAATCCCCAGGAAACAAGGGGGCATTATACTAACATGAAATAAAATCTCTCTCCAATCCAGCCATTGTAAATAATGAGATCTGCCAGATCACTCCCAGGGAATCAGACTGTTATATCTCATTTTAAAAATGTTCAAAATATCAGTTCAAGCAGTGGCGTAAGTTCGTCCCAGGTGCCCGGAGGCAAGATGAATGTTGCCCCCCCCCCCACACACTTTATTATAGATAATGCAATATGCTACTGTGCCACTGACTTCAGCATATATTCATAGTTTAACTTACTCTTACTCCCTCCTTCCTTGCTCCTCTACCTCCGTCTGTTACCCCTCCACCTCACCATCGACTGTTCAACCCTACACCTCTCACTCCACCACCTCCAAGCCCTGTCGCCACTGCATCTCTCACTCTGTTCACCTCTCCATCTCCCTGTTACCACTGCCCCTCTTACTCCTTCCTTCCCCGCACCTTTCTGTCACCTCTCATTCCCACCTCCCCTGCACCTCTCCTTCCTTCACCCCCCATCTCCTTCGACCTCTCACCCTACACCTCTCACTCCTTGCACCTCTTTGTTTCATAGCAGGAATTGTATGGGGGGGGGGGGTTATATATATATATATATATATATATATATATATATATATATAGTGTGGAGCCATCATGACACAGTAGAAAGCAAGACCACTAGCTAAGCTTACACAGAGGGTTAAAGTTACAGGGGGAGGGGCACTGGGATGGCTAGATGGGGGAGGGGCACTGGGCTTGCTAGATGGGGGGGGGCACTGGGCTAGGGATGGGTGATGGCAGTACCAACCTTTGGATTACTTGTCAGGGTCACGCACGTTGCAGCATCTCAGCTTTGGCTGCTGCTTTAACATCACAATCTGCGCTGGAGCCGGCGCTGGGGAGGGACAGAGAGGGGAGCCGCCACTCCTGTTCCCACCGCTGGCTGGGGCTCATCATTATCCGCGGTTTGGGAGGGACGGGGGAGTTGGTAATCATCACGGCCGGTGGAGTTGGAAGGAGTGAGGAGCAGCCAGTTCCTGATCCCCCGCTGGGTATCATCATGGCTGGGGGTGGGCTGACAGGTCCTGGACCTAGTCTCGGTGTCATGACGAGAGGCGCTGGGGGAGTGGGAAGCCACCTGTGGAGAGACTCGAGATGTGGGAGGGGCGGCGGCAGGGAGTGCGTCAGAGGCTCACAGCCGAATGCCAATAACTGCTGAGGGGACAGGGGAGTGGGACGGATGGACGGGGCACTGTCTGCTACTATTGGTAGTAGCACTAGCGAGTAATGCTAGCAGGTCCTTTGTGCTGGGGCACTTTTTCACAGGGGCTGGGGACTCTCCGGCTGGACTCCCAGGAGGCAATGGAGCCAGTGCCCCCTTTGAGGCTGGCGCCCGGCGGCAGATGACTCCATTGCCTCCGGGAGTTCCGCCACTGAGTTCAAGTGAAAACCAAACTGAATACACACTGAGAGCAGTAATAGTTCACAATATCGTGGATAAATAACTAGTCAAAGTCAATTTTTTATATACAGTATATATATAAAAACAGTGTAATAAGAGTTCTTTAACACTGATAATATATGTCTATACACATTTGTAAGGATACAGAGAGAGAGCGAGAGAGAGAGAGAGAGAAAGAGAGAGAGAAACTTGATATCCAAAGGATATACCAGGCAGTACTCCTATTAATAAAGTAAAGACAATTTATTTCATGTGACCAGAGTCAGCATAACCATATCCGGACTGGGATACAAATGATGGCAGAGTTAGAAGTTATAAAACATGGGGCACAATCATATTCACCAAGCCAGAGAATACAGTAGAACGGCAGTCTATTCTCTGGCTTGGTGAATATGATTGTGCCCCATGTTCTATAACTTCTAACTCTGCCATCATTTGTATCCCAGTCCGGATATGGTTATGCTGACTCTGGTCACATGAAATAAATTGTCTTTACTTTATTAATAGGAGTACTGCCTGGTATATCAAGTTTCTCTATCAATTAAAAAAGGACCTTGCACCCGTCTACCTTCAACAAACTTGAGTGCTGATCCTCCAAGTTTATATATATATGCTTCAACCCCCCCCCCCCCCATTGCTCATCACTCGCGGCATCACCGCAGGGTCCCATCTCTAACAGTCTTGCTGTCACACACATCATGTAGTGTGTACTCAGCATTAAAGATTGGCTTGTGAGATCTGATATATACCTGGGATGGGAAAAGAGTTGCCATCACATTTTTTACAATGTAAGGGGTGTTTTAATTGCCCTAATTATCTAACTTAAACACAGGGGACAGTTTCACACATCCGTCCTAGGCCACAGCCCAAATTACTAATGCAAGCACAATGCATCTACGTATATCAGACACCTCCTGGGGTATTACCATGCCTCCTCTGACCACATGTGTATCAGGCTCACTGTGTATACTCTGTAGCCAAGCACATGCATCTATGCGTAATGTAGGAGCTGGACTGGAGGCAAAGCCTGGGGGGAGGCTCCCCTGACAGGGTTTGTAGGGAGCTGACTAGCTGGACAGTCATAGAAGGGGTGTCTAAGGAGAGGGTCATAAGGGGGAGGGGCTTAACGGGGTGTTGTAAGGGTATATAAGCAGGGTTCAGGCAGGAAATAGGGGTCACTGGGAGATTTTTCTTAACAGCTAAGCAGCACTGCATCTCCCATGGCTTCCCCAAACGCTGATGCTGAGGTATCTGCAGCGCTGGCTGCCCTCAGGGAGGCAGCAGGCACCAGAGGGGCTGAGTGGCTGCAGCAGCAGATGTCAGGTCTGCTGGGGGGACTGGGAGCAGCAACGCAGGAGGCTGCTCCAGCGGGCGCACGGCCTCGGAGGTCCAGGCCTCCGGAGCGCTTCAGCCCATCTGTGTCCCCCAGGGTTCAGCGCCGTTCAAGGAGCCCCGTCAGGGACCCTCCAGGCCAGGCTGCGGGCCGGGCACCTTCCGCCCGCAGGACCAGGTCTGGGAGGAATCCAACCAGCAGGCGGAACCCTCCGCGCGGGGGGGACCCCCCCCACGTGCAAGAAGATCCGGCGGTGCGTGGTACTGGACCTGGAGCGGCGGGGCATGCGGGGCATGCTGCTGCCCAGCGCGGGGTGAGTCGTGCCAGGGGGGCAGAAGTACAGGCTGAGGACCGCAGGCCTGGTACACGGAGCGAGAGACGCACAGCTGGCTCCGCCTCCAACGAGGTCACGCCGGCTGGTGCTATACCTGAGGGTCGGGATGACAGGAGAAGAGAGATGGCAGCGTCAGCAGATGATGGAGAAATACCTGGTCCCTCTTCATTGGCTGGGTCTCGTCAGGACACTGGACCTGCGGCTGCTGGGTTCACAGCCCCCAGGCAGCCTGGTGAGTCTGTCTCTATGTCTGTTAATGCTTTAGCACAGAGTCAGGGGGGGGGAGGGTTAGCCCTCCAAGGGGAAATGAGTAGGGGCTTTACTGAATTATTGAGTGGTTTTGCAGATTGGTTGGTGGGTTTGCGGCAGGGGGCGGGGCCGTCCCCGGCGGCAGCATGGGCGCCGCAGAATTCGGGCACACCAGCTACCATTAGTGTGCCAGTGAGTAATAGTGTGCCGGTTAGCAGTGGGGTGCCGGTTAGCAGTGGGGTGCCGGTTAGCATTGGGGTGCCGGGGAGCAGCGGGGTGCCGGTATCCGGCGGTGAGCAAAGTAACAGTAGTGCGGGGGCTGATGGGGGCAGTGTGGGGACGCAGGAGGAGAGTGGGAGGCTTAGTGACACCGCAAAAGGGGAGGTTTACGTATGTTTTGAGGGGCCATTGGGGGCCCACCTGAAGCAGGAGGTGAGGGAGAAGATTTGGAATGGGGAATACGTGGATATATTTTCATTGCTCCCTTTAGAGCGTTTTAATCTGGATAGGCCCCGCAAGGAGGAGAAAAAAGAGGAAGAGGAACGGCGGCGGTACCGGTTGATACCGCGGTCATTCACGAATTGGTTACAAGCATTTGCTATTTTAGCTAGCGTCATTGGGGAGAAGGCACCTGACAATTGTTCAGGCTTATTTTGTTACATGGATGCGATAGGAGAGGCGTACCGGGTGTATGGGGGTTTGGCTTGGCTCCGGTACGACGAGCAATTTAGACAGAGGAAGGCGGTGCGTCCCAACATTCGTTGGGACCATAAAGATATTGCTTTATGGTTAAAGGTGACGGCCCCCATAAAAAGTGGGCAGCCCTTTCGTGGGGACGGGGGGGGCCGAGGGAGGCCACAAGCGGGACGGCCATGCAGAAGGGACTCTGCTTTGCCTTTAATGACGGGTCATGCCGGTTTGGGGCAAAATGCAAATTCAAGCATGAATGTTCCTCATGTGGAGGGAACCATGGTGCTAATAAATGCTTCAGAGGGAAGTCACGAGACGGTAGTTCAAAAGGGGGTGACACCAGTTCGGCTGGAAAGGATGCTGGGCTATCTGCGTAGGTATCCTGATCAGCAGACAGCCGCCTTGTTGGAGGAGGGGTTTAAGGAAGGTTTTAAGATACCTTCTGACGTGCAGGTGTCAGGGAGTTTTAGGAGGAATTTGAAGTCTGCTAGAGAGCATCCAGAAGTGGTGCAGGAAAAACTGGTTAAGGAGGTGCAACTGGGTCGTATGGCTGGACCTTTTAAGGCGGCACCATGGCCAGATTTGATAGTCTCTCCTTTGGGGGTGGTGCCAAAAAAGGAGGCAAACAAGTTTCGGCTTATACACCATTTGTCCTTTCCAAAAGGGGCGTCGGTCAATGATGGCATTGACCCCGACATCTGCTCGGTGGTTTATACATCGTTCGACGCGGCTGTTCAGTGGGTAAAGCGGTTTGGGAATGGGGCCATGTTGGCAAAGACTGATATTGAATCGGCATTTCGATTGCTGCCAGTTCACCCAACCAGTTTGCGTTTGTTGGGTTGTTGTTGGGATGGGAAGTTTTTTGTTGATCGATGTTTACCGATGGGTTGCTCCTTGTCGTGTGCTTATTTTGAGGCCTTTAGTTCTTTTTTGGAGTGGGTGGTTAAGGATGTCTCTGGGTGCAATTCAGTTATTCATTACCTAGATGACTTCTTATGTATTGGTCCTGGGGGGACCGGTGTACAGTATGTGACTTATTGTTGAGGACTGTTGAAAGGGTGTCGGCGGATTTTGGAGTCCCGCTTGCTCCAGGTAAGACGGAGGGCCTTGTGACTGTGATCAGTTTTTTGGGTATTGTCATTGATACTGTGAATATGGAGTGCCGTTTGCCCGAGGAAAAATTGCTGGGTTTGAAGGCCGAGGTGGGGAGGGCGTTGCAGTTGAAGAAAATTAGATTGCGGGAATTACAGTCTTTGCTGGGTAAGTTGAATTTTGCGTGTCGCATTATGCCAATGGGCCGCATTTTCAGCAGGAGACTGGCAGCAGCGACAGCAGGGGTGGTTCTTCCTCATCATTTTGTCAGACTAGGTAGTGAGTTGAAAGGGGATTTGCGGGTGTGGGCAACTTTTCTGGAAACTTTCAACGGCAGGGCGTTGTGGATGTCAGACACGTGCGTCGCTACTGAGCTAGACCTGTTCACAGACGCGGCTGGGAGTGGCGGTTTTGGGGCTTATTGCCAGGGACATTGGTGTGTGGGCAGGTGGCCGGAGTCTTGGGTGCAGAGAGGCTTGGTAAAAAACTTAGCATTGTTGGAGTTATTTCCTATTTTGGTTGCAGTAGTTGTTTGGGGTGAGCTATTCCGCGACAGGAAGATTTGTTTTCACTGCGATAATCTGGGGGTTGTCATGGCTATTAACCAATTGTCGGCATCTTCACCGCCAGTGGTCATCGTTTTGCAGCAGTTGGTATTGGAATGTCTGGCTTTGAATTTGTGGGTTGTGGCTAGGCACGTCCCCGGTGTCTCTAACGGCATTGCGGATTCTTTATCTCGTTCACAGTGGGAACGTTTCCGGGAGTTGGCACCAGAGGCGGACAGGGAGGGGACCGGGTTCCCGAGTCGGCTCTGGGCTCTGCTGGACGGGTAGTCGATCAGCTCATCAGGGAATCCTTGGCCCCGAATACATGGTCGGCATACAATCAGGAATGGCGGAGCTGGCTAGAATGGCGTGAGGTAGTAGGTTTGAAGGAGGATGATGACGAGTTGGCTGTCTTGCTTTATATAGGCCATTGTAAGGAGATTGGTTGGTCAGTGGCAAAAATCACGCGCTGCATGGCGGGCTTGGCTTTTGGGTTTCGTGCAGGCGGTAGGCCTGACGTCACCAAGAATTTCCTGATTGCGCAAGCTTTGAAAGGTTGGAGGAGAGGACACGTAGTACAGGATCAGAGAAGGCCAGTGTCCTTCCAGCTGTTGCAGAATATGGGTAGAAAGTTAGGGGAGGTCTGTAGTTCCAATTTCAAGGAGAGGTTGTTCGGGGTAGCCTTTTCGCTTGCCTTCTTCGGGGCACTGCGGATTGGCGAGCTTGTAAGTCCAAGCGTCTCCAGGCCGGGAGGTTTGTTAGGAGAGGATGTGGATTTATACTCGGATAGGGTGGAGCTAGTGGTGAGGAGGTCGAAGACGGATCAATTAGGGAGGGGGAAGAAGGTAGTTCTCTTCTCCGTACCCGGCTCGGATATGTGCCCGGTAGCATGGCTAAGGATATTTAAGGAGGTCAGAGTGGGCAGGGAAAGGGATCCGTTGCTGATGCATGCGAATGGATCCTTTTTATCACGGTTCCAGTTCACAAGTGTGTTTAGAGCAGTCCTGCGGACGTTGGGCCTCAAGGGGGAGGAATACGCGGGTCACTCTTTCCGCATTGGGGCCGCAACTGAGGCTGCTAGGATGGGATTTGGAGATGAGTTAATTAAGCGTATTGGGCGGTGGGAATCGTCTCGTTTTCGCTCCTATGTTCGTTTAGGGGATTTTTGAGGCTGACTGTGTCCTTTCTATTTTAGGGCAGTCCCCGTGCCTGATTTGGATTTTAGGACATTCATATGTCTTTTGGGGAGCTTTGCGGGCTGATGTCAGACCGAACGGCCGCCAGCTAGGTTTGGATAGAGAAGAGGCATTGGTTCGCTGGCTGGGGAAACGCGGTATGGTATGGAGTGGAGTGTTACAGGAATTTCACCGTTTTGTTCGGCTCGATAGAGCTCCCGACATATTAGTGTTGCATGTGGGAGGGAATGACCTCGGGAGCAGACCATTTAGGGAGTTGATACGGGATATCAAGTTTGATCTCCTACGTTTATGGGCAATGTTTCCGGAGGTAATCACGGTTTGGTCGGATATTGTGCCGCGCCGTTATTGGAGGGATGCAAGGTCGGCTGACAAGATCAATAAGGCAAGGATAAAAGTTAACAGGGCAATTGGGCGTTTTATGGCTAGAAACGGCGCGGTAGTGGTGAGGCACAGGGAACTCGAGTCTGGTGCCGGTGCTTTTTGGAGAGGTGACGGTGTGCACTTGAACGCTGTAGGGATAGATGTGTGGTCTTTGGGACTACAAGAGGGGATAGAAACAGCGTTCCGGATGTGGGGGGGGTCGCTCGGGGTCAAGGGTTTAACCCCGTGCTTGGTGGCGGAGGGGGGTCCTCGAGGTTAGTGGCATTGAGGCTTAATTATGCGGCGGGGAGGGCCCCATGAGGGGGCTGGACTCCCCTGGGTGAGATTTAATTAATGAGCACTGGGTGTTGACAATTGGTGCCCTCGAGCCAATCGCTATCGGCTGGGGGTAACAACTCCTGGAAGTGCTCAGAGGTGTGGATAGATTTATTGAGGGCCTCGGGGACCACCTTCCGTGGGAAATGTTTTTGATTCTTGTTAAATTTGTATTGTTTTAATAAATATGGCTGCTGTGGCCAATTTTATCCAACAAGAGAGTTATGTCATTTTTGGGGGGATTAATTGGGCACAGCGATTAGACAATACCCTGTCATGTAGGAGCTGGACTGGAGGCAAAGCCTGGGGGGAGGCTCCCCTGACAGGGTTTGTAGGGAGCTGACTAGCTGGACAGTCATAGAAGGGGTGTCTAAGGAGAGGGTCATAAGGGGAGGGGCTTAACGGGGTGTTGTAAGGGTATATAAGCAGGGTTCAGGCAGGAAATAGGGGTCACTGGGAGATTTTTCTTAACAGCTCCCACCCACCCTCCCTAATTTTACAGTTTTTAGGTAGACTTATTTGTTAGGTTGTGTTTTGTCACAGTGGCCTGTGCGGAGGGGGGTCCTCGAGGTTAGTGGCATTGAGGCTTAATTATGCGGCGGGGAGGGCCCCATGAGGGGGCTGGACTCCCCTGGGTGAGATTTAATTAATGAGCACTGGGTGTTGACAATTGGTGCCCTCGAGCCAATCGCTATCGGCTGGGGGTAACAACTCCTGGAAGTGCTCAGAGGTGTGGATAGATTTATTGAGGGCCTCGGGGACCACCTTCCGTGGGAAATGTTTTTGATTATTGTTAAATTTGTATTGTTTTAATAAATATGGCTGCTGTGGCCAATTTTATCCAACAAGAGAGTTATGTCATTTTTGGGGGGATTAATTGGGCACAGCGATTAGACAATACCCTGTCATGTAAATCCCTACTTCACTCAGTCACATCTGCGCTTGTGGCAGACAGAGTGTAGCTAGCTGGAAATGGGGTATTCACATAAAGGTAAAGCAGGGCTATCTTAATGCATGGGCAAACTGGGCAGCTGCCCTAGGGCTCCACAACTCTAGGGCCTTCTAGCAGGGGTTTGCTGGTGCCTACAGAGTATCATGTGAGGCTGGTAGAGATTGCTCCCGAGCTGCTGTGGCTGTGAATTACACAAAATCAGAGCTGCCAGGAAACATTCAGTACCAGCCTGCAGCCAACCAGTTACTGACTTTAAGATGCTAATTGCTGGATGGCTGACAGCAGGTGGATTTTTTTTTTTACATAAGTAGGGGCCCAGTGCATTGCTTTGCCTAGGCACCACAATGCCGCTAAGAAGGCACTGAGGTAAAGTTTAATGAGGGCATGTGGCAGCAAATGCTGGCTATGGAGTATTGAGCATATGCAGAGATAGGGCTGTTTTCTGACCAATCTCTTGCATTAACCATGTGGCTGTGCAAGTACGGGCTAATTAAATCAGGTGTATGGATATGGGCACTCAGTGAGACTGCATAGATGCACATAGCTCTGTATATGACAAATATCCACACAAGGATTCATGCAGGATCCATTACAGATGAGTTCTGCCTCAGCCTGTAAGTATAGAATACCGTCCAATCACATTGGAGAGCATCATCTTACAGACAATATGCACCTAGCATGGGACCAATGGTAAGATTCATAGGCAGGCCTGTACCCCTCGGGCTTTTACTGTCAACTATGACAAAAATGATGCAGCAATATGCAACTTAGCATCAGTATCGACCACTGTGAAAATTAAACTGCTCATACGACACAATGCTTTATTGCGCCATGTTTTCATCCGATAAAACATGTTCGCAATATTACACAAATAAGTCAGAAATTGAAATAGCCCGAGCATTGTACACTTTAGTTCTCCTGCGTATTTATCCATTATCCCAGTACATATGAATTAATAAACCGAAAACATTTACAATGCTTAGTCCATAAAAGTACAAACCATCATTGTCTGGCAGTTAAGGGAAAGGGGCGTTTGTTGTTTGTGTTTTTATATAAAGGCATGGATAGAGATAAAGTATCAGCCAATCAGCTCCTAGCTGTTATTTTTCAAACACAGCTTTTAAACTGAGAGCTAGAAGCTGACTGTTTAGTACTTTAAATCTGTGCACTGTATCTCCCTCCATGCTTTCATACACACACCCCTAAAGGTGAATACACACTGGACATTCTGTGCCCAGCATGTATGGACAGCGATGGTGTAAAATTGCTGGCTGGAAAAGTGCATTCACTCAGCTGGTAAAAAAGCACAACGGACAGCGGCAGTCGGCAATGATGCGGGAGCGTGCATCAGCGCTCACCTCCCGGCCATATACTGTACATTAGCAGATTTTGAGCTAAAAGTCGCTGAAAACACCAAAAATGAACCACTTTCAGCCCAAATCACCTAGTGGGTATGGGCCTTAACCCTTTGAGAGATGTGCAAAATATCCGCAAAAAAATGCCAGGGTCGAAGTCGAGGAATATGAATCACTTTAGTTATCACTGAAGTCAACAAATTAAAGTTTTGTTAAACTGTGCTAAGGCAAGAACATTCGCTATGAGCAACGATGGAATGTTTGGCAGATGTTTTGCACATCTCTGGCAGCAACTTTGGCACTTGAAGCATGCACAAGAGATTAGATACATTTTAGTCCAGGCATTTCTGCACTCTGTACTCTCTGAGGACAGCTATCTATGCAGCTTGTACAGGGACAATTTCTCCATCTAATCATTGATACTACTATGTTCACACTGCTAGTGTTTACTACCTGGCTTTTACCAGGGTCAACCATTACGGTAATTTACTTTCAATACCGGGCTTTTTCAAGTGTGAATGGAACAAACTGGGTTGATATTACCAATTCTTCAACCATTAGAAAATGATCCGTGTTTGAAGGCAAATTACCGGGTCAAAATGCTTGATCCGATAATTTGCAGTGCAGTGAGAACGGGGTATAAGTAGGATTGGAAGAAACAATTGTATACTGTGTAGGTGTGAATATCTGAGGCTTTCCTAGCAAGCACAAATTGTGAATTCAATGCACCTTAAGTAATAACTGTAGTCAGTAGCCATTTTTACTGTCCGCATAACTGGAATGTGGAATTAAATTTGCTCTCCTTTTGCAACCTAGAAGTGCTGCCTTATATATGTAGTTTGGCCATTAATTAATAATTAGAGAATGTAATTTAATGGTGACTTATAGACATAATAACAATACCACAGCTAATGGATTAGGCCGGGGCTATCCAATTAGTTCCTATACACGATACTTATCTGGGATTATGCTTTGTGTGCCTCAGGCTATAATTGGATAGCCCTATAATAACGATCGGTCATAGTTGCAATCTGCTGTTTTTTTTAAATTTGGTAGAAAAGTTAACAGGGCAAATTGGTTTTGGCCCATACCTTGTCGTACAATGTCCACATCCACTCTAGTTCCAGTCTACTCTTCGCATCATCGCCATGCAAAATATAGTTTTGCATAGATGAAGAACAAGCAGTTTATTTATAATGGGTGCAGTGTGCTTGATGCACACAGGCCCCTGAGTCTTGGGGGGGGGGGGCACACTGCATATGCTGCACACATTTTATCCGGAGAGATAGTGCCTAGCCTGGCAATTTCATGCCCCCTCACTCCAGCTCACGGGGCGTGTGACCCCCCAGCCCCCCTCTAGTTACGCTCCTGGGTGAGTATATAGAGTTTGGTGACACCGCACCGTGGCAGCTATAGGATCAGACACTTTAAGATCAGGGTGTTTGGATGTAGTCAGGGCTGCCATCAGAAATTGTGGGGCCCAGGACTCACAAAACAGGAAGCCCCCCCCCGGTGGGCAGTGGATATATAAATATATAAACATTGGTGGGAAGTGGGCATATAAATACAGCACTCCCTGGTCCTCGTTCCCCCAAGTCATATTACCTTCTCAATCATCTGTCAGACACCAGTCCATGCAAGGGCAGGAAGGGCGGGCCGGGGCGGCTGGACTGTACTGTGCTGCGGCAAGGTTCATGGCTGCTGCTCCTCATAATGACGTCACGCCGCGGTTTGTGTGTGTGTGGGGGGCCTTCCTGTGTGGAGGCTCCGAGTTCCACCAGCTTCCTACAGGTGCAGTCACAGTGTACCTCAATTCGGAGCCGGGCGGGCTCACTGCAGGGGGCGTCGGTGCGGGCGGCTGCAGCTCAGCGGCAGTGCAGAAGGGGAAGCTAAGTGAAGGGGCAGGGGTGCTGGGGATAGAGCTGCCAGGGTCCTACCCTCTGTCAGAGCAGTGGGGCCCAGGACTCAAAAACCCCCAGACCCCCCTGTCGGTGGCCCTGGATGTAGTTGTTCTGCAATTCAGCTACTTGCACTTGACATTAATACTATATAAGGGAGACAAACAAAACATATTGTATGGTCCTAAAAGAAAACAGGAATGTAGCATATAAAGCAGAGAACAGAGTAATGACGACCTTTCAACTACATTTTTTTTTTATGGCAGGGTTGGGAAAAGCATTGATGTTCTAAAGCTTGCTATAACAAACACTGCCGCCGATTCTGGATCACTCAACATATAAACTGGAGGAATAAAAATCGCTTAAAAAGTATTTTAATATACCCCATTAAAATAGACCATAAAAACTCATATACAGATAGATAACCACTGAGGATAGTCTATGCCAAAAAGGATGGAAAAAAACTACACTTAACTTTTTTCAAGGGGTAAGAGTCCCCTGTGAGCAATGTTCCCTCTAATTTTACGAAGGCTGTGTGCGGCAAAATATTCTGTTTGTGCAACTTTGGAAGGAAATTTAAATTTTTGTGCGTCATATATATAACTGGAAAATGACGTTCAGCATTTGTGTTAACTTTACTTCAAAATGGTATTAAACATTTAAAACACAGCCCACAATGTAGTTAATGGGTGAAACACACATTAATTGAGTCCACAACTGCAAAAAGAGACCACTGCTGCTTTGTGCGCTCTGTTGTAATGTCTGTGCGCACACTCGTCGAGTTGTGTGCGCGCGCACGTGCGCACAGCTTAGAGGGAACACTGCCTGTGAGTGTCAATAACTTTTAGGCATAAACAAATAGTCACCAGGGTCCCAATTCTCTCCACCGCTATAGGAGTTACACAGATAGTAAGGTTGTAAGTTGGGTATGCCCCCTCCTTCTACAATTTCATCAACATTGGGTGTTATACTGTTAAATACCGCTACTTTTCTGGAAAATAAACCTTTATATCAATATATCACTTAGTGGCTGTGTGTGCCACCCATATATTCACATCCCAAAGATACCTTTCTATGTGAAACTAACTCCACTTTCGTGTGAGTACAGTACGCCATCCATAGGAAACACTTTATTATTGTATTTATTGTTTCTATAGAGATTTGAATACATATTCCACCATATTCTGCATTTCTTATTTTTTTATATGGACTCTATGTCAACCACGTGGAGAAAAAATAAAAATAAAGTGAATACCGCCTCTCTGACAAAGGAGCTGTATGGACTATTTGTGAACTGTTTTGTCTTGAGCACTGTTTGGTAACAGTACGGAATTGTGTCCAGTTTATTAAGCTCTCGTCCAGCCAAATGTTAGCAATCTGTTTCAGATAATAATTCTGTAAGGTTGCGTACACACTGCAAATGTATCTTCCAACCCGCCATTGGTTCGCGTCCTCCGACCTTTTCATACCCCCACTATCCACGTCGGCGTGGAGTTGATTTTAGAAGCGCAGCGAGCCACCAAGCCCGAAGCGCGGCGAGCGTAGCGAGCCCCGCGAGGGGACGCAAAATACATGAAAAGTCATACGCGTCCCCTCGCGGGGCTCGCTGCGCTTCCCACGCTTCGGGCTCGGTGGCTCGCTGCTCTTGCCACACTATATAAAATCAACTCCACGCCGACGTGGATACTGGGGGTAGGAAAAGGTTGGAGGACACGTACCGCCGCCCCTCGCGGGCTCGCTGCGCTCGCCACACTTTGGGTGGCGTGGGGGTGCATTTAATATTGTAAGCACCTATTAGCGTGCTTATACAATTAAAAATCGTATAAGGGGGGCCATTTAACATTGAAAACACCCATTAGGTTGCTTATACAATTTAAAATTGCATCACATCGCATGCGGCTAGATGGCATGCGATGGGATACAATGCATAAGATGCCATACGATTGAAAATCGTGGGCGCCCTGCTAGGAAACTAGTACCCATTTTTTAACTATTTCATACTTTACCATCCACGTGGACTATGATTGGGAACAGCAAAGTGTACTGAGAGCAGCGGTAGCAGAGCAAAGCATGTAGCTCGAAGCATGGCGAGCAGGTGTGGACATTGACACAAAAAAAACCTCACGCTGACTTTTTCTTGTGTCAACTTTTTATGTGTCAAATTTTGCCACTGTCGACTTGAGAATGTTGACCTTTTGGTGTCAATCTAGACATCGACCAAATATATCAACCTAATATACCACACTCACTGTTGTCATATATAGGGCCATATCCAATGCAGCCGGTGAGGGGGTTAAACGGCGTGGATTGCTGAAAACAAGCGATCCTCGCAGTATAAGCCCCGCGACGGCTGCGCATCCGATTCTACATTCTGGGGAAATCCTCGCTGTCACAGGACAGCGAGGATTCCCCCAAACAGGGAGGCTCGTGGCTAATGCAGGGAGCCCGCTGCATTTAGCCGCAAGCCTCGCTGTTTTGGCAGCCACACATACCGTTTCCCTTTCACTGCAAAAACTAAGCGTGTGCAGGGGGTCAGTATTCTGACCCTGCGAGCTGTGACAGTGAGCAGCCAACACTGCTCGCTGTCACAGCTCGCAAAAATCATTGAATACACCCCAAAGTGTTGCATTCTGCAAAGTATAAACGTGATGTTACTTCCCAACTGCAGTACATTCTAATCTATGTCCAGGGACTCTTTTCCTCACTAGTCAAAATGTAACCTGATCAAAATGTTTCCTATTACATACAAGTTGTCTGGGGACATAGGCCATGTCTTCCTCTGTACACGTTATTCATATGAAAAGCATATCTGTGGAGCAGACTCCTTACAAAGGGGCAATTCAGCACGGAGCGCTAATTACAGAATTTGCAAATCTAGCAATTATGGAACAATTGCGCGTGGGGAATTAGCGACAGAAAATGCATATGAATCGTAATTGTAATCCTCTCTCAGTGTGACTGACAGGAAACCGACGTTTAAGGGCGGTAACCTGCCATTTTCTGGGTGTGTCTGAAAAAAACAGCATCCAGTAAGTTACATTTCAGCTGTCCCCATGATATCAGTATGTATGTTTATACATGCATCATTTTGTATACGATATGCTGTTTGAGGACAGACAGGTTTCTATAACAAAAAGGCAACAGCATATTTTTATCACTGCAACAAAACGCCCATCTTTTTGTTCCATTATAGGCTAAAACACCAGATTCTTACACTGAGAAAGTTGCTTCACTGCTCTTACATATTTCTCACAAGGAAACACTATAAAAGCCTTGTTCAGCTGAGTCATGTTAACTGTTCCTTTTACCAGCTTACATATGACATCACTGGGAGTGGCTACACTGCACAATAAGCATAACCCTTTGAGGCACTTAGTACATATAGCTTCCATTCTGAACTTGTAACTTGGTGGGACTGCTGTGCTATTACTGGTGCCTGTCCTTGTGTTTCCCTCCTATGTCCCTATAGATTGTAAGCTTGCAGCAGGGCCCTCCTACCTCCAAGTCTGTCTGTTGTTACCCAGTTTGTTTTATCACTGTCTACTATTGTAAAGGAATCTGTTGCGCTATATAAGAAACTGTAAATAAATAAATAAACTTTGCATATTTAAATCCTAATGTATATAACTGGAGGGGTTATGTCCGTTCAGGTCAGGCGTATTTAAACTTTTGCCCATTTACTACCCAGCATTCCCTCATCGCTACATGCCACCATTAAGGAGATATTGAAAATAGGTATATTGTGTCAAACATAAAGACTCAGGGCCTTATTTTGGTTCATTCTTTCTGACAAAATCCTTCTTAGATGGGCAAAACCATGTGCACTGCAGGTGGGGCAGATGTAACATGTGCAGAGAGAGTTAGATTTGGGTGGGGTTTTACTTCAAAGTGAGATCTATATTGCAGTGTAAAAATAAAGCAGTCAGTATTTTCCCTGCACAGAAACAAAATTACTCACCCAAATCTAATTCTCTCTGCACATGTTACATCTGCCCCCCTGCAGTGCACATGGTTTTGTCCATCTAAGAAGGATTTTGTCAGAAAGAATGAACCAAAATAAGGCCCTCAATGTCTAAGTGTCAGTCTACAGTAGCAGGTTGGCTATTACAGGGATGTACCCTGGAGTGTGCGGGTGGAGCTGTCGCCCTTGCCCTATGGCACCTGCCTGGAACAGCACCCTGCAACCAGTAGCCCTGCTGTAGAGTCGCCCGCAGGTTCCTCAGACACTCCCGAACATATCGGACAGAGCTCTACTTTCCAGATTTGGTGCTGGGATAATGGTTAATACAGTATATGGCTCAAGTGTAGTAGTAATAAGACAAAATAACAATATGTATTGTATGAATGTATTGGGTTCACTTGATGGATTTTTCTTTCTTTGAAACACTACTTCAAAAGACCGCTGGTGTTAAGAAAACGCCAGCACTGTGCACTTGAAATTGTAGTTGGGGGAATCAGTGGAGGGCAAATATCACTTTGTCCATGTTAATGAGCACTAATGTCACATTTACCGAGAGGTGACACCAAAGTGCCAGCTCCTGCTAAGTGACAGGTGTCTAGGGCTGCATTGTAACATTACATGCCGCATCTGGCTCCTGTTACTGTGCAGGAGCTAGCACCTGCAGCCACAGGTCTCCTAAGGGGCAGCCCACACCTCCCAAACCCTGCTAGTGCTGACAAATGGCGGTTCAGCACACAAAACCACAGCCCTCCCATAAAGTCATGCCCCCCCCCCCCCCTCCCTTGAAGCCACTTTTCCAGGACGTACTGCAGCATGTGTCATAGAGTCAAGTGACTTACGAGATATATTTACATATGTCATATTATTATTGCAGGGATATCCAGTATATCATGGAAGTTATCCGGACTTCCACTTGTGGCTATATGGGTGTAACTGGACAGCAACAGGGCTTCGCAATTAGCATTAGTTTGTCATGGTCCGGTCATGGGTGTGCAGACAGAAATGCGGTGACCCGTACCACTGAGTACCTTCCTTGCAGCCTCCTCCAGCTTGGAATCTAGATCACCCATTGGACAACTGGACTTTTGTTTTTATCAATTACTCCACCATCTACCCGGACCTTGGGACCCATTTGCTACACTACCACTTACCTGCCAGCAAGGATTGTTGTCTCCGCTCCAAGGCTGTATGCAAGCACCAAATTAAAGAGAGGTCCTACAACTGGTGAGTGTCAGAGACCACCGACGGCAAGGTTCTATAATATGGACTAGATATTCCCATGAATTAAGTTCATAACTAGGTACGGGAGACTACTGCAATTTTTTTTATAAACTACTGGGTGAGAGATTGACAAAAATTGCTGCTAATGGTACCATTTCTATCAACTGCCTTTTCTTTTTTCCATTTTTTCCACTATTTGCATTATTGTTTTAATAAATTGTTTTATTTACATATCCTAGTGTTAATTCTAGCACCCTGCTCCTTGTAAAACACTTGCAGTTCCTCCTTTCTCCCTGGTGTGTCACTCTCTGCTGTGGGTACAATGAGCATAGAAAAAAATGATATTAAAAAAATCACATTGCATCGCATGCCGTTATAATGGCCCATGCGATGTGATTTCCCTACGGTGTCGTACGTAGGAAATCTGGGCGCCGTGCTAGGAAACAAGTACCGGGGCTTATTTCCATTTGAATGTAATTTCTACGACACACCCATGAGATGTAGCAGTACACATAAGGGCTTATAGATGTTATTTTCACAATTACCCTAAAGTGCTTCTCACAATCACCCTGAAATTCTATAGTGCATGCGTAGGCACATATGCACTAGAACAGGCTTGTCAAAGCTATGGCCCGCCAGCTGTTGTTAAACTACAAGTCCCATCATGCCTCGCCACAGTTTTTCTATAGGGAATGTGAAAACTATGGCAAGGCATGCTGGGATGTGTAGTTTCACAACAGCTGGAGGGCCACAGTTTGGACATGCCTGCACTAGAAGGAACATCATATATACCCTATTTGTATACACTGATCTTTATCCTTTGTGCTATAATAATCCTTTGTAAGTACTGGAGCTTAATTTGCTTACTTTGTAGTTACCGCTGTTTTCTCTCTTTTGTGCCATGTATGATGCATGAAAGACGGAGACAGCCTTTATGGGAAGCTGCCAGTTATTAACATTTCTCAGACCCACCTTGTCTAAAAGCTTACTTCTGCACACCCGGAGTTCTGATGTTCTGTTCACACATCAACCTGATTCATGGAATGTTACTGGCAGCGCTTTGGTCATTGCTGCAAAGATCCATATTCGGAACTAAATTCCACACTGCCAATTAATAGACAAACATCCTAATATATAAAGATGCTCAGGATTTGTTAGTGAGACATGAAGTTGCAACTCTTATCTATTGTACAGCCCCCACCCACTTAGAGGCACCTACCCTTCCGGCCCACCATTTGCAAACTCTGTTATTAAGGGGGTTATTCTGGTTGGTTCGGTCGGACCGCGTTCGCACAGTACAGAGGTTTTTTTTTTCAACTGCGCATGCGTACCATTCGCAATGCGCATGTGCGGCGACAGCACACCGCGCACGAACGGACCTTCCCGAGCAAAAAATCCTATCTGCAAGCGCACGGTCACAGTGGGCGTGATGTGGGCTTTTTCGGGGAGAGGCCAGAAAAGTGGGCAAAACTGGGCGTACACGGGGGTGTGCAATAAAAATGCACGGAGGGACAACCACCTCGCTCGGCGAGCGCACAGTGCATTTTTGGCCCAAAACAGTGGGACGCCAAAGAGTGCTCAATACCACTCTTACAGTTTCCGCCGGAGTACGAACACCCTGGGTCTGCTAATTAACGCCAAATGCAAGTGAATTACATACACCTGACTGCAATATTATCCAATACTGCAGCCTATTTAGTGAAATAACTAGTTTCAGTACCTGCAAGCCATACACAGCACTGAAATACATAGGAAGGTTCTCTTTCTACACTTCTCACCATTTTAAGGTATGTTTCTTTTTATGTTGTATTAATCCAAATACACATGTTTCAATGTGTCCATTTAGTAACTTTTTAACCATCTACACCCTTAATGCAAGTGTACTTTTAAGGAAAACAGGATACACAATTCATAGGAGTTGACATGTGTCAACTTTTTCACTGCAACACAAACATACAATTCAAAAAAATTATTTACACAGCTCTATTTCCCTTTGAAGTTGGATTCTACCAATTTTCACATTAGCAGACCAATTGCTGGTCCAGACAAGTGACGCGTACGCTCCTGTGCTCGGGCGTACGCCACCGCCTCTGATCGGAGCTGCGTTCTGTCTCTGAACGATGAGGCTGTGGACCGTCCGTGCACGGGAGCGTACGCTCATATGAACGCCACTCCCCATTGTCGAGTGCTCACTCCGTCCGTGTGCGGATGTGTTGTGGGCGGAATCACGCGGTATTTGCTCGTATGGACCGTACATACGGCGGTCCGCCCGCATCAACGAGAATAAGGCCCTAAGTCACACTACCCTACAGGCGGCGCTAGTAGGATTGCCTATCATTAGATGTAACAAAACTTTAAAATATGTCCCACTGACCCAACTACTGATATACAGTGTAGGCAAGCACAAAGGTGATTGTCATCTCATTTTGGGGCCCTATGTGCCAAATTGCAGTACCCCAGCATATATGACCATCAAAAACAAGATCCAAAAAAATGGGCCTAATTCAAAATGGATTGCTATAAGAGAAAAAGCAGTTGCCTGCGATCAAATAATCAATAGATAAAAAGAATAAACCCATCGCCGATGCAGATTCGAACTTCGAAAAAAAAAAGCCAGAAAATGAACGCATTGAATAGGTATGTGCAGATTTTTCAGCCAAACAATCCGGACATAATTGAATACCCCCCCTCCCGCCTGTATGTCAAAATGTGATTTGTTGCTAATGTGTTGCATAATGTTTAGTGGTGCTAGAGAGAAGCAGTCATCCAAAGCTAGAAACAAGCAGCCATTAAGAGCAAGAAACAAACAGAAACCAAGCACTTGAGAGAAAGAGCCGTCATGCCAATACTAGAAACCAGCAACCAGCAGGTTCTAGAGCAGGGGTGCGCAATAAGCAGCCATCCAGCTGTTGATGAACTACACATCCCAGCATGCCTTGCCTTAGTTTTGCTATTTGGTCATGCTGAAACAGATGCAAAGCATGCTGGGATGTGTAGTTCATCAACAGCTGGAGGGCCGCTTATTGCCCACCCCTGTCCTAGAGACAAGCATCCATCAGGCACTTGAAACAAGTAGCCATCAAGATAAAAAAAAACATTATGTACCAGAGACAAGCAGCAACTATGCATTAGAGAAAAGCATCAAACAAGTACTAGAACAGGGCTGGGCAATTGCGGCCCTCCAGATGTTGATGAACTACACATCCCAGCATGCCTTGCATCAGTTTCAGCATGGCCACATTGCAATACTAATGCAAAGCATCCTGGGATGTGTAGTTCATCAACATCTGGAGGGCCGCAATTGCCCAGCCCTGTACTAGAATGAAGCAGCCAAAATGCTTAAAGAGAAGAAGCCATCCTCTACTAAAGATTAGCATTCATCAGGCACTAGATATATGCCTCCATCAGGCACCACAGACAAGTATACACCAGACACAAGAGACAAGTATCCACCATGCCCTAAAGACAAGCAGCCATCAGTTGCTAGAGACAAGTATCCACCATGCCCTAAAGACAAGCAGCCATCAGGCGCTAGAGACAAGCATCCACCATGCCCTAAAGACAAGCAGCCATCAGGTGCTAGAGACAAGCAGCCATTGAGCACTAGAGATAAGTAGCTATCATCAAGGGTAATGTACAGTATATTGTGCACATCAACAATACATGGTAACTCAACATTGTGCATTTTCCTTATTGAATTGCAAAATAGATACATAATGTAAGAGTAATGTTGGGTGGTGTTGCAGCACTTACACCGTGACCAGCACTTGAGCACAAACAATGGCTGCTAGGGTCTAGGGCGCTGGGGGTGAAGCCAGCCACTATATAAAATCCGATACTGGTTGGGTTGTGTAATCGACATATTAGCACAGTCATGATGGCAAATCGCCTGCATCACCGATACATTGTATTTGAAGAACTTGTGTTCTAATGGGGCCTACACACGGGCGATTTCAGAGCATTTTCTAAAGGCCCCCATACACTAGGGCTACTTGTCCTTAGGACAAGTCGCACCCGACTTCCCCCTGAGCTTCCCCGGGGGAGCTTGATTAGATTGGCACTTGATGTGCCATTTTTTACATGTGATAAATCGTCTCGATTTATCACATGTAAAAAACCCGGGGAGCAGGGGGGGGCTACAGAGCAGGGGGGGCTGGGGACACTGCAGGGGACACAGGCGGCATAGAGCCGGGCAGAGGGAGCCGGGAATTGTCAGTGCTAGAAAAAAAAGCCTATACAATGAATGGGCGGCCTGCTGACTGGCTGAGAGAGCGCTCAGCAAATCACAGGCCGCCCATTCATTGTATGGGCTTTTTTTTTTTTATTCAGTACTGACAGCTCCCGGCTCCCCCT
The DNA here is from genome assembly GCF_055691185.1 of Crinia signifera. Classification (NCBI taxonomy): domain Eukaryota; kingdom Metazoa; phylum Chordata; class Amphibia; order Anura; family Myobatrachidae; genus Crinia; species Crinia signifera. The sequence goes on from NC_139222.1 coordinate 229,149,882, forward strand.
GCCCGGCTCTATGCCGCCTTTGTCCCCCGCAGCGTCCCCAGCCCCCCCTGCTCCCTCTACCGCCGCGCTGCCCCACTAGGTCCCAAGTCGGGTGGTCGGACGTGCAGCAGGTCCGACCACCCGACGCAGATCCGATGCGCACGGGACCGCGCATCGGATCTGAGGGGACATCAAAACTAGCCGATTTTGGTCCGATTTCGGCCAGATCCGACTGATCTGGCTGAAATCTGACCAAAATCGGCTAGTGTATGGGGCCTTAAGTGATCTAACTTAATTTGATCACTCCGTGTGTAGGGGCCATAGCGATTAAGATCCAGATTAAGATCTATTTAGATCGCTGGTCAGGGCCAGTGTTCTCCGGTGAGAAAGATCGCTCAGCACACATCGCTGACACATTGCTGCGCAGCGTTGTGTGCTGAGCAATCTTACTGAGCGATCTAGCATTGCTCAGATTGCTCAGCAAAATCTCTACGTCCGTAGGCCCCATTAGATATACAGGTTGAGTATCCCTTATTTGAAACGCTTGGAACCCCAAGCATTTTAGTTTTCTGAGTATTTCGGTTTTGGGATATCCGGATATGGGATACTCAACTTGTATTACACATTATTTGCAAAAATCCACGTGGTAATTGTTTATATACCTTAGCTAGTTATCTAAAGAAAACATACTATTACATAATATCAGCATACTGATAAGACATTCTTTATTTAGTAATGTCTTAGCAGCCTCCCTGTCTCCACAATGTATTGTTATATACAATCAGATAATCAGGATGCACTTTGCATATAAACTTTACATTATTAGTGGAACAGGGAACAACCGGAATGGACACAGAAGTTTTTGTTTTGTTTTTAAATTAAGTTGACATTGGTCAAGATATTAACATATATATTAAGATATTAACATATAAACTAATCTTGAATTCTGTCATAAGATAGTAAGAATTCTCCATTCTGTCTATAACCACAATCTCCCATTCAAATATTTACTACATCACAATGTACCATGTGCCTGAAGAGATTACAGAAATTAGCATTGTTTTAAGCAATTTCTTTTTCTTTGAAATCACAAGACAGCCCTTTATAAGACAATGACAACACAAACCATATTTTGGAGTTCCTACAATATATGCCGTACATCGAATAATGGCATATAGAAATGGTTATGTGTGTGCTAGATACAGTATACATGCAATGGTTGTATTGGCATTGAAAGTACAGTAACTAATGAAACCAATATGTAATCCTGTATTTTTACTTTCAGAAACAATGCGGATAGTGAATAACAAAACTACAGAAAAATTATATATAATATCAACCATTTGTATACTTCCACCTCTTAGCAGAGTTGTGCTACACATTAATTTGTGTTATATTACTGTAAATACAGCCCTAAAGTTAAGTCAGGATGAATCAGCCAGGAAATCACCCAACATACACAGACTATACATGTCAGACTCCAGAGAAACACACAAAACAGATGTATTGACATTCCTCCACAGTGAGTGGTGGGATGATTCTGGTTAAACATCACTTCTATCATATTTTATTTAGTTGTGAACAGTTTGACCAGTTTCAATATACTTCAGTTACAGCAAGGTTATTTATCTGTAAATTAATACTTTTAGTCAGTGTTAATTTTGGATAATTTGCTTAGAAGACTATCCAGGTCAGTCTGTAGCAGCAAAATATGACATCTATCACTAACTTATAAACTAATGCATGATTTAATGATTATTTATGTATGTATTTATTACCAAGTAAGAACTAAACATTAAAAAGAACACGTAGTCAGTCATACTATAATATCAATACTGTAACCCTATGTTGCTGGGTGCTCCCTCTTACCTCTAAGGGTCGTATTCAATGTGACCGTCGAGGGGTTTAAACGGCGAAGATCGCTGAAAACAAGCGACACTCGCTGTTTAACCCCCGCGCCGGCCGCTCACCGTATTCAACGATCTGGGGGAATTGCAGGGAGCCTGCTACATTTAGCCGCAAGCTTTGCTGTTTTGGTGGCCGCACACGCCGTTTCCAAGCTGCTGTAAAAACCCAACGAGGTGGAAACGGCGTGTGCAGCGAGGTCAGTTGAATACTGGCCGTGCGAGCTGTGACAGCGAGCAGTCAGCACTGCTCGCTGTCACAGCTCGCAAAAAGCATTGAATATTGCCCAGTGGTGTTATTATATGTTGGCTGTTTTCAATATTGGCCAATGAGCACCCATGCATGACAATGACCCCAATAGTATGAGAGAGGGTGTCATTATGTAGGTGTGATATAATACGGATACTTACCTATGTTGTCAGATCTGTAACATAAATGTGTGAACACACTAATAATAATAATAATACTACTACAGGAAGCTTACATGACCATTCATACAAATCAGGTTCCCCAATGAATGGAATGTATAGACAGGACACAGAGAGCGAGAGAGTAGCTGACACAGTTACCTGAGAGAATACAGATTTCAGAGTGCAGCTGCTGCAGAGGTGACAGGAGAAAGAACTGTCCATCATCACATCGCCCTCTACACCTTAAGGCATTAAAGAGGTTCTGCAGCAGCTGTGGGGAGTGAGTTTCACTCCCCTGGAATAAGCTGCTGGTACAGGAAGAGATGACAGGAGACTGTGCACACTGTATTATTGTTACAATGTATGGGATAGGAGAGGATGATCAGGGAAGCTGCAGATCTGATGGAAAAGTTGTAGAAAAACTTCCCTACCGTCTTGGACATAGTGGCAGGAGCAGGATGTGCTGGCTGGAGAGACAGTGCTCTGTGTGACAGAGAGAGTGCAGCACCCCCGGGGTAGGATGTGATTGCAGGAGAGCCCTGTGAGAGTGCAGCACTCCCGGAGTAGGAGAAGGTATATAGCCGCCCGGGGAGACACGTAGCAAAGTCCCTGCGCCAACCTTTCGCCTCCTCTCCCCCGGCCCCGCCCACACATTCAGCAGCGGTGGCCGGAGTGGTTGGGCGAGGGGCTGGGGGCGCTGCAGAGCGGCTGGGTGGGTGTCTGTTCTCCTACGGCCAGTCCCTACCGTGTCTCCTCCTACAGTCCCAGCTACTATAGCCATGCATTCTGCCCAAACAGACCGCAGCAGCAGCATAGATAGATACGGCTGCACTGCCATTCCTTCCACTGGGGAAATATCTACTCAGTGTCACTGTGTGGAATAGTAAGAGTTTCCTCTGTGGGGCACTCACGGGCTGGTTATTCCCCTGGCCTAATGCAATAAGTGCAGAAACTGCTATAGGAATTCAGAGATACATTTCATTCAAACGTAACTTTAACTGGCATTATTTAACACGAATTAGCAAGTGAAATATAGGGTGGCTTTTTTGTTCTATCCAAAAAAGTGTCATTATATTAATAATAATCATTTTATTTATATAGCCCTGTCTTTTTTTTATAAGGAATTAATATGTTTTACAGGTATCATGAACAATGCACATGGGGGTGATTCAGGTGTACTCATTGAAAAGCGAATTTTGGGTCTGCGCATATCGGCGTGAACGCCTTCAGTGAGTATCACACTGGCCGAGGCATTTGCACAGAGAGGAACGGGCAGGGGGCTATTGCATGGGAACAGCCAGCATTTCTTAAGAGTGCCCATGAAAATGGTGGGTGCGCGAAGAAAACCGCTGGGTGTCCCCATGCATCGCAGGCTGGTCAAAGTCTGCACGGGGCAGGCTGCCAACATATTACATGACGTCAGCGCCCGCCCCGATTTCGGCCATATCCGTCGGCGACCATCGAATGATTTTACACCGGCATGCAAATGGATGTGTCAGTGCACACGTCCATTCACATGCTGGCGCAAGCATTCAGTCTGCAAAGGGGGGGCGGGCGTTCGCTCCCCAGGTGGGTGGCATTTACGCGCTCGCTAGGTAGCCAAAGAACACTGCTTAGCGAGTGGGTCTGAATCAAGCCCATGGTACAGAAGATATACAACAAATCAGCAATAGTCACACAGACATAAAATGAAAACCTAGAGCACACAGTAAAGGCACAAACACACTAAAAGAATATTTGTAAACGATATGCACGATAATGATAACAATAACGGTATTATTGTGCATATCGTCTAGTATGTATGCACTATGGGGCTATTCAGACCAAATAGCGGGCTGCATTCGGCCCCTTCCCCAATGTTTGCAGTTTACGCATTTGTATTTATATAAATTTATCATTTATATAATGTATACATTTTTATAAATAAAAGACACCATCAACAAACAGTATACAACTTTTTTTTTTTAAAGATATGTTTTCAACAATTTGATGCACTTCTTTGAATTTTTAATTTTTGTTAAAAATAATTACATTTTGATACATGGAAGTTTTATGGGAACATATTAAAAGTACATTTTTACCATATTTTTCTTCAAGTAAGCCTAAAAATATAATCCTATGAGTGCTAGGATTCTCTTTGGATTATGTATGTTTAGAGACAGGGAGCACCATCAGGGGGAAAATACAACAACTTAAAACAGCAGGAAACACCAATATTTTAGGTGTAGAAAGGAAGTAAACTTCCCATGAAAAAGATTGGTGCGGGCCAAACAATCCCCTGCTCCCCTCCCTTTTTTCTTTAAATAACTGGCCAGATATATTGTCTGTGCATAGACCAGACTAATGGAAAGATGGCAAAACTTCCAAACAGAGGCGCAGAGTTTAACTTGCCAATGGTCTTCCACAGGGACCGCCACAAGGAAGTTTATATTTTGCTGCATCTGGCAAGCAGGTGGTACCCACCATTAGGCAGAGTAAGGCAACTACTGTAGCTATAGACCAGGTTCAGATTTGGCGACTCTAGGAGCTTGAACTGTAGACCAGAACCAAGAATGCCGTAGCAACTTAGTATGACCGACTTGACAATATAACTGGAATAACACTGGATAATAAATGGTTCCGGGGATACCGGAATAACTGACAATAGCCAATTTGGCAAATACCGTATATACTCGAGTATAAGCCGAGTTTTTCAACACATTTTTTTGTGCTGAAAAATCCCACCTCGGCTTATACTTGAGTGAGGGTTACATTGCAGGGACACAGAGAAGGGAGGACGCAGCTGCCACTGCCGGAAGTGTGGGGCCGGGATGTGCGACAGCCGGGAAGCGTTAAACAGCACACCCCTAGTGCTGCTGATCCCTATGTCAGGGAGATAGAGAGGACTGACCCACCTACTGTCCCCAGCTGGGCTCTGCTCCCTGCCCTGTGCCCCAGGGGTCTACTGTGGTACTGCTCCCTCACTGTCTGCCTCTAGTCCCGGTGCTGGGTACCCCCTCTAGTCCCTCAAGGTGTAAGGTGTCCTCTCCTCTGTCCCTGATACTGGACCCTCAGTGGGTACTGGTCCTCTGTCGCTGGTGCTGGACGTGCTATCACACGTGCCTGGATGCCTTCTTCCTCCATGTGGTCCCTTACTGTGCAGTTCCTTGGTACTGTGGCCCCTTGGGTCCCCCTCACACAGCTGCAGCCTGAGCTTTCCACCCTTTCAGGGGCCACCACAGCCTCCCCTAGGCTTATACTCGGGTCAATGATTTTTCCCAGGTTTTTGGGGTAAAATTAGGTGCCTCGGCTTATATTCGGGTCGACTTTTACTCGAGTATATGCGGTAAGTGGATCCAGGGGTGCCAGAAAAGTACTGGGTAATCACTGAATTCGGGGATGCCAAAAATAAATTAGGATAGTCGACTTGGGGAATAAATGAATCTGGGGATGCCACGCTGCGACTGGATACCAGATTGCAGCAGGATACTGGATAGCAGCTGGACACATGTAGCGACCAGATAGCTAACTGGATACTGGAGGGGCAGTAATAGCTCAGTAACAGTGATTCTGCAGCAGAACTCATGTATCAAGCTATAGAGGATAATGTACAATCGAGGAGGAAATCCTGTAGCTGTATCTTAAACCCTTAAGGTGCCCACACACTACAGCGATTTTTCGACCAATGGGCAATTGATCCGATGCGCACTCTTGATCTTTTGATCTTACCTACTGCATAGAAGATCAGAAGTTACAGCTGAAGGTCTGTGGGACTTGGATATTTAAGTCTTTGGGCGAGATGTATCAAGCGGAAAATGAGGTAAAACCCCGGTTTTACAGCATTTTCCAATGTATCAAAAATGATACCGCATTGGTGATACCGCACCTTTGGGTGGCGATATCCTATAGAAGCCTATGGCAGGCCACTGGAGGGCGGTAGTGAGCTGCAGGCCAGCTACCGCAGTGGAGAGCCGGAGGAAGGAGAAGCTGCAGCAACATCGATCTACTCTGGTGAGTTATATCCCTCCTCCTACCCGCCGGAACCCCCGTAAAAAACTTGCTGCCTCTGACTGGTCGTCAGCAGCCAGGCCAGGGGCAGTGTTCGGCGGCGGGTGGGTGCCGCCCCAGCCCCCGCCACATAGTCAGCACTTAGCTGCCTGTAGCTTCCCCCCGGCTGGACAGTGCCCGCAGTCCCTCCCGGCTGGACAGTGCCCGAAGTCCCCCCCTCCCCCCCCCGGCTGGACAGCGCTCGCAGTCCCCCCCTCCCCCCTGGCTGGACAGCACCCTGTAGCGGCGGCACACCACCTACCCCCCCGGAGCTAGTGTAGCGGCAATCCGCTGCCCCCCCCCCAGGCGATCAGTGCCTGTTGGGGAGAGAGGGCGGGCGGGTGGGGGATCGCCTTGGGCGCTAACAGGGCTTGCACCGGCCCTGGCCTATGGGCTTCTTTTCGCCGCCCGTCGCTGCTGACGCAAACCCGCTGCCTCGCCGACCCCCCCTCTTGCTTACCTTCCTGAAGGGTCCTCCTGGACCCTGGAAGGTAAACCCCTCCTCCCCCTAGTGAAGCAGCCGGACATCCTTCGCCGGGGCTTGCTTAGCTGTCCCCGGCATGAGGGAGAGCCAGGTGGCAGGGAGGTGACGGAGACCCCCGCACACCAGAGTACAGGTATCGCGAGGGGGCTCCGTCACCGCACCGCGATGCCAGCCGCATATGTTAGTACATATGCACTGGCATCACGGCGGGGGGGCCGCGAAGGGCGGCTATGTATACATCGCCGCCCTTTGTGCGTTCGAATATTTGGGAGTAGGGTGTTGGGGGCGGCCAGATGCATCAGACTGTGTTCGGGCACTCGGGTGTTCAGGCGCATTTGGATGCTCAAATATTTAGGCACGTGGGTTTTGATGGCATGATTGGGCATTTAGGAGATGGTGCGCTCGGCTGCGTTCATGCGCTCAGGTGATGGGCACATTCGTGCATTTGACAGAGTTTGGGTGCTCATGGATTTGTGTGTTAGGGTGCGTTCGGGCGTGTTCACATTATCAGGTGTTTGGGCTAGGTCTGCGATCATGGATTCGGGTGTTTGGGTGCATTTGCGTGCTTGGGTGTTTGGGAGCATTTGCATGCTCAAGTGAGTACAGGCACTTTCACATGCTCAAGCGAGTTCAGATGCTCAGGGATTTGGGTGTTCAGGCGCGTTCTCACACTCAGGTGTTTGGACGACTTTGGGCATGCTTGGCAATGTTCGGGCGCTCAGGGATTCAGGTGTTCAGACAGGTTCACACAATAGAGTGTTCCTTGCAAGTTAGGGCACTCTGGTGTTTGGGTATGTTTACATGCTCGGGTGCATTTGTGCAATCGGTTATTTGGAAGTTCAGTTGCTAGGATGCGTTAGGCTGTGTTCGCATGATTGGGTGTTCCACTGAGTTCGGGCACGTTAGGATGTGCTTGGGTGTTCGTTGAGTTCAGGCGCTGAGGTGTTCGATTGCATATAAGTATGTCTGAATGCTCAGGTATTCGGATGATTGGGGCACTTTCAGGCATGTTTGGGCGCTCTGATGTTTGGAGCGCTTGGCTGTTCGGGTGCTCAGGTATTCGGGTGGTCGGGTATTCAGGCCCGCTCGAGCACTCAGGTATTGGAGTGCTTGGGCGTGTTCGGGCACTCTGTGTTTGGGTGTTTGGGCTTTCAAGCAATCAGCGAAGGAATCAGTGGCGAGGGTGGCAGTCAATAGGATGACCGATGTGTGTGTGTGTGGGGGGTGACGACAGTGCACACCTACATGTCAGTGAAATGCACGGAAATCTTCTGGGGGAGCCAGCGCAGGAAGCGCAGCTCAGGCAGGAAAATTTCCAGGCATACCACTCAGGCATACCCACTCAGGGGGTCTGAAATCTGAAGATAAATCTTTGTCAAAATGCATGCTTTGCACAAATTATTTTGTCCAAGACTGACAGGGATTTCAAGGGAAATCTTAAGATTAGGCTTAAGATCACAGATCTTTCTAGTTTGTGGGCAACTTTAGAAGGGGTTGCCAATGATCGAATGTAAACGGAAAGACTATAATTAGCTTTGGTCACTGGTAATCATGTGACCAGGCCACAATGGTGGTGCCCAACCCCGGGAGCCACCAGGAGACCGCCTGCCGGACCATAAAAGTGCCCACACACTAGAAGGATCTGCGATCATAAGATGTGCGCATAAATTAGCCTTCAAATCTTTTGTCTGTCCTTGACAAATGATTTCAGGCAAGCGCACATCTTTACCAAAGATTTTTCTTAAGATCCCATGTGCGTTCCTATGGATCTTTTGTTAAATCTTCTGATCTTTCATGCAGCATGTAAGATCAGAAGATTAAGCAAAAGATCCACGGGAGTGGGCATTGGACCGAAATCGACCGATTTTTGACCGATTATCGGTAAACATAGGACAATATATCAGACGATTTATCGGAAATCGGACAATCGGACAAAAAATCGTTCTAGTGTGTGGGCACCTTAACACTTGAGTGACACGTCCCTATATTCTGCCGGACCATAGCACTTCTCATACCTCATGGGGATATAACAATTCCTAAAATACACCTTTGTGAAATACAATTTTTGTTTGGAATTTATTGTGTAATCAAAGCTTCTTATTAGAACAATAAATGTAAAAGAAGTAGCATTGATGTAAATTGTGTTTTTGTTCAGTGGTATCTTATTCTTTGAACTGAAGGGGTCCGAGATCTGTTACAAATGTATCATTATATGTTGCCCCCTTCCCTGCATGTTGATATCAATATAACAAAACCATATCATAACAACATCGTCTAAACAGTGGTTCCCACATCTTTTGAATCGCGTGCTGTAGAGTACCAGAATTGTTTTCACAGTCCCCCTAAGCAGTGAAATGACCTCTGGCTGCTGTCACCCTGATGGTATCTGCTTACTTCTTGCCATCCACCGCCAAAGACCTTTGGCCTGCCCTCCCACCTGTCGAACTGCAAGCAATATTGGGAAGAAAGAGCCCTGCCCCTAAGCCAAAAAACATAAAAGCCTAAGCCAAAAAAACATATTAAATTAAGTAATTTGTGGTTATCTGTTATCCATAGATTCAGTTTGTGGTGAGAGACACAAATGATTTGAATTGGTCCTGGACAACCAATCCAGGGCACTTCTGCAAGAGCTATAAAGACCTCAGAGTACTACAGCACCCAGTTTAGCTGGTAGTTATTTCTGGTCACAACATTATGTGTTAAGTTATTATCATATTTATCAAATTGTAAATACAGTTAGAGATAATCTGCACTAAAAACCTATATGCAGTCCTGACACGCGTTTTGCTGTCAGCTTTATCATAGGTTTCTATGATAAAGGTGATTACAACTTAGCAAATAATGTTGTGACCAAAAATAATTACAGGCTTAACCCTATTGTATGCCTTAGTTGAGTTTTTTTTTTTTTGCAACACATTTTTATATGATTTATTTTTAAGAAAACTGCATAACATGTAGTACATCATAACGCAATTAAAAGCATAGTAGTACATCAATAACATGAGGTTGTTATTTAATGAATTTTGACAATAAATAGTATAAAGGTTATATTTTTATTTTTATTCTATGTATTTTTGCATCCCTAAAAAAAAATCAGTCCGTGAGTGTCCCATAGAGGAATATTTTCCCCTTTTTTTCCGGTTTGTGCATATTCGATTCCTGGTTGCATCTCCCTTGAATTAAATTTTAATTTGGAAGGATAATACAGTTTAGGAAAGGACAATTAGAAGAATGTATTTTCACTTGTAGGCGAATCAGGCCCTTAATCCCTGACTGAAGGGAAAATTACATACACGTATACGATTTGGGCAGTGGTGGGATTCAAATAAATTAACAACAGGTTCTATGTCCTAATGCCCATTGCGCATAAAGCCGCACGCTGTAATGCCATTTACCCATAAGGCCACACACCGTAATACCCATTACACATTGTGCTACACACCGTGATGCCAGTTACACATTATGCCGCACACCATGATGCCCATTACATATTTGAAACATAAGTGCCACTTACCTACAAGTTCATTGCTGGGGGGGGGGGGTTTGCTTGATGCCAGGGGCTTCATGCTGGATGCCAGGGGCTTCATGCTAGATGCCAAGGGGGCTTCATGCTCGTTGACAAGGGAAAATACAAGCTGGTTGTGGAGGGGGAGTAAATTGCTCGTTGTCAAGGGGGAATACATGCTGGTTACCAAGGGGAAGTAAATTGCTCATTGTGAAGGGGGAGTGAAACGCATTGTGTAAGTACCACTGCCGCTCACAAGGTACTGTAACAGCTGGGCAGAGAGCTGCATGCTGCCCGGCTGTATACTGAAAGCAGGACCGCGGCTATTTTGAATTCTCTCTCTGGACCGCAAGCTAATAGGAGCTTGAGGCCCGGCAGCCAATAATGAGCCACCACTGCCGCTCCTTATTGGCTGCCAGACCGCGAGCTCCTATTGGCTCGCGGTCCAGCAGTAGCATTGAAAATACCCGCGGACCTGCTGTGTACATCCATACACTACAGCCGGGCAGCACACAGCTCTCTGCCCGGCTGTCACAGCTCCTTACAGGACCTTGTGAGCATCAGCGGTGCTCCTTAGCACACGGTTCTACAGAACTGATCGTATATTAGGTATCGGTTCTGCAGAACCGGTGAGAAGCAGCTGAATCCCACCTCTGGATTTGGGCCATTTTAACCTGATTTTTTACCGAACGGGCCAAGAAGTTGGGTGAAAAATGCAAATCGTATGTGTTCCATCTCCGATTCTGATCCCATGTGCCGTCCCATGCTCATCGCAAGTGCTGCACTAAGGATTTGTCATAATACACAGCACTTGCTGGGATTGCATACAATCCATTGTATGTAAAAAGACCGCATATGGTGTACAGTTTAAGGGAGATCACGTGCAACGTCTTCCCTTGGAGAAGTCGCACAAGTATATGGGGGCCTTAAGAGAAGAAACAAACTCTAGAAACTTAGGATCATGGTAAGAAATGCATGACCCTACTGCTTTAAGGTCACCCAATAACTGGTGTTTCACAGTAGTATTATTATTAGTAGTAGTATTAAACCACTAAGAGCTCTGTTTTGTCACCTGGAGGACACAATTTTCCTGCAGTAGATGTCTTTTAAAGTTTTATATACCAGGCAATGTTATCACTATGGTGGGGTTGCGCACTGCACACAAGTGTCAACCGCTGAGACGCCCTTGATGCCAGGCATACTTTAAACTCATGGCACAATAGAGAATGTTACATATAAAATCAATAGCAGGAGAAATTGATATCTGCAGTATAAATATTGGCTGCCTATGACTGAAAAGCCTCCCTACCAGAGTCATATGGAAAGTCAGCACTGGTTTTCACCACTGGTGTCTAACAAACACTTGGGTCATTTGGTGATTTGCACTGCTGCTGCCACACTTGCATCAGTATTCATTTGTGGTACTTAACTGAGCTCTTCAGAAGTTTAATTCATTGGGTATTTCGGGTAGACATTTCTTAAGGAGTATACACAAAGGACTTGGCTCAGTGACTTTCACTGAGCTGAGTCCTAATCAAGATGATAATCAAGATGTAGTTAAGCCATCATAGATAGATGGCTAAGTACACCCTTCTTTCCCACAGCTATGGCTAAATACACTGGGGCAGGATGCTTTTAGTGTAAATTGCCTTGCCTGCACAGTCTGTTTGGCGAGGCGATAGAGACGCTGCAGAGCCGTGCATCGCTTTGTTGTTCACATTGTTTTGGTATAATTCAGCAAATGCATAGTGTATGGATGTAGGACCGATCTAGGAGATGATTTAGAACTGAACAGATTGCTTGAAACTAAGGACCTACCTAAGGATCTAAGGATCTGGACCTACCTAAGGATCTGGTTCAGTCACTCGAACGCAAATTCACACAGGGACGCAATTTCGCGGGGCTCGCCATGCTTCGGGCTCAGTGGCTCGCTGCGCTCGCCACACTATATAAACTCAACTCGACGCCAACATGGATAGTGGGGGTATGAAAAGGTCAGGAGGTCTCGAGGGCATTGCTGCGCTCGCCACACTTCAGGATGGTGTGGATAGTGGGGGGCCTAAAAATCGCATTGCATGTCATTGCAGTGTAGTAAAGTTAATGACATTGCACCAGATAAAATCGCATGCAATCGCAGGTCAGGTGCAATGGCATGCGATGCAATAAGCCCAGGGCGAGAGAGCAGTGAATAAATTACTTAGGAAGATCGCATCGTATCGCACGCATCGTATGGTACTAAAATGGGACATGCGATGCGATGCAATTTCCTTACGCAGAATAGCCCACTAAGCAAATTGCTTCGTGGGCGCCCTGGTACTACATAAGTACCACATTGCTTAACTGGATTCAATATGCATGACCAGAGGATAAGATGCCGGCTGATAAATGACCAACAGAGGCATCCCACTTTACAGTATACCCTCTCCTCCTACCTTTAATTATTATTAAAAAATTGCTATAGCAGTGGCGCACGCAGGGGGGGTTTATGAGTACCCAGAAACCCCCCTATGAGTCTAAAAGCCATATGCTGAAAGCTGAGGGTCCCTTCTTTCCATGGGTACAAGTATTTTAAAAATCGGCCCTTGGGAACCGGAGATATCTGACTTCAAAGCAGTGGTCCCCATCCAAGCCTGTTAATTGCTCTTCCCAGTCAGATATTTCAGGTTCTGTCTGACATAGAGTTTTTCTGAGGGTATATTCCAAAAGCTGGGACTCTCTCCCTTTGATAACATTTGTAGATACTCTGACCTGGAAGCATGAGTCACACAGAGTAACTTCATATTCATCACTTCAAAATGTTTTATCGCAAGATTCAAACCTACGATTATTTCCTTATTCCTGTAAATATTAGCTTGAATGTAACAGCACAATGGCCACCCTTATCAGTCCCTTATGCAATTTTTTTTAATATGCTGTATAATATTACAATGTTGAAAAACAGAATATGCTGCGCTATATAAGAAACTGTTAATGAATAATAATAAATCATAAAAAGCACAGCGCAACAGTCAGCGTAGCAGCAATGTCTCCGGCAATGACCATCCATTTTTCATGCTTGGTAATGAGTTCGACAATATCAGCAACATTGCTGTTATACCGGCCATTAAGCTAAAAGCCATCATATATATATATATATATATATATATATATATATATATATATATATATATATAGTACAGGGATGATCCGGCACTCCAAATCACAGAAAGATAGATGCCCTGGTGCCACCTCCAGACGGCTTGGCAGCCACAATGTATCTGGTACTCCGACAAGCAGGGGGGGGGGGGGGGAGCGGCACTCAACGGTCTTCAGTGATAATAATAGTAATTCACAGCAAGATGCAGCAAATAACGATCAACGTTTCGGTTTTATTGACAAAGGTTAAATAAAACCGAAACGTTGATCGTGATTTGCTGCATCTTGCTGTGATTTACTATTATTATCACTGAAGACCGTTGAGTGCCGCTCCCCCCCCCCCCCGCTTGTCGGAGTACCAGATATGGTACTTCTTTACTTTCACGGCGCCAGCATGGCGCCGCGCGTACTTCCGGGTTATGCTCGCCACTAACTAAGTAAAATAAACTAAGTTAACGCCATGCCAACATGGATAGTTCATACCTCCACTATCCATGTTGGCATGGAGTTGATTTTAATTAGCGTGGCGAGCGTAGCGAGCCACCGAGCCCGCAGCGTGGGCGAGCGAAGCGAGCCCCGCAAGGGGACTCTGACGCGAGGCGCCATGCTGGCGCCGTGAAAGTACAGAAGTACCCCAGATATATATATATATATATATATATATATATATATATAGAGAGTTTTGTAATCCTGGCACTCACTGCATACAGGGACAAACGGGTCTGGTGCCTTCCGTAGGGCCCTCCGGGCAAACAGCCTAGGAGAATCCTGCAATATCTTGTCGGTGCGGCGGCACTCAGTCACATAGGAAACTTGACTCACAGCCTATTCAGACGCCAACGTTTCAATATTTATTCATATTTTCGTCAGGGCAGCATATTACATTAAAAAACTCACCAATTTGTAGTGCAGACCATCACCAAGAATCCTCCCGCTGGGCGGACGCCGCACACTGACGGAGTCGCCACCGGAAGTTGTCACCCCGTGAAACCTTCACCACCATCTTGAAAACTGGAAAACAGTATATTTAATATAGACAACTACTGGCAAGCAGTACCTTGTTATACACGACATGGGAAAGATATATGCAGAAGTCCTCAATCAAGCACAAAGGATCATACAAAAAAGTTTATAAAAAACAACTCAAACCCAAGGTCTCATTCAGACCACTTGGACTTAATGAGTCCAACAAATAAATCCATTTGGATTCTTTCTGAAGTAGACATTTAGATCGATTGCCCCCACGGCGTAGCGGAGGGACATGATCTATAATAATGTGTTTCAGAGCAGTGGGGGAGTGGCCGGCCTCAGCATAGTGCCTAGCAACCGGTTGTGTACTGTTGCCAGACAAAACTGCTGCACGTATTGCCTGCCTGTGCTGGGCCATCCTAGTTTTAAATTGACAGTCAGTTTTGCCAATATAATATTTGCCGCACGGGCAAATTAAAGCATATATGACAAAACTAGAGGTACATGTGAGCCGATGATAGATTTTAAACGATTTGGGCAAAGAGGGATGTTTAATGACATTACCCGTGAGCATGTACCCACAAGTTGTGCAACCTGTGCACTTAAAACAACCAAGTTTGGGAGTACCCCAAAACCCGGCTGTAGTTTTTTTGCCCATATCTGTCACATCGGCATGGACCACAAAATCTCTCAGGTTTTTACCTCTAGAATAGGTAGGCATAATTTTTTTAGAGTTCAGCGAAGAAAGCTGAGGGTCAGAACTAACGATGGGCCAATATTTTTTGACCGCATCCCTAGCCTGATTGCTGTAGGGATTATACCTAGTGGGCCATATTAGTGTATTGGCCATGCTTTTCTTGGGTTTTTTCTGGAGAACACTGGCTCTTGTTTTATTCATTACTTTATGTTTGATGGAAAGTAATTGTGACCTTTCATAGCCTCTGACTACAAACTTGTCAATCATAAGGTCAAGTTGTTTCTCCGCTTCTGCATCCTCATTACAAATCCTCCTAACTCTCAGGAATTGTGATAGTGGTAAACCTTTTTGCACTGGAGGGGGATGGAAACTGGAGGGGGGTAGCAGAATGTTACAGTCAGTAGGTTTTACAAATAGGCTAGTTTTAAGCGATTGGCCATGTTTCTCAATTTTAACATCCAAGAATTCTATACACGTATTGGAGATCTTGTGGGTCAATTTCACCGGACTGTCACTACCATTCTGCTCTTTGATAACCTGCTCAAGTGTATCACTGCCACCTCGCCATATCAATATCATATCGTCAATATACCTTGAATAGTATATGATATTACGGGAAATGGACTCAGAAGAAAAAAATATATCACGCTCCACACTTATCATGTAAGCGTTGGCATAGGCTGGCGCTAACGACGCCCCCATAGCGCAGCCTGCCAACTGGAGGTAAAAAGCGCCATCATAAAAAATTTTTTTTTTCATGAGTACATATATATATACAACTTGTTGGTGCTGGCCGGCACTCTGGGGCAGATTTATGAAGCTTGGAGAAGAGATAAACTGGAGATAAAGTGGAGAAAAGGTAAAAGGAGATAACGCACCAGCCAATCAGCTGTGTTTGAAAAAGACAGTTGGGAGTTGATTGGCTGATGCGTTATCTTCTTTTACCTTTTCTCCGCTTTATCTCCAGTTTACCTCTTCTCCAAGCTTAATAAATCTGCCCCTCTGTGTGCTGAGGACTATAGCTTGCGCGGTGCCTTCCGTGATAACCCCTCCGAACCGGTCGGGCATATGTAGCGATGTATGGACGGCAGCACTCTCAGACTTTGAAAAAACACAACGAATGCCCATGTAGTGGTCAACGTTTCAGTGCCCGTGCACTTTTATCAAGAACATCAGAAAGTGCACTTTAGGAGGTGAGAGTGGGGGCCTTGAGAAAGGTCCAAAGGTGGACCGAAACATTGGCCTGTGGCCCACTGTCATGCACATTGCACTTTATACTTTGATGGATTGAGATGGATTAAATAGAATTGAAAATCCAAATTGAAAGTCCGGTGAGTGTCCTCAATTCTTTCTACAAGCTATACATACATATATATATATATATATATATATATATATATATAGTGTATATATATATATATACACACAGAATGACCGCACTCTCACCCAAAAAGAACAGCAGTGGGGTGCCCAACCAAAAATGCAGGCCAAAGAGGCTTGCACTCAAAAATAGTCCAAGTATCTGCACGCAAGGAGCAGAAAGGAGAGCACTCTCCAGTCACAAAACAAATTTTGTGAAATCCAAGGTAGTCAATAATAGTTTATTAGAGAGTCATCATAATCCAAGAGAGACAAAAAGGGTACAATGTATGACAGCCCCGACGTTTCGGTCCAAATCATGGACCATTATCAAGGAGCATAGCCATCTGAGGAGTCAGGTAGTCAGCGTTGAAACAGTCTCTGCCAAGTAAGTCAGGACTATGTCCTGACTTACTTGGCAGAGACTGTTTCAACGCTGACTACTGCTACTGCTACTACTGATTGATGGCTGGACTCCTGTCACCAGCTCCGCTTCCAGCAGATGACAGCGCGGGCTCTGGAGGAGGCGGACTGGCACTCCTAAGAGCTCAGAGGGACTCCCAGCCAGAGCCGGGCCGGCCACGAGGAAAAAGTCAGCCCAAATGCTGCAGCAAGGCACAAGCAGGACACAGGAGGTAAGGCCCTGGAAATAGCGGTGCCGATGTGGGATGCCTGTAGCGTGGAGGGGGGGGGGGGCTGTTAGCTGCTGCAGAAGAGAGAAGAGGTGTTGAACTTAGTGGCTAACATGGAGGGGGAAAGGGAATTCTCTAGCTCCCTGTCATCCCTCTCCTCTCTGTGTCACCCCACCATATCCATGTCACTCACTATTTCCTTGTCACCCTTACCCCCCACCTGTTGTGACCCTTACCCCCCCCCCCTGTTGTCACCCTTACCCTCTCTGTCTCCCTTGCCCTCTCCATGTCACCCTTACCCTCTCCATTGTCACCCTTTCCCTCTCTGTGTCACCCTTGTCACCTGCTATCACCATGTCACCCTTACCCTCTCCTTGTCACTCACTATCTTCCTGTCACCCTCTCCTCTTCACTCTTTCCCTCTCTCTGCCACCAACATCACCCGCTGCTTCATCGGGCACCCACTAACTCCCTGTCATACTCTATCTCGGTGTCACCCTTTCCTACGCCCTGTCACCCACTTCCTCTCTGTTGCCCACTATATTTCAGACACCATATATTTCCAACACCTCGGCCTCTCTCTACCAACCACATCACCCTCTGTCTCTCCCTGTTCCTCTCTACCATCACCCTTTGCCTCTCCCACTAACCCACTGCCTCTCCATTTCTTAATATCTCTACCTGTCACTGACTGCTTCTCACCATCCTCCTCTACTTCCCCTACTGCTTACCCCTGGCATCAGCCACTTTCTGGCTACACCCATTGCCCTCTCACTGTCACCCATTGCCTTACCCTCTACCTCTCCCCTGTGTCACTATCTCCTAGCATTCTCTCTGGGAGATGGGAGAGGGGGCATATAGCAATTTAAGGGGTGCCAAATTAAAATTATATCTTGGCCCCCCCCAACATAAATCCGTTCGGGCTCCCCTGAATATACGGTATATATAGATGTGTGTGTGTTTGTGTGTTTAGGGTATGTGTATACATATATTATGTATGTGTGTGTGTATAAATGTATATATGTGTATTTATACAATCAACCGCATCTCTCTTTCCATCCCTCCAACCTGACTCCAAGACCAGCTGTCCTGGGTGCCCTCCTATTTAAAGAGAACCTCTAGTGGTGTAAGCCTGCTAGGGGCTGCCCAGTACAGGACAAGCCCACCTACCTGGCACATCGCTAAAGTGCGAGCGATTTGCCCCACAATGAAGCGCTCGCACATGACTGAATGCCCCCTGCTCATGTTCTTGGTCGCAGCATGTGTGTGTGATGTCATGCAGCCTCTGGGGCACTTCATGCGTCTACCCAACAGGTTATTGCCACCCCTGGTACTTAAAATGCAATCGTGTTTGTGCTGATCTCTGAAAATTGCAATCCGCAATTTTCTGAGATTTGATAACAGGTGGTGCTCACACGGGCTTCAACAACGCAACTTCTGTATCATACAGTAGGCTGGGATTTCAGTCATTCATTAGACCAAAATATTAGACTTATATAGACACTTTGTTGAAGCCAATGCGAGTGCCACCTCACTGTATTTATGTATTATCCTGTGTTATTCACAATAGATGTTACCGTTAAAAGTGGGTAACTGGTGCGGAGGGGGTGGGGGGCTCAGTAGGCAGAAGTTTTGCCTAGGGTGACCAAAAACCTTGCACCGGCCCTGGCTATAGTTACGCCACTGCTGTTAAGCGCTGCGTAATATGTGTGCGCTATATAAGAAACTGTTAATAAATACTGCACACAATACATTTGGGACACCTCTCCCTTAACAGTAGTTGTTACTTTTATGAAAAACAGTAGTGCCATTAATATTATGCCATAGTAATGTCCTAGTTCAGTTTATGATCCCCAGTAGTGGCCTAGATAGTTATGCCCCAGTGTAGTGTCATAGTTCCTTTTATGCACTATAGTAGTCCCTTAGTTCACACCACATAGTGGGCCTTATTCTAGTTCACTCTTTATGACAAAATCCTTCTTAGATGGACAAAACCATGTGCACTGCAGGGGGGCAGATGTAAAATGTGCAGAGAGAATTAGATTTGGGTGTTATTTTGTTTCTGTGCAGGGAAAATACTGACTGCTTTATTTTTACACTGCAATATAGATCTCACTTTGAAGTAAACCCCCCACCTAAATTTAATTCTCTCTGCACAAGTAACATCTGCCCCACCTGCAGTGCACATGGTTTTGTCCATCTAAGAAGGAATTTGTCAGAAAGAGTGAACTAGAATAAGGCCCAGTGCCTCCAGTTCGGATTATGCAACACTGTTCCTCCATCACATATTACGTCACAATGTAGTGCCGCAATTTATATTATGCCACACTGCACAGTGCCCCTAGTTTATACTCTGCAATATTAAAGTGCCCCAGTTCATATTCTGTAATATTACAGTGTCCCTGTTCATCATATTATGACACTTTACAGTGTCCTTACCACCCCCCCCCCCCAATTCATTATCATGCCATATTATACTTAGAATTCCACATTTTCCTATTAGTACAATGTCTATAGGAAACATATGGCCTAATTTAGACATGATTGCACATGTAACTATGTGCAATCATGTCGAAATTAGGCCAAATAACAGCAATCTCCCTCTCTGCCTCATTAGTCTACCAATCTCCCTCATGTCACCTAGCCCACATTACCCTGCTACAATTTTATACATTTACACTGACTCATCAGCACCATTTCCCAGCACTTTACCAAGTATTGTAGCTCTTACTAACTGCTATTGGGCTCATCTACATTTGGATATACAGTACAGATGCCAGCCGCCATCCCCCGCCAGCGCCATATCCATACTCCGACGGCGCTTCCAGCCACTCCCCCGGGGTCCCCGCCGCCTGACCGCACCCCCCCCCCCAACCCTGTCAGTCGCCCTGATGTGGAGACGGACAGGGTTCCTGACGGAGATTGAGTCTCAGTCAGATGGCAGGCCAGGCTGCTGGCGGATCGCCAGCAGTGACGTTCTGGCGATTCGCCAGCAAGGAAGACACCTGCCCCATCTGTAAGTCATTTAAAAAAAATCCTCTCAGATGTAGCAGTACACACCCAGGGGATTATTCTGGTTCACTCACAAAGGCAAATTCTCTAACACTCTCTAATGGACAAAACCATGTGCACTGCAGGTGGGGCAGATGTAACATGTGCAGAGAGAGTTACATTTAGGTGGGGTTTGTACTTCATACCGATATCTATATTGCAGTGTAAAAATAAAGCAGCCATATTTACTCTGCAGTGCAAATGGTTTTGTCCAGTAGAGAGTTAATTTGCCTTTGCATGTGAACCAGAATAACCCCCCCCCCCACGCTACTAGGTGCCACATTCACAATCTCTTTTTGCTGTCTCTCCATATCCAGAACTAGACATGCCCTTGAGTGGAGCATAACCCCCCCCCCCCCCCCCTCAATGAGGTGCTGTGCAAAATTCTACTACCACCTATAATATCCCTAAAATTAGTTTTCCTTTCCAAAGTAGGCAAGTATGTGATCGCAGGACTGCCCCACTGTGATACCCCTTTTACACCAAAATCGCTGGTCGGACCCTAGTCGTCGAACACGGGAGTTTCCAGGGTTTACAGCACTTTGACCCGGTTCGGACCCGGGTCTGGGCTGTTTACACTGAACCTGGGTCAGCCCTGCTTTTCCCTATCGATGCCAGGGGTTGCCAGGAGGTCCATGCTTATTGCCAGGGGGATTACATGCCCATTGCCATAGGAGGTTACATGTTCATAGCCAGGGGGGCATTACATGGTTGTTGTCAAGGGAGATTACATGTTCGTTGGGTACTTGTTTCCTAGCACGGCGCCCATCTGGGTTGATCACATGCCTTAAGTTAAGGTACTTAAGGCATGCGATCGATGTGATTTTCTGTCAATTACCAGCTTTAATTGCCGGTAAAGACAAAATCGCGTTGATCGCGTCCATCGCGGCCCATTATAATGGGCCGCGATGCGACCGACGCGATCAACGCGATTTTCCCATAGAGAACAATGTTAAATTAGTTTTAAAGTTAAAATCACGTTGATCGCGTCGGTCGGATGCCATTATAAAGGCATCCGATGCGATCAATGTGATTTTACATAGGGAACAATGGGAAAAGGGCCAATATGGCCAATTTCTCATTGTATATGCCCCCTCATGGGTATTAAGTATGGTTAATGCCCCCCCCCCATTGTTAACGCCACCCCACTAGGGGTGGCGGTATGTGTCCTCCGACCTTTTCATACCCCCACTATCCACGTCGGCGTGGAGTTGATTTTATATAGCGTGGAAAACGCAGCGAGCCACTGAGCCCGAAGTGGTCGCGTATACCTGTGAAGTTATGAGCATGCGCTCGTCACGCTTCGGGCTCAGTGGCTCGCTGCACTCACCACACTATATAAAATCAACTCCACACCGACGTGGATAGTGGGGGTATGAAAGGGTTGGAGGACGCTTACCGCTGCGCTCGCCATGCTTCGGATTGGCGTCAATAGTGGGGTGGCGTTAACAATGGAGGGCCATTTCACCCATCAGCCGGGGCTTTGCTATCAAAATGGGGGGTTTGGTGGCTTTTTACATTGAAAATCAATGTAAAATTGGGTCTCAGGGACCATTTTACATTGATTCCAATGTAAAAATCGCGTTGATCGCATCTCATGCGATTTGGTTGGCATGCGATGCGATCGACGCAATTTTTGCGGCCCCGATCAATACAATTAAAATCGGTGGCGCCGTGCTTGGAAACAAGTACCGTTCGTTGTATGCCAGCTGGGGTCTAAGACTTTTACCCGCTAAAACACAGAGCACCTTTCCTCCTGATAGCCGATCTGGGAATCCACGTCAGCTGTATATTCTGTATTCTGTATCTGCAGCCGGTTCCGGACCTTTGATTAAGCCGCTGTGTTTGCAGCCCTCCTTTTACCTGCCTGCTGACAAAGATGACTGGTGTCCAAGGGCACATGTACTGTGCAGCTGCAGGCGGATGATAAAGCTGCTGCGTCAGCCGCCGTATGACAGGCAGCAGCACAACAGCGGTGCTTAATGGTAGCTCCGGCCCTGCCTGTCTGTTGGCCAGTCATCGGTCCCATGGCATTGACACAGCTTGTACCTGCTACAGTTAGTTACTGCAGGGGTGATTCTAACCAAACAAGGGCCTGATTCAGACCTGTTTGCTAAGCTACGTATATATTTATTAGCAGCCTAGCTAACAGGTAAACGCCCCACCCCGCTGCTCGATTCCGCTCACTAGCATGTGAGCAGATGCATACACATCCGGTTGCATGTGGCTGAACGGAAAAATAATCATTCAACGGTTGCTCACTATCGAGTGATTTTTTTTCCCTTTGCAAATAAAAGTCAGTCTGCCCGGAGATGGCCAAATTCGGGGCGGTCGCTAACATCATGTGACCTCCCCAAGAAGGCATCGACATGTCATTGTTCGCCCAGTTTTGTGGGCACACCCATGAAATGATGGTTGATCCCCGGCATCCGCCCCTGCCCAACTCTCCTGGAGTGAACGCCTCGGCGAGTGTGAGGTCGACAACTATTGGTCAACAGCTTAAAATGCGACATGAAAAAGTTCAAAATGAGTTTTTCACTTCTTTCCCCCAAGCACAGGTGTGTTTTCATACTTATCTATCCACGTCGACATAGAGGGAAAATGAAATAGTGAGCGAGGCACCGTGCTTGATGCATGGCGGGCGAAGCGGTACACTGACACGGTGTCCATATCGACCAAAGAGAAAACCTCATTTTGACCATATTCACGTCGACCTTTGTTATGTCGACATATTGCTTGTGTCAACCTTTTGTCCCCCCAGTCGAACTAAGCCATGTCGACCTTTTTAAAGTGTAGACCTATGGCTTGATGACTCATAGAGGTTGACCTATTGTGTGTCGACCGTAATTGAGTCGAATCTATGAATAAAAGATCAGGTTTTGCTTAAATTGTTAGTGTATTTTATGTAGTAGAATAGATTGTTTTATGCCACGTCAGCGTCTTTTTCTACATTAGGGTAGGACCTTAGTAAGGGTACCTTTTATCAGTAAAATAATTTATTATGGTCAAAATAGTCTCTGTATTGTATTGCATATGAATTTCCCACAAACTTGTTTTTGCCCCCCCCCCCCCCCCCCCCCAGACTAAAAGTTGCCAGCCAGCTCATGCCGACACAACTGCAGGAAATGACACAAGGATGGCTGCAGCTGTGTCCAGCTCAGAATCAGGCCCTATGCAAAGGGATCCCGTCCCTACCACACAACAAACCCCGCCTCCAGACAGATGCTTACAGGGATTTCACGATCTGGTGTTCCATCCCAATCTGCCCTTCTCCCTCTTTTTCCTTCCTTCATTTGCTTCTCTGTTCTTAGTTCCCTCTTTACTTTGTTATACACACGATTCTAGCTAGTTCAGTCTATACTGTATTGTTACATTTTCTATTTTTAAATAAATAAATACTCTTTAAATAAAAATACTCTTTAAATAAAAACTCTTTAAATAAAAATACTCTAAAAATACCTTTTCTCTAAATCTAATCTCTCTCTCTCTCTCTAGTGGCATAGTTAGGGCACCACAGTCCTAGCAGTGGTGTTGGAGCAGGCACCGTGGGTGCAGGATCGCAGCAAATTCCATGCCTTCTGGCCAGTGTCCGAACTTACGAGTGGTTGGCCCAGGTGCAAAACTACATTTTTGGGCCCTCCTCTTCCACTCCAAACCAAGTTCACAATATGCCACATAGCAGTGGGTGCCAGAAGTGGGCCCCTTAGTCTTCAGGGGCCCCGGTGCAATGCACCTGCTGCACCAATGGTAGTTCCGCCTCTGCTTCTGGCCATCTGCATGGAATCTGATAAAACAGCCCTGCAAAAATGGCTACGGCCTTGTTGGAGACAGATGCTAGAAGTCCTACTGGGTCTCTAGTATCTGTCAGAGATGCGCTGTATGTACATGGCTACCCGGAAGTGGCAGATTCCGCTGGCACACTGTGAGCCTGCAACTCCTGGCAGTGAGCATGAAATCAATGACAAAGAGCATCAATCACTCTCTCTCTCTCTCTATCAAATATATTTATTATAATACACAGTTATTATTATTATTATCACTATTCTGTTTATTGCATAAGTGTTTCATAATCTCAAAGCTGTATAATGTAACTTCTCACTTTACATTGTTGGAAATGAGAAAATCCTGAATGTCAGAGTGACTCAGCTGGATTCTGTCCTTCACCTTTCTAGGTTTTACATCTCATATTATGGACAGATCCACTCCTTACACTTCAATAAAAGAAGCACATGTAATTGTATAGGGATCACATTAATAGGCCCATTTAATTGCAATGGGATCACATTAGGCCCATTCAGGGGCGGATCCAGGAGAAAATGACAGGGGGGCACCATGATAGGAGAGGGTTTGGGAGGGGGAGGGGGAGGGGGCGGTTTGTTAGTGGTGCCAGTGTACATGCTAAGGGAGCGGTCAGAGAGAGGAGAGCAGAGAGAGGGCGAAAATTAGGCCCCCGGTGTTTAAAGTACACAGGCACACCTTGGTGACAAAAGTGAAGGATGTAGTTGTGCACACTCTGAAGGCGCGCTCTGGAAAACATTGTGTGGCCACTCAAAAGGGGGCATGTCCTTGAGTGTAGTGTACCACACCATATACAACTTCTACATATTATGCAACAAAATACTGGACTCCATTATACTTGCCCCTTACACAGGATGCCAAATGGATTGAGCCAAAATTCACATAATCCCACATGGATTGTGCAAAAATTCACACAATGCTTCATAAACAGGGATATTGCGCTCCCAAGGTGCGCATTAAAAATTTACACCATAATGCCCATTACATGTTGTCACGAACCCACCGGTCGCCTGCTACAAAACGTCAATCTGAGAAGCTCCGGCCGTGACTGGGGTTCACTTTGGACACTCGGGTCCCCTCTTTGAGGTACACTGCCACCAGCCAAAACCTGATTTTAGCGCTTGAAACTGCGCAAGGGGAGGCTTGGCTCGCACCTGACATCACAATGCAGTATAAAAATGGTAACGTAGCGTTTCTCTTCTAAGGCTAATGAGTCCTAAGAACACAGAATCAGAGACTGGAAATATGTATTATTTATTCCTAGAAATACTACAGAGCTTTAAGTGATAAAAATGGTTACAAGATAGTATAATGATTTTAAAAGCACACACAAGATAAATGCAATTTCAGAAATAAAATAAAATAAAAAGAAATGACAGAACCGTATCTTACACGTAAATACAAATTCTGGCGTGGGGGGTCTCCACAAGAAACAAGTGGTCACTTCTAGCTCGATGCTGCGCCCCAAGAAGTACAACTGTCTATAGGGAGAAGTATCTTAGTTATACTTGCAGACTCCCTCATCCCTCCCACCCTTGGGATTTGACTCTTTCCATGCTGATCACTTGTTCCTGGATAAATGAAGAATTGGTCCACTGCTGTGAAGTAGATTTTACACATTCCTCAAGTGATAACAGGTAATTTAGTGGAGGAGCAGGAGCCCCTTTGGCCTGTTGGCCGGACACTATTGCTCTTCCCCCCAATGTGGTTTATGAGGGGTTTCCAATCCTATCTGACATCCTAACTTCAGAGGATTTTTACAGATGGTCAAACTGAGGGAATACAGACTTCAAATTCCCAGGGTCACCTACAGTTGACTCACATAATACAAGACATGTCCTGATTCCAAACATAATAATCACAGGAGACATAACTTTGCAACAATATCAGACATACATTGATCTCACATAATAATAATAACGGAAGGCATACTTTAATTTGATCGATCACCTGATCTGATCGTTACACATGTTAAGCCAAACACCATAATGATTATTAAAAATTATGCTACATAAGTGCTGCTTACCTACATGTTCAGTGCCATGCTCGTTGCCATGTGGGATTACATGCTCATGGCAAAGGGGGAATACATGCTCGCGGTAACTGAGGACAGCCACCGCCAGGCAGAAGTGACAGCTATTGACAGCCAGTCAGAGATCAGTGGGCTGCCCGACTGTATTCAGAGCACTGCAGGTCCCGGCTATTTGAAATAATGCCCCTATCACACCAGGAAATGCAGGGACTTACCTGGGAATATGGTCCCAGGATCATGCAAAGACAGTCCCAGGTTGGCCCCTTTTACACCAGCCTAGTCCCTGCATTTTCTGGCTTGAGGGAGAGAGAAAACCACCCCCTCTCCCCCCCCTTAACCGGCTATATCATTTAACCAGGTATATCTTTGGAACCAATGGACCCATTTACAGTATCATATTGAAGGACTTTTGAGTGGGCTTTGAATGATTTTCGTACCATGAAACTGGGCCGTCATGTACCCAGGTCATTTGTCCCTCCTCACCCCCATGTCCCCAGGTCCAGAGCCCCTCCTGTATGCTCCCCCCCTTATGTTGGTAGCTAGCTAGGGTTGAAATCGCGGGACATTGGTTTTAGGATTTTGGCCCGGGACCCTTTCACACCAGCACTAGATTTGGGTTGTTCCAAGGGCCAACCCGGGAATTTTGGCTGGTGTGAATGGGGTATTTGTGATGTCAGCTCCAGGCCAGATATGCCTTTTTTCATTGCACTGATGAGTAGGGCTACGCAGGATCTACGATGAGTTGTAGCCAGTGTAAAAATCATTAGATGGTGAACCTGTTAAGATGGCTTTTCGACATTTTCGTATGGCAATGAACACTTCCATACGCATCCATACACACAGAGTGCACATTCATTCGCAAGGAAAAATTACATGTACAGTACATGAGCTATTTTAAATGGCAAATAAATATTTTAGATTTTTAACGTTATAAATCATTTGAAAAATGTTTATTTGTTGCATATATGCTGTAATTGTGTAACTCACCCAGAAAAAAAACAGCTTTAATTATTCCGACAGAGCTGTCTTTTTTTTTTTTTTTAATCATGTATTTTTATTGAATTTTTCAAAGGTACATGTATTACACATGCTTAAACATGCAAAAAAGAAAATAACATATAAAGAAATTAATAAAGAAAAGAAAACTTAAACATTACATGTGTGTTGCATCATTCCATAAATATTGTATCATATATTCACAGATGTGTTTACAGCTTAGTATTAGTCAACAAGGCTCATAGGTAGTTCACAGGGAGATAACAAGTTAAGACAGGGGTTCCCAATCTTTTTTTAATCAAGGCACCCCTAGAGTATCAGAATTTTTTCACGGCACCCCTATGCCAAATTTTTTTTATTAGATTGTGTTTATATGCGATTCTTCGTGTCAGTTATGTGATAAATGACAGGGTTTGCTTCTGTTTGTACACATTTTATGATAGGCAGCCACCAGCACTGGATTTTCACATAAATAATTAACCATTAATAATTTTAGTTGGTCCTGGACCACCAACCCAGGGCACCCCTTCATGTGTCCCGAGGCACCCCAGGGAGCCACGGCACACAGTTTGGGAACCACTGAGTTAAGAGGTGAGTTCATGGGGGACAAGCGGACAGGTCCTGGGCACAGACATTAAGCCATCACTTCTAGACATACGAGCAGTTCTAGTGAATTACGTGCCGGGGTCCTGTAAATACAGCGCAGAGGTCTGCCATAGGCTTCAGACTTTACTGAATTTCCCCAGACAAGTATACATAAAGCGCTCATGTAATACAGTAGTGTTAACTAGCGCCACCCACATATTGAAAGACGGAGGGGCAGGCCTCATCCAAGCTCTAGCAATGCACACACGGGCCAGGGTAAAAAGATTATTAACATAAATTCTGTGATACTTAGGGAGAAGCTCCTCCAGCTCCAAACCAAAGATACAGATGCGAGGGCCAGCAAGTGGGACCTGCACACCCGTATCTCGGACACTAGCCAAAATGGTTTCCCAGAAAGAGTACACCCGCGGGCACTGCCAAAGCAGATGCCAGAAGTCAGCATCCGGGCCCTGACATTTAGGACAGGCATCAGACCCGGTGCCACCCATCTGCACCAGCCTATGGGGGTTTCAATAAACTCGGTGCAGGATGTACAACTGAATCTGTTGGAACCTGGCAAACGCCGTGGCACCCCTAGGGGAGCTCAGCATGTGAGACCAGTCCTCGTCCTCAATGGGCCCTATATCCACCACCCATCTAGCTCGCAGAGCATTCAGCTGGTCCACACCAGAAAAGGTGAGGAGAGGAGAGTACAGAGCAGAAACCCTCCTCCTATCTGGGAGCTTACGGATCATCGCGCGGACTGGACATTCGGCAAGTTCAGGTACATTCCCCCTCCATTGCGCACCTATTGCGTGCCTGAGCTGGAGGTATTTATAGAAGTAGTGACGTGGTACTGCATACATAGTCACCATTTGTTCAAAGGAGTAAAGTATTCCATCCTGAAAAAAGTGGCCCATCTCGGAAACCCCAAAAGGCGCCCAGTCCGGACCGGCCCCTAGTTTGTGAAGTTCGGGAAAGTCCTTATTCCTCCAGATAGGAGAACAAGAGTCCACCACTGGGTTACCTCGTATGGCCCCTACCGCCACCCACACTCTACGGGCCTGTTGCAGAAGGGGGGGGGAAGTGCTGCCAGGGGGACTCGTGCTAGCAAAAATTGCAAGGGCGAAAAAAGTAAACCCGCCTTACTTAAAAGTGCGATAGGTAAGTTTCCATAGTGCGCCGGTGTTACCCATTCCACTAATTGGGCCAACTGGGCCGCCAGGTGTTATAATCATAGATCGGGGAGCGCCAAGCCTCCATCATATCGAGACCTGCACAGGGTTTTGGCTGCTATTCGCGAGCGTTTGCCTCCCCATATAAAGGAGACAATATGCCGAGTGATAAGCTGAAACTGGGAGATTGGGATATACACGGGTGAATTCTGAAGAATATATAAGAATTTTGGTTGGACTGTCATTTTAATGAGGTTCACTCTGCCAGTCACCGATAGGGGAAGCGTCTGCCAGACACGGGCCCTCTGGCGTAGCGAGTCAATTTGTGGGGTCAAGTTCAGAGTTATAAAATCAGTAGGGGAATGGGAAACCTGTATGCCCAGATATTTAAATTGTGTGCACCAGCGTAGAGGACAACTATATGATGAGGGTTGTTGTGTGGTGGGGAGCAAGGGGAACACAACCGACTTATCCCAGTTTATCCCCACCCCGGAGAAACGGGCATATTCCGTCATCAGGGCAAGGAGTGCTGGGAGGGAGGAAGCCATGTCAGTCAAATACAGGATCATATCATCAGCATACAGCCCAATTTTTTCCTCGCTGTTCCCGATCTGAAATCCCTTAATCAGTGGGGAAGCCCTTACATGGCATGCCAATGGTTCCACCGCAAGAGCAAAAAGCAGGGGAGACAGGGGGCACCCCTGCCTGGTTCCCCTCCCCAAGTCAAAGGAGGCTGTGGTGAATCCATTAACCATTATCCGGGCGGCTGGACCGGAGTATAACAACTTAATCCATGCCAAAAAATTTGGTCCTATCCCAAATTTTCTCTACACATCCCATAGGTAGACCCACTCCACTGAATCAAAAGCGCGAGCCGCGTCTAATGAGACTATGACCGCATCATCCATTCCCTCCCTAGCCCACTGTAGGTAAGTAAAGCGGCGGCGTAGGTTGAGAGTCGTCGATCTACCAGGCATAAAGCCAGTTTGGTCAGCATGTACCAATTCTAATATAACCGCATTTAAACGCATAGCCAGTAATTTAGCCAGTATCTTAATGTCAGTAGATAGTAAGGAAATGGGCCGGTAGGAGTCGGGAGATAATGGGTCTTTACCAGGTTTTGGAATAAGGACTATCAACGCCTCTGCCATTGAGGGAGGCAGGGAACCCTGCTCCAACAGTTTATTAAAAAGGGACAGTAGTTTGGGGGCAAAAAAGGTTATATGGGTTTTATATAGTTCAATAGGGAGTCCATCCACTCCCGGAGCTTTAGAGTTGGGGAAGGCTTTAATTGCCCCTCCACCTCTTCCAGCGTAAAAGGGGCATCCAAGAAGCATCTAGAGTCAGCACTTAAATTGGGGACAGTGATATTATTCAGATATTCAGTCAGTTCCGCAGAAGTGTAGGCTACCTGGGATCTGTACACTCCCTTAAAATGATTATAAAAGGAGGTTGCCACCTGAAGGGTCCCGGTGCATATCACCCCATCCTCCTGTCGCACACTGTGCACAACAGTAGGGGGAAGGTTCTCCTTGGCCAGGTAAGCTAGAAATTTACCAGATCTGTCACCCTGAGTATAGAAATCATGGGATTGAAACAGAAGGCGCCGTTTAGATTTGTCCAGTAGCAGCTTAGTAAACTGTTTATGAACAATGAGCCACTCCACTCGGTCCGCTGCAAGCCCAGAGGTCAAATATTTTTGTTCAAGCTCTGTACTCTGCCCCTCCAACTCAGCCTCAGCCCTGCGGCTAAAGACCTTTAACTGAGCAACACGGGAAATCAGTGAGCCACGAAGAAATGCCTTAAACGCATCCCATACCAAGGAGGTATTATCCTCTACAGGGTTATTAACAAAAAAGGTTTTTGGTCACTCGCACAAGACTGAATATGATTGGACCCCTATAAAGATGTTGTTGGGTAATACCAGTATGGGCAGGGGTGTGCTACCTCTGGACACTTAATTTGAACGCATAAGGAGAGGAAAGAGAAAGAGTGTCCTTTTGTGGGTGCACCGCAGAAAGAAGTACGTAAAATATAACTTTTATTATTATTCCTTAAAAGGCTGCGAAAAATAATAAAAAAAAACACATATAACATACATGGGTGGGGTAACACACTTATTTAAAACCAAGGTGGCAGGCAGGTGTGGCTGTATGTTATTTATTATAACGTTTGGAAATTGACCAGTGTGTGGGTGCCCCAGTTCGTGCAGTGGATCTACAATCTCCACCTACTGTCCGAACTTCTGGGGTGCCAGGAGGAGCTGGACTATCAGATCTCTAGTAGCTCCACATAAAGTCAGAACTCAGTGTACCGTGACACAATACAGAATCTCAAGTGCTGAATATATAAACAAGCACATATATCTAACAGCTATATCACCAGGGTCTGATGATGGGGTACTGGTAGGGAAGGGGGAGAATTGGAAATGTACCCGCACACAAGTAGAACACTATATATCTGGTAGTATTATACAGACAATGATAGTTGTTAATTAATTATTCCACAATTTTGAAAGGAATTCCTTGACACTGTAGAAGTGCCACCACAATTCTTGGATGTGGAGGTGCTCCCCTGAGAGTATAAAGCATATATGTTAGGAGAAGAAAGAAAAAAGTACTCTCCTTTGTTTGGGGGCACACTTGTAAAAAGAAAAATTAAAAATTAAGTTCAGTAGTGATGTAAAGATGAATTATATTAATACATAACTTTTATTCTTTATTTAATTAAAATACTTTTGTTTACAGACGGACAGACAACACAAAACATATATTGCAGGGATATTCTAATGTCCACTGCTGGATGAATATCCTACATTATAGTCTCTAGGTAAAGCACTATCAGTAAATTCTGAAAGCTTAGTGAAGTATTAATTCTTTTATGGTTCCGGTCAGTTCCCCATATCTTAACAATGCTTGCCTAGTTCCTTATTCACCATGTGTCGATTTTAATGTATAATTATGACTGGTAATGGGTAGGCAGATATCTTCCCCCTCGTTAGGGAGATGGGAGAATAGCGCTAGGGTTTCCTCAGGTTTGTAAGTAATCTCATTAGCATATAATAACAAAATTGCTTACTAAAGCTTGAAATGTGTATCTATGCACAGTATTTTATCTCTCTGTACCAAGGAAAGGTTTAAGTTAGCAAATAGGAGTATCTACTGTCTCCACCTTTCTTTTGAACAGGGTGCCCTGTTGACAAATAGTCAGTGCAGGGTCTAGCCGAGTTCGTAAGTGGGGAGATGAGAGTACTATAAGAATAAGATCTCAGGTGTGAGAAAGAGACGACTTACGTTAGTCGTGTTAGTAAGCTACTGCTACCCATTGTGCATTCATTGATGGGTAGTGAGCGATACCCAGCGACAACTGCTCTATATTACAGTAGAGTGTCTTCTTTCCCCTTATTCAGGTTTAAGGTGCCCTGTTGATATTACACCAGTGCAGGGTCCTGCCGAATTCCTTTTCTGGGGATGAGAGTACTCTTGAATAATAGTGGGTGCCTTTATAGGAAAAGATAGATCTATCTGTGCAATATGCTGCTATGTCCTATTGCAAAATTGCATTGGTAGGAAATGAGCGATATCGTCAGACAGATTTATGCCTAGAGAGGCATATAATAAGAAAACAAGAGAGAGAGATATATGCCTTAACCAATATGGGAGATTAATTTGTCCCTGATTGTTAGATAGCGATATGAGCAATGTGTTTTAAGTATTCCTGGTGTTGTTGGATACTGTTGCAACATACATAAAGAGATCAATTAACAGCTGACAGGTCGCTTTTGCATAGACATGTGATCAATTGCTATTTATTAATTGTGCTTGCGTCCTTTGCTGTTTAAATGTGTCACTTTATATAAATTGCTCAAGGTAACAACGGTATATATAGCCAGATAGCGTAGGATAGTTTTTCCAAATGGAGTGTCCACTATGTATATACACGTGTGGCCAGACTGCACTGGCCCCAGGTAACCTAATGTATATTATACACTGGTACCGGGAGTACAATTATTACACGTGTACTTCTAAAATAGCATAAGTGGGTTATCCTTAGTAAGTACTGTGTGATCTGGTATGTCTTAATCCACAGTTGTGGACTTACCGCCGTTGTTCTCAATGCTCGCAGCTTACCTGTGCCTGGGGAATCGCTGCGCTGGTTTCTCCAAGGGGATGCCGGTGGCGCTGCTAGTACGCGTCAGCACTAGCAGCGTCTCTGTGTGTGACAGGAGCAGACAGCTGTTTCACTTAGACAAGCTTCGTAAGTGCTACTGGACGAGCTGCGCACGTCTGTCAAGATAGCAGAGAGACCTCAACCCCAAGACAACCAGTGGTGTGGCACAGTGCTGGGCCAGCTGTTAATATTGATTCTGGGGTGAAGTGTGTCCCTGTCCGTGGACCGGGGAGATCACAGTCACCACTAATGGCTCTCTAACATGTCTAAGTACAGAATCTCAGGTGCTGTGTATGTCACCTAGTACATAGACCCAAAAAGGCTGGAGCACCAAAGTCTAGTGATGGGGTGTCACCTCTGTCCGAATAGCAGAGAGACCTCAACCCCAGGACCTAGTGACGTGGCGAGTTGATAAGCCAGCTGAGGGTATGGATTCTGGGGTGGAGTGTAACCCTGTCCGTGGATCAGGAGAAACACAGCCACCACTGATAGCTCTTAGACAGGGAGTATCAGAGAGAGTGGGATATCCCAGGGTGGTGTATATCCACTATGGTACAGGTATGAGTTGGAGCCCTGAAAGAGCTTTACTGCGAAGTGCGTGCTGGCTAGCGGTGCGCAGGCAGTTGTGCTGTCTGGTTTTGTTATTTTCTTTACCTATGCATTTTGATTGATGTACTACAGTGTGTTGCCTTGGAAGCCCTTGTAAGGGCTCCAACTCATACCTGTACCATAGTGGATATACCCCACCCTGGGATATCCCACTCTCTCTGATACTCCCTGTCTAAGAGCTATCAGTGGTGGCTGTGTTTCTCCTGATCCACGGACAGGGTTACACTCCACCCCAGAATCCATACCCTCAGCTGGCTTATCAACTCGCCACGTCACTAGGTCCTGGGGTTGAGGTCTCTCTGCTATTCGGACAGAGGTGACACCCCATCACTAGACTTTACGTACTTACCCTCTTTCTGCGGTGCACCCACAATAGGACACTCTTTCTCTTTCCTCTCCTTAGACACTCCAACTCCACTGAAAGACATACAGGAGAGTGATCAGAGACACCTCGGGGTAAATACTCAATGGCAGTCACAGAGGGGATCAACCGTCTAGAAATCAGGGCCATATCAATACGGGAAAAAACTCCATGAGTACTCGAGAAGCATGAAAAACATCTGGTTGTGGGAAACCTGAGTCTCCAAACATCCACCAAACCCACCTCCGCAACAAGGCGAGCAAAGGGTGTAGCCCCACTTCGCCCTCCCCCGGGGGTAGGCCTCCATCTATCCAAAGATTCATCCATGACAGCATTAAAGTCCCCCACACATATAACTGGATATGAGGGGAAATCTTGCATAAAAGTACACGCCTTATTGATTATAGTGGGCTGATAGGGA
This sequence comes from Crinia signifera, assembly GCF_055691185.1. Classification (NCBI taxonomy): domain Eukaryota; kingdom Metazoa; phylum Chordata; class Amphibia; order Anura; family Myobatrachidae; genus Crinia; species Crinia signifera. The sequence continues at coordinate 229,184,181 of NC_139222.1, forward strand.
GGGGGATTATAGACGGCCAACAGCACAACTGGGGAGTCGTGCAGGGGGCCCGCCAAAAATATATAACAGCCCCTAGGGTCTATTTGGACTTTTTGACATCTAAAGCCCATATGTTTATGAAGTAGGACTGACACTCCCCTAGAATTAGGATGAAAAACGGAGTGAAAGGACCACCCCACCCAGTGCCTTTTAAGTGCCAATACCCGACTACCCACCAGGTGAGTCTCAAAAAGACATGCAATACCCGGGGAACGAGTCCTGAGTTGATTCATTACCAAGGTACGTTTGACCCGATCATTAAGACCTCTAACATTCCACGCTATGACATTCACCATTGTATGATAAGGGGGAAAGGAAAGAGCAGGATTAAACAACTCATTGGCGGTTCCATTTTGTCAAACAATCCCCAGCCCATCTGTCACCCAGAAACACATGTAAAGGAATAATGCACACACTTCAATAAAAACAAAAAACACAACATAGAAAAGAAAACCCCAACCCTCCCAGCATACCCACCCAAACATAGGCACACTTTTTCCCTAACAATAAACCCGGTATGACCCCTCTAAGGAGTCGTTCTAGTAAAAAAACAATGAAAAACCCCTAGCGGGCAACTATTACTATGACCTAAAGAACATGGTAGTCCTGACCGACATATGTTTGGTCAGGAGGGGGAGTAAACCTCTCATAAAAGAAACATTTCTGAAAGAGCACAACCCAAATATGACATTTCCATCAAGGGTAGCCTGAAAAGCAGATAGCCATCATACATAAACTGGGTGTACTCCTGGTTACAGGGGCAGTTCAAAGAGGAGGCTCCTGCGGAGCTGGTTGTGTGTCCATCCATGTCGAGGCCGCCAGAGGTGAAACAAAGAAATGAGTACGAGTTCCAGCAACCACTCGCAGTCGTGCAGGATAGAGCATAGAATATTTCAGTTGTAGGGAGCGCAGGCGCTGCTTAACACCCGTGAACTGCGACCGGGATTTCTGGACCTCAATTGAGAAGTCCTGAAAGGCCGCCACCCGCTGGCCCTCATACTCAAGGGGGCCCTTTACCCTTGCAAGCCTGAGAACAGTGTCCCGGTCTTTATAATGGAGAAACTTTGCAATAAACGTACGCGGTGGTGCACCAGGGGGCAACGGGCGCGTGGGTACCCTATGTGCTCTCTCCACCGCAAACTGGGGGGTGAAGGCATCCTTCCCAAACAGGGACACCATCCAGGATTCAAGAAAGGATTCTGGGTTTGTACCTTCCGCCTTTTCAGCAAGACCCACAAAGCGTACATTATTCCTCCTGAGCCTCCCCTCCATATCCGTCAGTTTCTGCTGACATGTTGACATTTGGGATTCCAGTGTGGAAAGGCGGTTAGGGATAGGTGCAGTGGTATCTTCTAGCATAGAGATCCGGGTCTCAGTCTCCTCAACCCAATCTCTCAGTTTCTGCATGTCCTGACGTATAAAGGATATATCAATCTTCACCTCCGCCACCTTACCAGTCAGTCGTTTCTCCGAATCAGTAATGGCCTGCAGGAGTTGTGCCAGGGTCACTTCAGGGGATTCTGCCATCTCGGGCGCAGGAGAGGAGGGTCCAGCAGGGGCCGGCTAACCAGGCAAGGGGGGCGACACTGGAGGCGGGGGGGTCGGTGCCCGGTCTTCTCTAGCAAACTTGGCCAACTTTGCCGCAGCAGAAGTGCCTGTCCTTCGGCCCATAGAATAACAGGGGGATCCCAAGCAGGGAAAGGCACAGCAGCCCCACAAAGTACTTTAGGGGGCTAGAAGCAGCAGGAATGCAGTATTAGGTGTTTAGGGCACCGGAATAAGGGCCTGTTCCACAGTCAAAGGCACAGCAGAGGGTTCACAGCTGTAGGTCTGTTATAAAGGAATATAGGGTACCACGTGCGTTCAGCAATGACCAGGAAAAAAAACCACAGTACAGTGTAAAAATGTATCAGGACAGCAGGGCAGGGTATCAGGGTCAGGCAGCTTCAGAGATCAAAAACAGTACACTCCACCTGTAGCCCCAATCTAGCAGCCTGTCACAAGGGGGATCATATAGGTATTATGCAGCACCAGGCAGCACAAGCAGGGCACAGGCACCCCAGCTCCCCTGTCCCAAGATGGCGGGGGGCTGTTCACTATTTGTCAGGGGCACTATTCCTCCAGGTATTGGCAGCCAGGCATGTGATCCCTCAGGATTGGGGCATTAGGGCCATCCACCGCTGTCACCTTCGTCCCCCCCTCACAGGAGGGCCCCAGATAGGCCACGGGCCACCGGACAATGCAGGAGCATCTCAGCTTCCCCCTCTCAAAATGGCGCCTGGGGTACTCACTTTTCCCGTAGGGCCCGGAGCTCCCTGGAAGCCGGCAGCACGGGTTCCCAGGCAGCAGGGGAGCAGTCGCAGCAGCCGCCGTTTCGTCCCTCGTCCACCCCACAGGCACGGACGTCTCCACAGGGAGGGGCTTTGAGGCGTGAGGCCTTAGTCGGAGCGCCCCGTAGCCAGCGGGGACACGCCGGCGCAGCAGCCTCCACTCGGCGTACCTTAGAGGCGCACAGACGCCGCGCCCTTGTCGGCAAGACAGCGGGCATAGCAGGGTCCACGGATGACTCTGCCCAGGCGATGTAGCTCAGCAGGCGCCGGGTCAGCTCTCCCCGTCTCCACCTTCAAGATGGCGCCGGACAGCGCACTCCGGGGCGGAAGACGCTCCGGATCCAGATAGCAGCACAGGCGACACGGACACCCCGCTTCAGGTCTGGGGTGCTCAGGGGGTTGAGGGTAGTATATGCCCACCAAAAGAGAGGTTCTCCCCACTGAATTAGGAGTATTTCAGGAGTTTTAGGTCAGGAGCTCAGCAGGGACACGTCCTACTCCATATGCCGCTAGGCCACGTCCCCGACAGAGCTGTCTTTTTACATCGGCTAAGTTGTATGTGTAACATGGACAAAACTTCCGGCTCCAATGTTTTACTTGCCACTCTTATTTGAAGCCGAAACCATCTGACTTTTGCTGAACCTGGACACTATTACACTAGCGGACTTTACAAAATGTCTGACTTTTTACAACATGTCTGACTTTTGGGGTAAAAGCGTACATTTCACAAAATCAGACCACAATTGGCTTCCAATACATTCTGGCCATGGAGTCCGTTGCTGGCAAACAGGCACATACAGTTTTGGTGCGATAACCTTGGAATTGTACATGTCATCAATAAGCAGTGAGCAGCATCCCACCCAGTAATTACATTTCTCCAGTGGTAAGTAGCCAAATGCCTATGGCTCAATTTCACATTTTGGCGAAACACATACCAGGGCTGCAAAACGTCATTGCAGTTTCTTTGTCTTGGCAAACATGAGAGACTTTTAGGGCAGTAGCACTGCTTGCGGAGGTGGATTGCCAATTTGCTAATCTCATTTTTGGCAGATAGTCGAGACGATTTAAATGGCCTGGTAAAAAATTTCCTGGTTTCAAACACATTGTCAGCCTATGCTGCATCATGGACAAAGACCAAACAAACTACTTGGAGAGGCTTTGTGAGTTAGTGAGCATGATGCCATCAGTGTGCATGACCGAAGGAGAGGCATTGCTCTTCAGGACAGCCTTTATTATAGCTTTCAGCTTCACTTTCAGAATAGGGAAGCTGGTAGCCACGTCAAGCAAGGCACAGGCATGCATTTTAAAAATGTGATGGTGTCAAATGACCTACTGCTGTGCAAGTTGCACAAGTACAAACCAGACCAGTTTTGGAAAGGCAGGTGGATCTAGCTGAGGAGGCAGCCAGCCCAGTTGAGGCAGTGCAGGCTTACATGGGGGCCAGACCAGCAAGGAGAGTTAATTTCTCCACACACAGCCACAAACCTGCATCTACCAGTAGTGTTCCAAAGGTATGTCAATCGTTTTAAATACCATTTAAGATTACCAGTACTTTAAACTGGTCTGCAGTGGGAAAGCAGCAAAAGGTGAAGTCAAACTGTTACAAGAATTATGTGCAGCTCTTGTTGGCATGGTCACTATTGGTAATTCATTTGTTTGCTAACATCTCCCCCACCACTACCTCTTTACAGGTACCAACAGCTTCAAGTGCATCATAAGCCACTCGTAGGAACCATGTGCATCTATTAAGTAATCTGGGCTCACATGGTCTTGCTGGCAGAAGCAGTGTCCTGATTCAGTAGCAGGGGCATGGTGTGGGTGCAGATATTGGAACATTGCTACACAGAGACAGCTACAGGGCAGGCTCCTAATGTTGGATGGGATTCCAATATCGGAATAATGACCGTAGGAATCCTGATTGTCTGAGCGTCATACCACACCCAGTCACACACTAAATGCTTGGTAACGTCTGATTTTATTCTGACATGCCTGCAATGTGTTTTAGCACGCCCATTATATGGACGGTTTTCCGGTTGCAATGCTGGCTGCTGCCGCATGTTTGATTGGAGTCTGCAGTATACTAGAAAGTTTTAAGGTAAACTGTATTTATGTTTTGTGTGCCTGTTTGTTCCAGAAGACAGGGTTTCATACCCCTGAAACATTGAGATAATAAAGTAAACAAACCAGTCAAGCAGCACACCCAGAGGGTGACATTCTATGCGTTGACATAAATGCGCATGTTTTATTTGCGCACCACATCGCCGCAAATCACACTTTTGAAAATCACATTTTTCTGTCAAAATTCGCATATTTAATGTGATGCGTTTTTGAGGCTGAAAAGTGCGAAGTGGTGCGATTTGCAGCAAATTGGTGCGCTGTCTTTAGTCCTGAAAATGTGCGATTTTCATGTCTGAAAATCGCACATTTTCAGGAAAGCGCAAATAAAAAAAAAAAAACGAGCGCGGGGTCCCCCGCCCGAGCATAACCAGCCCCGGGCTCACTGACCCGGTGCTGGTGACATAAAATCAGGGTCCCCGACAAATAGGGGTCCCCTTGATTTCATGAAACCAGCACCAGGCTCAAGGTCCGGCGCTGGTTCCCAAAATACGGGGGACAAAATGACTAGGGGTCCCCCGTATTTTAAGAACCAGCACCGGACACAACCAGCCAGCAGGGTAATGCCACAGCCGGGGGAAACTTATTATATAAGCTCCCGCGGCCAAAGCATTAACCCCCTGGCTGGTCAGCATGGGCAGGGGTCCTGGGGAAGTGGGGACCCCCCCCCAAATGAAGGGGTCCCCCCCCTCCAGGACTTACCAGCCCATGCCCCTGGGCGGTGGGCATCGGGCTGATGGCTTGTGTAAAAAAAAGAATAAAAACTATTGTTTTTTACTGGCGAACTATGAGTCCCAGCAAGCCTACCCCGCATGCTGGGACTTGGAGAACCACAAGTCCCAGCATGCGGGGCATTAAAGGGCCCGCTGGCACTTGTAGTTCTGCAGTACAAAAAATAGTTAACAAAAACACACTGACACACTGTAAAATAAAAGTTTAATACACACAAAACACACACACACTGATACTTACCTACCTTGAGCCCGTAGGTCGGTCCCTGGATCCTGGGTCCGGGCTCCGGGGCTCCAGGGCAGAAGAGTCCGGTTTCGGGGCCTTGGTCCTGGTTCCGGGGCTGGTCCTGGGGTTCCGGGGCTCCTGGGCTGCAGAATCCGGGGTCCGGGATCCGAGGTAGTCCCCAGGGGTACCTAAGGAAGGAAATCCAACTCACCTGGTCCCCGGCGACGACCTCGGGATCCTCTCCGGTGACAGCGCTGCTCCCATGTGGTACCCGGTTTGCAGGACTTTGACAGGCGCAGAGATGTTTCCTCCTCGGCGTCTCAAGACAGAATGATTTCTGGCCAATCAGGAGCCGAGAAAGTCGGCTCCTGATTGGCCAAAAATCATTCTGAATACAGACGCCGAGGAAGTAACATCTCTGCTCTAGATGCGCAGAGATGTTACTTCCTCGGCGTCTGTATTCAGAATGATTTTTGGCCAATCAGGAGCCGACTTTCTTGGCTCCTGATTGGCCAGAAATCATTCTGTCTTGAGACGCCGAGGAGGAAACATCTCTGCGCCTGTCAAAGTCCTGCGAGCCGGGTACCACATGGGAGCAGCGCTGTCACCGGAGAGGATGCCGAGGTCGTCGCCGGGGACCAGGTGAGTTGGATTTCCTTCCTTAGGTACCCCTGGGGACTACCTCGGATCCCAGACCCAGGAGCCCCGGAACCCCAGGACCAGCCCCGGAACCAGGACCAATGCCCCGGAACCGGACTCTTCTGCCCTGGAGCCCCGGAGCCCGGACCCAGGGACCGACCTACGGGCTCAAGGTAGGTAAGTATCAGTGTGTGTGTGTTTTGTGTGTATTAAAGTTTTATTTTACAGTGTGTCAGTGTGTTTTTGTTAACTATTTTTTGTACTGCAGAACTACAAGTGCCAGCGGGCCCTTTAATGCCCCGCATGCTGGGACTTGTGGTTCTCCAAGTCCCAGCATGCGGGGTAGGCTTGCTGGGACTCATAGTTCGCCAGTAAAAAACAATAGTTTTTATTCTTTTTTTTACACAAGCCATCAGCCCGATGCCCACCGCCCAGGGGCATCGGGGACAGCCCCGGACTATCAGCATGGGCTGGTAAGTCCTGGAGGGGGGGGGCCCTTCATTTGGGGGGGTCCCCACTTCCCCAGGACCCCTGCCCATGCTGACCAGCCAGGGGGTTAATGCTTTGGCCGCGGGAGCTTATATAATAAGTTTCCCCCGGCTGTGGCATTACCCTGCTAGCTGGTTGTGTCCGGTGCTGGTTCTTAAAATACGGGGGACCCCTAGTCATTTTGTCCCCCGTATTTTGGGAACCAGCGCCGGACCTTGAGCCTGGTGCTGGTTTTATGAAATCAAGGGGACCCCTATTTGTCGGGGACCCTGATTTTATGTCACCAGCACCGGCTCAGTGAGCCCGGGGCTGGTTATGCTCGGGCGGGGGACCCCGCGCTCGTTTTTTTTTTATTTTAACCCTTTGTTTTATTTTTTACAGCAGAACCCTGCACAGAACATTGCGATCTGTGCAGGGTTCTGGCTATTTCGCCAAACAGAACCTGGTCTGAAATAGTTGCGCTAATTAGACCCCTAAAAAGTGCGATGTGCAAATGCGCATTGCATTAAATAAGCGATTTGTATAGTTTTCTGTACGAAAACATCTGGATGCGATAAAAATGCGAATTACTCTCGCACTTTTGGTCCGCATGCCTTAACGCACATAATATGCGATTTCAGTCCCTTAGCGCATCCCATTAAATTGGCGATTTAATGGAAAAATGCGATATCGCCATTTTGTGGTCTAATTAACGCCAAAAAAAGCAGATCTCATCCCATAGAATGTCACCCAGAATCTCTGTGACAATACTCCCATTAATACACTATACTGTATAAAAGTGTTTGTATAGAAAAGAATAAACAAGCAGGCACTCCAATCATACTTGATAAGAACTTATCCTGAATAAAGTGGAGGCTCAGCAGCAATGTTGTGGAGAATCTAGCTACTTTCTGGAATTCGATAAAGTGGTTGGATTCTACAAAACATTGCTGCTGAGTCTACACTATATTCAGGATAAGTTCTTATCAAGTCCGATTTGAGGGCCTGCTTGTTTTATTTTTCTATGCAAACACTTCTTTTGTCTTATTTTTGCTTTTCACTCGTGCCATAAATTAAAGGGTGGTTTGTGCATATATATGTGCTGATAAGCTGATATATATATATTTATTTATATATCTATATATAGCAGCAGCATGAAGGTAAATAGCAGTAGCAAGCCATACATTTTAGAAATACACAGTAACATCCATTCACAGGCCAGGGTAAATGCCAACATCTTCCGATAGTAGCCGACCATCAAAAGAAGTGGTGTGTGCATGTATATGTAAGGTTACTCTGAGCAACCTTACAGACTTCTGGGGGAAGTGGGCGGGCAGCTGACATCCGGTGAGGTCAGCTGCCTGCTCCCCGCATACGCGTCACAGCCTCATTACCATCAGAACACCCAGCATTCTCATGGGAAATCCCATGAAAGGCTGGGCATTCCCTTATGGTAGCGGGGCTGCCCAGTGCCCTATGCCCCTCTCCACACCCCCCCCCCCCCGTTATGTTGGGTGCATGCAACCAGCGAACATGCACATGCGCAGAAATGCATGTGCGCACTAGCAAAACGTTGGTCCCCGTGCAAACATACTATCTGTGAACCTGAATAAGGTCCAATATCTGTGGAAAAGTTGTTACAAACCCTTTCTAGCTGCTCACTGGTTGCGCACGGTGGTATTATGATTTATTTATTTATTAACAGTTTCTTATATAGCGCAGCATATTCCGGTAAATACTATGGCCCTTATTCAGAATCGTGCGGTACGGCCCGCGTGCGGCCGTACCGCCGATGTTTTTTGTCTGCACATGCGCAGAGGTCATTCTGCGCATGTGCAGCCCCCTTCGCCGCAGACGGATTTCGTCCGCCGCAAAGGGGGCGTATAGGGGCGTGAGGGGCTTCAGCCCCTCATTTCCCTATGTGTACGCCCCGCGTTTCATGGGCGTTCCCATGAAAACGCGGGGCGTATGCATGGTAATGAGGGCATGACGCCCTCATTACCATGACATGGGGGCGGAAAGCTGACGTCGCCGGATGTCAGCTTTCAGCCCCCTTACAAGCTCCCACACGGACGATTGTCCGTGTGGTCTGAGCTTGCGGGAGCTGCCGCGGCGTGCGGGCCTGCCTTCGATGGTCGTCGACCATCGAAGGCAGGGGGCAGCTCCCACCATGGTGGAGGCGTAGCCTCCACCATTTTTGTGCGGATCGCCAGCCGTCCGTGTACGGACGGCCGTGGCGATCCGTCCGGTGGGCGGCCCTTGGTTTGTGCGGTCGGAGCCCCGTGTGCGGCTCTGACCGCACCAACCAGAATAAGGGCCTTTATATTGTCACAAGGTCCAATATCTGCAGAGTGGAGTCAGTCAGAGAAAAACAGTTGCAGTCAAGTGAGTGTCTCCAGTCCAGGTGATGTTGTAAAAGCTGGTCAGGCTGTGGTGGCAAAAAGTCCAGTATTTCTGGAAGCCCATGGGCGCCAGTGTCTTAGGGGCTCATTTATCATTCTATATTTGCAGCTAAATCCCTGAAAACACCCATTTTTGGTGGTTAGCCACAAATATTAAGTATCCCCCGAATGTATCAGGAGGGACTGCAGCAAGAATCTCCGATCCCTGCTGCGATCCCTCCTGCACCACCGCCGGCCACCTCCCCCATAGGTTTCTATGGGGGATGCAAAGCTGCCCAATGTATCAACATTGGGCAGCAGCGCATTGCATCCCTGGGCTACTGGCAATCTTTGATGGCGGTAGCCCATTGTAGCCTATGGGCTACACACCGTACTGTTCCGGGGGCAGTGCAGTCAGCACAGCACAGTGGCGGTTCAGCACAAACCGCGCATGCGCAGACCCCCTGGCGCCCAACTCAGCACATCGCAGGGACAGGCTCCAGCCCAGATTGCACTGTAAATGCAATCATTGATAAATGGGCCCATAAACCTGTTAAACACAGGTAAGACTGACTATCTCTAAGATTGAGCTTGTGTTGTGGTCCTGGTATCTTTGGATGCGGCCCGTGCTTTTGATTCTGTGGAATGGCAGTACCTTTGGGAGATTCTGACACAATTCGGAATTGCCTCCACGTTTTAAGCGTGGATTAGGTTGCTGTACTCTTGCCCTGCAGCTACAGTTAGAATTAACGGGTTTCTCTTCGGACTCTTTTCTTGCTGGAATGGGAAAATAGGCAGGGGTGACCGCTGTCCCCTCTGCTGTGTGCGCTCGCTATAGAGCCCTTAGCATGTATTATTAGGGCTTCCTCTGCTGTAAAGGGACTACAGGTGGCTGGGCAGGAGGAAAAAGTCGGCCTTTATGTGGAAGATATGATTTTATACCTGTCAGATATGTCATGTTCGCTACCTGCCTGTCTCGCCCTGGTGGAGGAGTTTGGCACTTATTTGGGTGTGCAGATTAACTGAGATAAATCTGTGGTGTTCGCTATGCTTTCTTCTACTGAGCAGCCGCCGGATAATGAGCTACCTCTGCGGCGGTGTACACAGTTTAAGTACCTGGGTATACAAGTGTCTCACTCCCCTGCTAATTTTATTACCTTAAATCTATCCCCTAAGATTTGTATCTGGCAGAAACTCCCATTATCAATCACTGGCCGTGTAAATCTTATAAAGATGATTGGGTACTCTTTACTTATCACGGCGGCCATCGCGGGCATTGAATGCACTAAAAAATTGGGTGCGACGCGATGCCCGCGATTTCCTATAGGGAACAATGTTAAATGTCTCAATTGACACGATTTTCCTGTTCAATGCCTCAATTGACCCGATTTTTCCATAGGAAACAATGTTAAATGGCCCACAGAGTCCAAATAGGCACCCTGAAGTGTGAAATGGCCCCCCCAATTGTTAACGCCACCCCACGATCAACGTGAACCCGAAGCGTGGCGAGCGCAGCGAGCCCGCGAGGGGCGGCGGTACGCGTCCTACGACCTTTTCATACCCCCACTATCCACGTCGGCGTGGAGTTGAGAATAGAATAGTGTAGCGAGCGCAGCGAGCCACCGAGCCCGAAGCGTGGCGAGCGCAGCGTGCCCCGCGAGGGGACGCGGATACTTGTGAAGCCCGCGAAGGGATGCGTTTACCTGTGAAGGTATCCGCGGCCCCTCGCGGGGCGCGCTGCGCTCGCCACACTTTTCTATTCTCAACTCCACGCCGACGTGGATAGTGGGGGTATGAAAAGGTCGTAGGACGCGGGCTTGGAAACTCCAACATGTGTTGGAATGACCCTAAGGCACAAAAATGTAACACTGCTAACAACTGTGTCAGTGAAGGTATTGCTGGTGGAATGCTTGTTCTGGTTTCTAGATCACACTCTGTTATTAAAAGAGTGTCTAGGATGACTTGAGGTGGCAGACTAACTCATTATTAGGCATCCAAAAGAGTAAGACATGTGTGCGATAGATTCTTGCCCTTGACCGTAGAGCCTGAGGCTGGGTTCCCAGCCAAGCCACCAGCAGAGCACAACCAAACTGCAAAGTGCAACATAAGGAACAGTATTATAACACTTAATGCAAATTACCTGTTAGTAGTCATATATTTACATAGCTAACTGCATACCGGAAGCATATTGGGAATCATCTTTATTTTACACAATACATGAGAACAAAAACATTGACTGTAAGTCATATTGTCACAGGAGGAGGACTGGTAGGGTTTGTGTGGTACTCAGGAACAACTCTAGGACCAGAGGTTGTAGGGTTGAAACGAGCTGTTTTAATAATAGAGGGTTTCATAAATGGTTAAACAAACAGGATAATGTCTCTTGGAGGAGTCTGGAAACTGAAAGGGAGGTATACTCAATTACATCTTTGAGGAGGGGCGAAAACTAAATGGGTTGGTCTCAAATAAAATCTTTGAGGAAAGTCTTTAAATGTAAATGAAGGCAACGCTCTCTTGCGCGGGATTGAAAGAAGGCAATGTCTCTGTAGAATAACGGATGTAATGGGCAGAATACTTGGCACCGGAGAAGAATGTTATTGATGATGCATGGACTAGAAAACTGTGAAGAAGTGAGGATGGCGTGAATGCTGAAGCGATCGATGGAAGATACTGAAAGATGTGGAAAATAGCTGGCACAATGAGGTGGAGAAGAGTTGGAGGTGGTGGAACGCTGCAAGACGTGAAGGGCGATGGACGTCCGGAGGGTACCAGAGTAGAATCCAGCAGATGGACAGGCAGAACCAGACACAAGGATCGGGTACAACTGGGCACTAAATGAGGATCTCAGGACCAGAATGGCGACCGAACAAGGACAGTAAGGAGCTGGAATGAGCCAGGAGTCTCCTGAAGCGAGCAGCAAGGAAGACTGGATAGGCAGCTTCCCTAAGTACCTGGGGACCAGCTGCCATTAGCTAGTCAGCTCAATGGGGCAGGATCTACACTGGCTGGCCCAATAACGCTTTTGCCCTTATCCAAGATGCCGGTGCTGCCTGAGTTCCGGAATCAAGCTAGCCGCCGGGACCCGCCGCACCTGTCTAGCCTCCCAGCCTCTTCCCTGCTGCCCAGGACCCGCTGCACGCATGGAGAGTCGCCGGCAGGCACAGAGGGGTGAGTAATGAGCCTGCCGTGCACCGCCGCGGCTGTTACTGACACATATTTTGGACATAATAAATGAATGAAAGGGGGAAAAATGTAAAAAAAATTAAATTGTATAAAAAAATAAAAAAAAACACAACCAACAATTAAAAGCATTTAAAAAATAACCACCCTCGCAAACTAAACAACTGTCCCCTAATAAATCCCTGTAAATTCTTGGGATGTCTTGCATGAACCCCACATCTGAGATCTCAGAAAACCAAAAACAGAAAAAAAGAAACTCGGTGGGGTGCACACTAATACCCCAATCTAGTATTAATTTTTATTTTTTAAGGGATTTTAATATTTAAGTAAATTTGGGTGAAACCCTAATTAGTGTATGGAAATATATTTATAGCCTGCGAATATTAATTTTTTATTTATTGTGCCAACAGGAAGGATAATTAACTATTCCTTATAAATATTGACTATCATATCTCCTCATTATCGATGTCCTCATTATCAATGTTCCATCGATGTTTAGAGTGTTTTTTCACCCCCATCTAAACATTTTGGGGGCGTGGCCTAATCGCTGGAGAGAGAGGAATTATATTATGTTACTAATAAAGACTGTAGTGAAAACAAGTTCAGGTGCAGAATAAAATGTTCATTAAATTGTTTATAGACAAAACAGTGTGTAATAATGAAGCAGGGAGGTAGTAAAACACCGTCATCTATTAATTGGGAGTCACTCTCTCTCTGTTAAACAAAGGACACAATGGAAACACTACTATAGTAAGTAAATTACATGACGCAGCTTTAAATTAGATTGTTTATTAAAACCTGGATATATTTGTAGGTTGTGTAATCAATCTTTAAAATCAGTCTCTTTGTTTCCTTTATTCTCATAGTTCTTCTTGCTGGTAAATTGAATAAGCAAACCTCATTTGTTAAGCATTCCCTGCATTGGCCAAGAAGTGCCTCCTGGACAGTCGGACATAGGGCCGGATTCTGGTTCACTTGCAAAAGCAAATTCTCTCTCTAATGCACAAAACCATGTGAACTGCAAGGGGGGGAGATGTAACATGTGCAGAGAGAATCGGAACCAGAATCAAGTCTATACAGTACACTTTAGGCCCAATTCAGAAGGATTCACAGCCTAGGAAGCAGGTTAATACCGCTCCTCTGAAGGCACCCCACACCCGCACACACAAATCCCTGTGCTGGGATGCGAACACATTTATTTGCATGCGGCCACACAGAGGTCCCAGGGCTGCACAACATGGTTGTAATATTGACATGTTCATAATTCAGAGCCTCTATAGAATTTGTTGTTGCGCATAAGCTGTATGCAAATACTTGCCATTTGTGTCCTTACACAGGTGTCTCAGACTCTGTATAGCCCAAATTTCTATCCTCTCATGCCAGACATCTGGCCACAGTCAGCGAATTGATCTTTTGGGGTCAGAAAATGTAGCTAAACATACGAGCGATCGGCAGTAGTGTTTATATTTATTGAATAAGAAAATAAACTGGTCTATCAATTGGTGTTTTGTGAATACCAATGTACGTTCCTATATATCTACAGTATATGGTATGACAAAATTAGGAGAAGAAAAGAAAGAAGAAAATTACGTTCTTATGGGGTTTGGTAATTTTCTTCCTCCTCCCTCTTTCGCGCTGTTATAAGGACTTTACGACGCCTATTTATGAAAAGAAAAATGGAATCCACAATGTGTAGTATTGTTGCTACAATATATGACCAAAAATTCAATGTAGTTGTGGATGCGCACTTAAACTTACAAAGGGCAGGATATGAAAATTCCTATAAAGGTATCTTTAACACAATTCTGATGAGTACCCTTACTTACACGGCTAAGCGGTGATATAAGCATATAAAGGTATCTTTCGAGAAGTAATGCGTACCAGTACTCACAGCTGTAGGTTTGATGAAAATCGCATCATGGTATCTTTTAAGTTCCATGACACGGAATTCAGATGAATACTAGCATTTATTATCCAATATACATTTAAATTAATTTTATTTTCACATAAATGACATCACAACTTATTTAAAAGAGACTCACCAATGGGTCCTGTGGTTCCATTCACATTTTGGACAGTGTTAAAATGAACAAGTGTGAGGTACTTACCTTTCCTGAATGGTTAGCATCTGACAATAAGAAAACAAAAGCACTGCTCTAGACCAGTGGTTCTCAACCTCAGCCCTCAAGTACCCTCAACAGTTCACGTTTTCTAGGTCACCTAGCAGTGTTATTACTCACTGACACCTTTTAAAAGATCCACAGGTGGAAATAATTTTTTCACTTTTGCACTGCTGGGGGTACTTGAGGACTGAGAACCACTGTTCTAGACCAACAGGTTTCTCTCACTTTTGCAAGTAGGTACAGCAAATTGATTATTCGCCGGCCCGTTCACACCTAGCAGTGCGCATGTCGTGGTCAAGCCCATGAAAATGCTGGGCGTTCCCATGGGAATGCGCCTGTAATGTGGATACAAGGAGCGGGCAACTGACATCAGCCTCATGTACCAGAGAGGTATCTTAGATCTGCAAGCGCTATAGAAATCATCCAAAGGTTGGCACCATCGGATGATTTCGCCCCTGCGCGCAAGGCTGCAAATGGATGTTTTTTACATGTGTGCTGGGAAATCGGCGTGTGTGTGTGTGTGTGTGGGGGCTCAAACATAATCTTGCCTAGGGCATCAAATTGGATAAGGCCGGCTCTGTATGGAATACAGTATTAATATTTATTAGTACATATGGTCTATAGTATAGGCTCTTTCAAACATTTAAATAAGATAAGTGGTCAGGAAAAGGTTAAACATATAATAAATACACAAACATAATAAAACCATTGCTGCACTTTCTAAACACACAATCTCCCACTTCATGGTAAATCTCCTGTCTCTTCCTCCTGGTAGCTACTCTCTGGTCTATTGCAATATTTGAGGGCTCAGATCCACACATACAGTAAATGTAGTAGAAGAAGCTGGTATACCAGGCCAAGCCCCTTAAACTGCATGATGAGGGGGCAGCTCTATTAATCATATTATATACCAGTGCTATTGTCATAACTTAAGTCAATTGCCAAGAGGAGGGGGGTTTCCGGGCAACCCTCACTGCGTTTGCCTAGGTCAGTCCCCACTTTAGGGCTAGAGAGCATTGTAACAAGCATGGTATTTATAGCAGTGTTCAAAAGTGAAAGTAAAATACGGTAATTTCTGATTCCGGTTTCTGTTGCATTGTTAAAAGGCTCATTTAATCTATGGTGACAGCCGATTTATTCATGTTAAATTCCTGATGAATTGTTTTGCTAATGAAGAAAGGGTGAAGTTATATAAAAAAGGTTTTACGTTTATTTTCATTTACGCCAGACCGGAAGTGGATGGTACTTGTGTATTCTAAGAATTGGAGTTTCCATGTCTGGAGCCAGTCCGAAACCAGAAGTTACATAGCATTCGTGCTGGCTTTTGGGATTTGTAGTGCTGTCAGTGGCAAGATGTAGTCTGCTTGCGGCGATCACTTGGGTTGTATTGGTTCATAGGATCTGTGGTTTTAATTTCATATATAACATTTTATACATGATTTCTCACAGAAGTATAGTTTATTTCGTGTGAAGTTTGCGATAATTATGAAAAAAAAAAAATGAACAGAACAGATTAATTTAAATATATGCATAAATATATAATTAATTCAATACTACATTTAAAATAAATGCAGTGCTAATTGTTTAAAAGAGAGGGGAATAGTAAGAAATAGAGAAATAAAGACATTTTAAATAGAATTAAAGAAAAAAACATTTAACCCTTTGAGTGCCAACATGTAAGAGATGTACAAAATATCCACATAAAATGGCAGCGTCGTTCACATTTGTTATATAAATTCAATTAAAAAAATGTTGTGTAAAAAAAAAGAAAGATACTATATCCTATGTAAGGTAAATATTACAGGTCTATACGATGAATAAAAATGTTTGCTTGGCAATTTTTACACCGACAGATGGAGTGCCCCTGGTTCTTGGCCGGGGATCACCAGCATGCTTGCGCTGGCGATCTGACTGGGGTGCGTGTGCGTCTCACACGGATGCGCGTCCCAGTTTCCCCAGCCCCTGCAAGAAAGAGACCGGCTCCATCTGTACAGTATTTTGACAAATTTACTTGACACTCAAAGGCTTATGTTCAAAGTCATGATTCAGACCCATAGGTGTTAGGGTTTTTAAAGTATGGATTAGTTTAATCTCTGTTATTGCCAATTGTCTTTTGTTTTTATTTTTTTTCAAGTTGGTATGATTTTCTTGATTCCTATGAATCGTTTTACATTTTGATTAAACATTTATGATGTTCCTTAACGTGATGCATTGTTAGACATTTCTCAATATTTCTCAGGTGTTCTGCAATCTATATTTTGAGTGTTCTCAAAGTTCTTTCGACAAAGCAGAGCCCACATGAACATTCAATTATACAGTATATACTATTTTGGCTGTATTGCATGTTATGAAATCTTTGATAAGTAGTTTGTGATTATTGACTTCGACTTTAGTATATTTGGAACTGTTGTTTTTATTTTTTTATTACATACAAGCAGGTACTGCACCTATGGCACCTTTTGGTTCTAATCATGGTTCTGGTTTCTTGAGGGAGTGTACTTCTTACTAATAAATTCTTCAGATTTGTCAACTTCACATGTCTGGTAGGATGACATACCAAACTGAAGGTTTTTAACGTAGATGGTGAGAACCCATGCAACAAAGAAACCGAAAGAATTTTGAAAAAACATTGGTACATCATTCAACAGGACTCATTACTAAGGGAAATCCTTATTATGTACAGAGTCTTCTGGGTTTTATAAGGATATGATATTTATTTCAGCAATGATTAAATACAAGCAAATAACACAAATAATATTTATAAATAAAATAACTCCAGCAAACCAAAAAACAGTGAAATCTGACCTCAATGTGTTTTACAGTGCATCCGTAAAGTATTCACAGCAATTCACTTTCCACATTTTATGTTACAGCCTTATTCCAAAAATGTAATAAATTATTAATTTTTCCTTAAAACTCAACACAATATACCCCATACTGACAACTTGAAAAAAGTTTGGGCAATTTTTGCAAATTTCCAACTTACATAAATATTCACATCCTTTGCCATAAAGCTCAAACTTGAGCTCATGTGCATCCTGTTTCTACTGATCATCCTTGAGATTTTCCTACGGCTTAATTGGAGTCCACCTGTGGTAAATTCAATTGATTGAACATGATTTGGAAAGGCAAAAGGTCCCACCCTTGACATTGCATGTCAGAGCACAAACCAAGCATGAAGTCAAATTAAACTGTCTGTAGACCTTAAGACAGGATTGTCTTGAGACACAAATCTGGGTAAGGGTACAGAAAAATATATCTGCTGCTGTGAGGTCCCAGTGAGCACAGTGGCCTCCATCATCAGTAAATGGAAGAAGTTTGGAACCATCAGGACTTTTCCTAGAGCTGGCCGGCCATCTAAAATGAGCTATCGGGGGAGAATAGTCCTAGTCATGGAGGTGACCATGAACCCGATGGTCACTCTGTCAGAGCTACAGCATTTCTCTGTGGAGAGAGAGGAATCTTCCAGAAAGACAACAATCTCTGCAGCAATCCACCAATCAGGCCTGTATGGTAGAGTGGCCAGTCGCTCATCACCAGGCCAATACCATCCTTACAGTCAAGTGTGGTGGTGGCAGCATCATGCTGTGGGGATGTTTTTCAATGGCAGGAACTGGAAGCCTATTCAGGATAGAGGGAAATATGAACGCAGCAATGTACAGTAAGATACAGAGTGCTCTAGAATGCTCTTGAACTCAGACTGAGGGTGACGGTTTACCTTTCAGCAGGTCAATCCTAAGCACACAGCCAAGAGGTTTCAGGACAACTCCTTTGAATGTCCTTGAGTGGTCCAGCCAGAGCCCAGACTTGAATCCGATTGAACATCTCTAGAGAGATCTGAAAATGGCTGCAGACCGACGCTTCCCTCTCAACCTGATGGACCTTGAGAGGTGCTACAAACAGGAATGGGCAAAACTGCCCGAAGATACTGTAGGTGTGCCAAGCTTGTGGCTTCAGATTCAAAAAAACTTGAGGCTGTAATTTTTGCCAAACGTGCATCAACAAAGTATTGAGCAAAGGCTGTGAATACTTACTCTATGTACATGTGAATTTTTTTTTTTTTTTTTTAAATTTTTTCTTTATTGAAGCACCATATAAAACATATACAGAAGAAAACACAATAAATTTCAAGAGTAAGAGGAATAATGTGGAATACATTGGAAATTTTCCGGCAATTTAAGAGTGTGTTGTAGACATATATATTTTCAGAAGATATTGAATTTTTTATTTTTAATAGATTTGCAAAAAATCTCCACAAATTTTTTTTTTCTTCTGTCATTTGGGGTATCATGTAGAATTTTGAGGGGAAAAAAATGAATTTGTTCCATTTTGGAATAAGGCTGTAATATAACAAAATGTGAAAAAGTGAAGCGCTGTGAATACTTTCAGGATGCATTGTATTTTTTATACACCATAATGTGTTCTTGCATTTTACCAGACATGAATTTATTCTACAAAGATTTGGGGAGAAATGTTTTTAGAAGTTGTTTAACGTGTAACTCGTACATATGTTTGCCTTCTTCACTGATAGTTCCATATTTATTTTGTACAACACTTTCAAAATGAGATAAAACTAAGTGGAGTCTGTATATAAGTTTCTCCGTTTTCTCCGTCTCCGTTCAAATCAAAAAATACCTTTGTAAAAATATAAAATATTACAGTGCCCACTTCAATACATGGATATTCTTAAAATGCACTTACAGTACTGTAATCTGAGATATTCTGCCTTTAATATTAACACATATTGCATTTATAAGTCAAGGCTATTCTATTTCCATTATACATGTTCTCAGCTGCAGACTATAAAAGAAAAATGCACCCCACCCCCTTTCACGCCTATTTAAGCAATTACAATATAAAGCAATGTGCATTAGTTGGCTTGACCAGTCAGTAACTTTTCTATACAGAAAGAACACTGTTGTAAATCTGCAACAGGCATAGACATGGTGCAATCACCATAGTGGGTGATATCGGCGGCCACGGTGGACACTTGCCGACGCCGGAGGTTGATGAACAAGCACAGAAGGTCAATATTTTAGAGCATGGCCATGCTGGTCCTTGTTATTGTACAGTCTAGTTTTACTTGCGAAATACCAACCCCACTTGCCCACGCATCGGTATCTCAAGCCCCTTAACACTGGGATTTTGGCTAATTTTCCTTACGACTTTGACTATATTGTCAAAATTGTAAAATTAAGCCAAATTCACACTGTGTTTATGCCCCTTAAGAGATATTTCCTTCACAAATGCATATTTACATAGCACCAGCACTGTTACATTATTGCATTATGCTTATGCAGCAGAGCAACGGGAGTAGATATAATTGAAGACGCAAATTAATATTGGCCGACTTGTCAGATTGAAAGGGTAAAGCAGTTTGCTGCGGCCAAATCTTTGAACTAACAGGTTTAGCTCACATTTGGTCCAATATTTTTAATTACTCTAAAAGTTACACAAGTTTACATACTTAAGTGCGTTTATTTTACATACTGTATAAAGATGATGAGGTTAATTATATTTATATAGCATTCTTTCTTCAATAGGCACGAGATGCAGATGATTGATAACATACTGTAATTATTTGCAAAGTGAAATTAAAGTAGTGTTTTCTTGCATATAAAGTTTTTCATGTTCTTTGCATGTTTGCGTTGGATTTTTTATGGTT